>NC_134356.1:282388283-282695283 GCF_048569485.1 Anomaloglossus baeobatrachus | reverse complement strand
AAACACCAAAGATACTCAGGATAAACATAAATCCTGTAAGTAAATCAGTCACAGTGTGATTAATTGCATTCAAATCTCAATCAGGTGAATCCTGAGACCCTCGGTCAGTGTTTGAAGTGTCACAAACTGAGGGTATAATGACTAACCAGGACCATGTGCATGAATGGCAGAGGATAGCTATAAGGCCCAATATAGTAGTAATCCCATGTGGATTGTATATAAGCAAATCAACCATTCAATATAATGCCTAAGAAATAGAAAATTAATTACCTGGAAGTAAGATGGATAAAAGTTAAACCTTCAGTTTGAGAGACCCCTCAGAGAGGAACCTGAACTTCATTGAAGCGGGTTTCGCGTGGTACAAGAGCTTTTTCAAGATGGAGAGGCACTCTGCCATTCATGTACATGGTCCTGGTTAGTCATTATACTCTCAGTTTGTGACACTTCAAACACCGACCGGGGGTCTCAGGATTCAACTGATTGAGATTTTAATGCAATTAATCACACTGTGACTGATTTACTTACAGGATTTATGTTTATCCTCAGTATCTTTGGTGTTTTTCCTGAGACCATCCCTGTCTGTGTAACAATTTTGTCCGTGTAACAATCTCTATATTCCCCCAGATGATTAATTTTGGTGATGTCTTATCATGTTTTTAATTGTCTATTGTGTTTTTTTCATATTTAATAAAATTGTCTATTTTTTGCACATATACTCCTTGTCCTCTTGTGTATTGATATAAGGAGTTAACAACAGGTGTGATTTGTCAAAAAAATTACAGCTGTCATCAAGCCCAAGTTTAGTAATGGGGAGGAGTCTATGAGACCACCTTATTACTAATCCTGTAAGTCAAAAAATGAACACAAAACACAGAAAATTCCTTTATTTAATAAATAACAAACCACCCTCTTTCTCCAATTTCTAAACCCCCAAAACCAACGTAATCCACATCACGACGTCTCATGACGATCTCGGCTCTGCTACATATGAGGTCGAAGTGCGCGGTCATATTAGTAAACTTGACCACTCACTGCAGCGTCAAGAACACACTGACTAAGCAGCAGCTGTGAGCGGTGACGTCAGTGAGATCACCTGGAGTTACAACTGGCAGTTCCCAAGGTACCCCGGTTGTGACCTCAGGTGAACCCACCTCAGGTGATCTCATTGAACTTAGTGACCTTACCTCAGGTGAATTCATTAAAGTTAATTTTGGATTACTGGATTAGGCAATGTGCACACTTTAAGTATTTGTTTGCAGACATTTCTGTACCAAATCTGCATTTCCTTGCCGAAAAGCTGCACTGAAACTGCATTAAAAATGCATGTTGTTTTGGTGCATTTTTCTGTCAGGAGATGCAGATTTGGTGCAGAAATGTCTGTAACCAAATATTCAATGTGTACACATCTCCTAATCTGGTAATCCCGCATTGAGTTCAATGAGTTCACCTGAGGACAGAGCTGAGGTTCCGGTACCCCAGCTGTGACATCAGGTGAACTGACTTCAGGTGTACTCAATTAACTCAGCTGAGGTGAGTTCACGGAATTTCCAGGCAAAAAATGCACCAAAAAACACAATGCAGTTCTGACGCATTTTTGTTGTGTTTTTCTGCTAGGACATGCAGTGAACTCAGTGAGCTCACCTCAGGTGAACTCATTGAACTCAGTGGCAGATTACAAGATTAAGTTACGTGCACACGCTGAGCATTTTATTGCAGAAATCTCTGCAACAAATCTGCATCTCTTGGCAGAAAAATTGAACAAAAACGCATCAAAACTGCTTTGCCAGGTGATGAATTGAACTCACATTAGCTGAGTTAATTGAGTTTATCTGCGGTGAGGTCACTGAGTTCATTGAGGTAACCTGAGTTCACAGCTGGGGTACTCTGGGAACCCCAGCTGTGATCTCTTGAACTCATTGAACTCAATGCTGGATTATCGGATTAGGAGATGTTTACATATTGAGTATTTAGTTGCAGACATTTCTGCATCAAATATGCATCTCCTGGCAGAAAAACGCTTCAAAACTGGATGCATTTTTGATCCAGCTTCGATGGGGTTTTCTGCCAGGAGATGTAGATTGGATGCAGATATGTCTGCAACCAAATACTCAATGCATGCACATTTCCTAACCCAGTAATCCAGCATTTACTTTAATGAGCTCACCTAAGGTCACAGCTGGGGTACCGTGGGAACCTCCAGCTGTACCCTCATATGATCTCTGTGCCATCACAGCTCACAGCTGTGGCTCAGTCAGTCTATCCCTTATGCTGCAGTGCTCTGTCACATTTTCTAATGTGACTTCACACTACACCTCAGCTGTAACAGAGCCGGGATCATCGTAGGACCTCATTTGTATTACGTCCGACCTGCAGGGGTGTTTTGGAGGTTAATACATTAGAGAAAGAAGGTGTATTATTTTTCAAATACAATTTTTAGGCTGGGGAGGGCCCAATAACCATTGCCCTTACAAGCCTGAGTACACCAGCCCCCAGCTGTTTGCTGTATCTTGGCTGGGTATCAAAATTTGGGGGGACCTCACCATTTTTTTTTAATTATTTATTAAATAAGAAGAAAATAATGCATGGGTCCCTCGTATTTTGATAGACAGCCAAGATAACACACACAGCTGAGGGCTGCTGCCTCCATCTGTCTTCTTTGTCTGTGCTAGGTATCAAAATATAGGGAACCCTAGACCATTTTTTCAAACTATTGATTTATTTTTACACTCCACTCTGGGCACCCAGACAGCTATTGTGAGTGCAATCACAGACATTGGAACAGAGGGTGGATGGGGGAAGCAGGACTACAAACAATCACAGACACTGTTATAGAGGGTGGGCAGGGGAAGTAGTGCATATTCATGAACTTTAATGATTGGACCAGGACATAGTGTGACAGCCGCGGGGAAACTCAGTAAGCATAATTCTCCTGCTGTAATCTCCGTAATACTCTGACAAGATTATTCCCAGTAACCAGCTATGAGTCAGAAATGCATCAAGGCATCTTCCTATGCTGTTCCCATTAAGTTTCAGCACGTTTCCTTCCATTGCAGCATTTTACAGCCCTCCCAGACCTAGTTCCAAAAATATTCAAGGTTCCCATTGACTTGCATTATGTTTGCTATTTGGTACAAATACACAGATAATAGAAATTATTCAGCACAAAGTAACCAAGCCCAAATATATAACTACTCACCCATCTCTAGTTATAATCATAAGTATGAGCTGAGATGAAAGGAGTCATGTCGTGGGTAATTTCAAATTCCCAAACTCAGGTATCCTTTCATGACTGTGACATCACAATTGGTGAATAGTACACAAAAAAGAACCTAGATGAAGAAAATAAAATCATATCATTCCATTAAGTTTCTAATCACATCCACGAAATCACATATGGTGAACATTCATGGCCGCCCGACAGGAAACAGCAATAGCTGTGACTCTCTCTCTTGGGCTCACTGAGTTTATCTTAAAAATACATTTGCTTTCATGTTTCAATAGAATCAAGTTTACGTTCAATCTATTTTTATTGAGAGAATAGAAAAATCCAAAAAGTTAACATACAATATAAGTAATGTCGTTTGTACAGTATTGAATTCAGTTGTTACCAAAGGTCAAAACATCTTATAAACCTATCAACTGTGACAGATTATTGAACAACCCCTCAATTACTTCGAGGCACGTACTCAATAATTTATGTCAACACTCATGTTGCTAATACAAATAAAGGGGTTCTCTATATCTAATGAAATACAAGTATAAACTAAGAAGTTTAAGTGCCCTATAAAACCAGGCTCCCCGTTCAGTCTAAAAGATTTTAATATTGTATTTATACTTTCCATAGGAACCTAAATATCTATGGAAAGCTAACATTGAGTGTGTAAAGTAAAGACATGTAAGAAACATGAGAAAGAGAAACAAAGACAAAATAAGAGAAAAGAGGGGGGGAGATCAGAAAAGATAGGTACCTGAGAGAGCGTTCGAGGGAAAACAGGGGAAGGGGTATATGGGAAGGAAAGGGTGAGGTATAGGGGTTAGAGGGTCCTCCAAAAACTACCAATTGAGCAGTGCCTTAATCCGTCTTGTATGTCACATCTCTAACCACTTCCTCGCAGTGCCTACCCAGTCCCTGACAGGTAGGATCAGAACTCTAAAGAAACAGTTTATCAAAATCTGGAGAGTCCCTAAACAGAATCCATTCATTCAAGGTCCTACAAAATTTTTCACTAGTACCAGCAATGTCGGCAGAGCGCTCCTCCATCGTACAAATGTTCATCATCTCCGTATACCATTCGGAGATAGGAGGAGATGTAGAGGTCTTCCAATACCTCGGAATGATGGAGCGCGCCACCACCAGACAAAAGCGTAGAATATCACGCTTATGATATGCAATTGAGTAGGGTAAGATGGAGAGTAGTGCAATCTTAAGACATTTCTCCACAGTTTTCCCAGGGACAAGCTGGTAGTTTGTGAGAAATTTCTCCCATAACTGTTTCACTCCATCACACTCCCACCAGACATGTATCATTGTACCAACTTCTCGTCCACATCTCCAACATAGCGCTGATACTGAGGGAAATATGGTACTGTATGTAGTTTAGCCGGAAACTGGTACCAACGTGTCAATATTTTAAAGCTCTTTTCCTGTGCAGAGCACGTAACTGACAATTTATGGGTAAATAGGAAACACTTTTCCCACTCAACTGCCGAGATAAGTTGTTTCAGCTCTCTTTCCCAAGCCAACTGGTAGCCTCATTTACCCGAGACCCGAGTATACCATACAGAAGGCAGACCGAGTGTTCAGGTGGAACCTTTCTCATGAACAAATCTTCGAAAGCACTGCAAGTGCCCCGAACTCGGCCAGTGGACTCTAATGCAGAGACCAAGGCCCACAGATGGAAGAACTCCAGCCACTGTGTTCCTCTATATGGACGCTGTGTCTGAAAGGCATCGATCAGGATGTGCCCCAAGCGGATGTCTTCCTCTGCCCTCCAGACGAAAAAGCCTCTCTATTTGTATCCTGGACGGAACGATGGAGTAGAGAATAGAGGAGTGAGGGGGTCAATGGGTTGTGTGGGAGATATTTTACTGGATACTGTATGCCAGACGCTAAGTGTCTCTCTGGTAAATTCCGAGAACGGCCCTACCTCTAGGAGGTCGGATGGGAGTAACCATGGGAGGTGTCTAAGAGGTATCCCCAGTCCCTCCTGCTCCCCCTGTACCCACTGTTTGGAATTGTTACTGAAATGCCAATCCAGCAGGCGGGTTAAGGCCCTGCTTGCATATAAACTTTAAAGTTAGGGAGACTGGCTCCTCCACATGCCTTAGAAAGGGTCAGAGTGTGAAGGTTGATTCTAGGTTTCACCCTACCCCATATGAATCGAATGATGGCCGATTGAAGATTACGGAAGAAGTTGTTGAGAGGGGAGATGGGGATGGTCTTAAAGTAATATAAAAAGTGTGGTAGGATATCCATTTTGAGGACGTTCATCCTGCCCATCCAAGACAGTTTCAACCCACCATAGGACCTGAGGTTCTTGATTGTATTCTCTAACAGTGGTAGATGGTTAAGTGTGTAAAGTTTAGAGACATCTGCTGGAAATAATATCCCCAAATATTTAATAGCTGTAGGTCGCCATTTCAATGGGAAGTTCGCCATTGACCGGGTGATTTCATCTTGGGACAGAGAAATGTTTAAAGCTTCTGATTTTGAAAGATTAACCTTAAAATTGCTTAGGTAGCCAAATTGTTCAAACTCCTTCATTATAGATCGAAGCGAAATGTGGGGCTGGGAAACATATAGCAGCAGATCATCTGCGTATAGTTCAATTTTGTGGTCTGTATCGCCAATCTTAAGCCCTTTAATGTTTTTATTTCCCCTGAGTGCATTAGCCAAATGCTCCATAACTACCACATATAAAAGAGGCGATAAAGGGCAGCCTTGTCTTCTCTCGTTTCGTATAGTGATGGAGGAGGATAATGCCCCATTAATCCTAACCCTGGTTGTTGGATTATCATATAATGCGCCGATCTTTTGTAAAAATCGGGGTCCCAGTCCTAACTGTCCCAAAGCTGCTCTCAGAAAGCCCCAATGGACTCTGTCAAAGGCCTTCTCAGCGTCGATAGCTAGGAGGCCGAGCGGAATCGACTTGCTTTTAGCCTTAGCAATAAGAGACAAGGTTTTAATCGTGTTGTCTCTCGCTTCACGGCCCCTGACAAACCCCACTTGGTCAGTGTTAATGACGAAGGACAGGAAAGGGGTTAGTCTGTCGGCCAATATCTTAGAGTAAAGTTTGAGATCTACATTCAATAATGAGATAGGCCGATAATTTGCAGCGAATGAGGAGTCTTTTCCTGACTTTGGGATCACACTGATGTGAGCCTGCAGAGATTGCGGGGTCAACTTCGTCTTGGTATCAATTGAGTTGAACATTTTGGCCATAATCAGGGCCAATTGGTCTTTAAGAAATTTATAAAAGGCCGGGGTAAACCCATCAGGGCCAGGGGACTTTCCCGAGGGAGTAATCTGAAGTGCACTGCAAATTTCCAATTCGGAAATATCCTCCTCCAAAGCATCAACAACCAGATTGTCCAGGGGGTGCAAGGCCATCTCCTGACTATATCCTTCAATTTTTTCTGCTAGGTCTGTGGGTGAAAGCTGACCCTTGATATTATATAGGTCTTCATAATAAGACCGGAAGACTTCCAGGATCTCCGTCGGATCATGTGATTTTTTTTGTTTCCTCTAGTGGTAATGCATGGAATGTTAGAATTGTTGGCCCGGGGATGTAAGAGTTGAGCCAAAGGACGACCGCATTTGTCCGAGGATACATAATAAAAGTTTTTAACTCTTTCCCTATTACGAAGAAATTTCTGGTCCAGTAGGACTTTAAGAGTTGTCCACTTAAGGACTAGTTCAGCCAGGACCGTGGGGCTACTCGTCAGTTTGTGTGTATTTTCCAGCTCATGGATCTGTGTCAACAATTTCTCGATTTCTTCTGCCCTTTCACTCTTGATCCTAGAATCATGTTTGATCAGTACTCCACGTAAGACGCACTTCAGCGCCTCCCATTGGGTAGGCAAGGAAGTCGGGTCAGAGCTGTGTATTTGCGTAAAGGAGTCGATTGAATCCTTCAACTCCGCTAGGCAAAAATTGTCTTTGAGTAAATTGTTGTTTAACCGCCAGGTCCATGAGCGTTGAGGGAGAGGAGGCACCTGAAGGGACAAATAAATTGAGGCATGGTCTGCCCAAAAATGTTCACCTATCTCTGCGCAGGGATGCCAGGCAAGGGCCCTGTGATTCACCAAGAAAAGGTCTATCCTGCTTTATGAGTTTTGTGGTGGAGAGTAATATGTGTAGTCTCTACCTTGAGGATTTAGGATTCTCCATACGTTGATCAACCGGAGGGCATGAAGAGTCCACTTTAGGGCACGTAGTTCTTTAATGCGGACGTTGCTCCATCCAGATGAGGAATCCATGGCCGAGTCTAGGGTAAAATTGAGGTCACCGCCAATCATCAGTGTCCCCTCTGCAAAATCAGCGAGTAAGGTCAGAAGGGCTCTGCAAGAAGAGATCTGATTAGTATTGGGGAGGTACCAGTTTGCGATTGTAAACAGTGAGTTTGCAATTTTCAGCTTAAGAAAAACGTTTCGTCCCTGTTCATCTACACATGAGTCAACTATGGTATGCACCAAATATTTATGCAGTGCAATCAACACCCCTTTTGATCTGGATTCCGGGTTAGCACTGTGGAACCAAACTGGGTAGAAACTGTCGCGTAATGTAGGAATATGACCTTTCTTAAAATGCGTCTTTTGCACCAAGAGGACATGGACTCTTTTATTGTGCATAGAGTACAAAACCTGAGAACGCTTTTGAGGAGTATTAAAACCCCGTATGTTGATTGAGCAGCAGTTGAGCGTGGTCATGTTAATCTGAGGACCTCAGGGGATGTGGGAAGGTAAACCAGGGGAGGTGTGGGGAAGGATAAAACACTAGGGAAAAAAGAAGAGGGAGGTTAATTCACAGAAAATTGAGTTTAGAAAAGCAGTTTAGAAAGAGCAGAAAGAGTGAAGGTGTGGTACCAGTAGTACCGTATTCTGCGGATGGGCAAATAAAATAAAAAAAAAGAGACAAAGAAGAAAAAGGAGAAAAGGGAGAAAATAGAAAGAAGGGGGATCACTGTTATCTACTCCTGCCTGCAGCGAGCAGAGACCCAAAGAGGACCAACCTTTCCACCAAGGACCAGCCCCAAACCCGAATACTTATTCTTATGAAGTACTTATCAAATCTGAAGAAAACAAATCCAATCAGATCAAATGTAAACATTTACAGCCGTAAAACAATCTGCAATAAAAAATCATATGTTATAAAATATTAATGAAGCCAACAGGAAGGGTATAATTCTTCAAGACTGCTACTATAGTGGGCAATATGAGACGCCAATTCCATCCTTTGATAGTGCACCTTGTCACAGGAAAATTCCTCAAATAAAGTCATCTGCCATCCAGTTGGTGTAGATCATCTCTGACGCATTGACGAGGTGTTAGACCCCTTGGTTCCTCCTCTGCATAAGTTGTCTCCTCTCCTCCGATCACGAGCTCGTTGTGGGAGCAGAGGCGTTGGTGCAACTGAGGTGTCTAATCCTCTATGTATGTAGGGACAGTCTGCTGGAGAGATGTGAACCGGGGGAATTCCAAGGGCCGAACAAAACCCTGGGAGGTCAGCGGGGTTATGGAGTACGTGCAAGAAACCCGCGTGACGTACTTGTAATTTGAAGGGGAATCCCCAAGAATAGAGAAAATCTTCCTGCTTCAGAATGTCGAGAAGAGGTCTCAGGGCTCTCATTTTTTGTAAGGTATGGAGAGACAGATCTGGTAAGAGTACAATGGGAGTGTCTCAGACACTGGACGTGATCCATCTGTCGTGCTTTGAACAAAAGGTCCTCTTTTTTCTGTATTTGTGGACTCTGCATATGACATCCCATGGGTTAGCTCCTTGTGTTGGTCTTAAGCCCAAAGATATATGAGCTCTGTCCAGCTCCAACTTGGCATCTGGGAGGAGGCCCAGGACAGAATTGAACAGGTGACGTAATGCTTTATCCAACTCCTGTGGACCCACTGACTCAGGGATACCCCTTATTCTGATATTGTTGTGCCTCCCTCTGTTTTCTAGGTCATCAAGTAAGTCTGTCAGGTGTTCAGTTTGGGAAGCTTGTGCTGATAGAACCTGTTCCTGTGTAGCAATTTGTTGTGAAACCGTATCCGTATGGGATTCAGAAGTCACCATTCTTTCTGTTAGTTATTGCATTTCTCCTCTTATTGCAGATGATTCCGCTTTGTATGAAGACTCCAATCTAGAGATGTAATTCTCCATATCCTCCCTGGTGGGGATAGCCCGTATCCTTGCCTTTAAATCATCCTGGACACAATCTTCTTGTGTACGTTCTTGTTCTACTTCTCCTGTCAGGCTGGAGGCAGGGGTTCTGAAAATGGATGGAAGCAGTCCTCTTTCAGGGGAGAAAGGCATAGATGTTGTGTGCTGTCCATTTTGCATGGTTGTTTCATTAGCAGAGACAACGGAGGAGGGGGGGACATTGTTGTCAGTTTTCCCGGAGCATTTGTTTGTAGTTGGATCTGGATGATAGCAATGCCTCTTATCAGGTGAGTCATTAACTGTAATAGCAGCTCCCTATGCCTGCTGCCCTGTGGTTCCCGGGGAGTCAGAGGAGTTGTATGCAGGTTCAACCTGTGGGAGACTGGGCACCCCATCCCCCAGTGTGCACGATCAAGGAAGCCTGCCGCCAGCACCATCCCTCCCACAATCAGAGTTTTGTCGCCTCTTACCGGTCTCCTGTGTTGACAGTCTATGTGGCTCTCTTATCTCCTGCTCCCCCGCCTCCATCTTGCCTGAGGAGTCTGCCTGCGGTCCGGTCAGATATGTCTCCTCCATCTTCTATTCCTGCACCGCTTTGGTCTCCGGCACCGCTGCTGTGTATTCAGTGCTGTAGGAGCAGACGCTTCCATCATCTCCCTCTGGGTCCCGCTGTGAGGAGAAGGCAGCCGGAGAAGCCACCGCCGCCATCTTAGACTCAGCCTGCGTCTGCCCCAGGTCCGCCGAGCTCCTCAAAAATCTTGTGATGCTGGGTGCAGAGTGCACCGGAGAATCTGAAGCTGACCTGCGTATGTTCCCCTTCCTTCTGACCAGCATTTGAGGGTTCTATGGCTGTGTGCAGAGTGATTATGTGGGCCTGGAGCTGATCTCAGCACGAGAGCGAAGTTACCAGTGTCTTCTCTCCTCCATGGCCAGGTCACGCCCCCTAGAATCAAGTTTACACTCCCACCTCTTAACTTGAAATATTGCCCAACCTTTGACTCTAGTCCACTCCAAATTGTGAGATGTTTTAAAGTGTCTAGCAATTGAATGTGACATACTGGTTTATTCTGGTCTTTGTGGGAAGATTCGTTCTTCTCATAATTCACAATACATCTAATGTGTTCCATAATTCTGATTTTCAGATCACTAGTGGTTTTACTCTCATCTTTTCAGCCACATGGGCACTCGAGACAGTACACCACCCCCGAAAGAGCAGTATTCACAGAGCTTGAGTATGAGCGCATAAGAATAGAGAAAATAGTTTTCTGAGAAATTATGGTTGAAAAAAACTCAACCGGATCAACTTTCAGAATGAGAATTTTTTTTGTTAAATAAATAATGTTACTTTCTACCTAGAAATCATTTAATTCATTTTTGAAACCATCCCTTGTTTCCAATATAACCAGTTCCTCAGGTAATCTGTTCCACAGATTAATAGTTTTCATGGCAAGGAAGGCAGGTCTCTCTTGGAGATTAAACCTTTTTATACTCTAGACAGAGGCATATACATGTCTTTTGAGATGGTTTCACATAAAATAGCTTCTGACTATATTTCTGCATGGGCCATTTATTTACTTGAACTAGTTAGTCATGTTTATCTTTATTTATTTCTTTTCTCAAGATTAAATAATAATAAATAATTATTTTAATCTTTCCTCATAATTATAATCCTTCATGCCCTATGTTCTCCCATCTCAGGGATTTTTTTAATGGCGGAGATGCCCAAGTCTCCTTCCTGGCCCTATTCCTGACCAGTCCAGATCTGATTCCCCATCACCCTTCCTACATGGAGGGATGGGAGAGGAGTGTTTAGAAACCCACAGATTAAGACAGACAAGGAAAAACCAAAACTCTGTCACACAGTACGCATACAGAAAGGTAAAGACAATAAGACATTCAGGAGGAAAAACAAGAGCAGGAAGGAATTATAAAACAACAGGGGTAAACTCCACAACTGCTCCAAGCAATAAGCACAATTTTCACCAGAGTAGCTGGGATACCACACCTCACAAACCAACATAGAATATGCTATAGCTGACATGGGTAGAAGAATATCACCAGCATAAATAGGAGAGGAACAGATGTGCTAGGTCTCCGTACAACATGTATTTAAAGTAGCAAGCAGATTACCCTTGCTAGCCTGACTATGAATCAGCACACAGTAGGTCGATGCTGAGTCTCCCTTTGTTGATGTATGGTTCTGATGTGCGCCCTTATTATGTGTACTTTTTCCTCCCCTTTGTTTGCCTTTGTTGATCCCAGACACCAGAGAAACCATTGGTCGGAGTGTCAAAATGTGCAATCAGAACAGAGCCCAATGCCGCCATAACAGTTGGCAAAGTTTGTGCAAAACTACATGTGACAGATCAGGTACCAAGAACTAAACTGTATATTTTAGATGACTAATGTTTTGTAAGTGTTAGTTTATGTCCTTATCCTTCAAGTTCATGGATCTTTTAATACATGATAATATTCTGCTGTCCTAGAAGCTTATGACTGGTATTTTTGTAGTTATTTAGTATGTGATGTACAAATACATCCAGATCCTACTCTACAAGTGATTTCTCTAGTTTTACTCCTCCTAGGACATATGATGCATGCAAATTATTAGTACCCAGGTGCATAGAATCACATTTATGCGCATTGAGTTTCATTTGCCAAATGGATGCCAATACACGCAATTTGTCCAAGTTAATTTATAACTTATGAACATCTTCCATTGATTGAACTATACTACATAACTTGATGTCATCTGGAAAAATACAAAAAAAGACTGAATAAGTTGAATAATAGCAAGCCAGTACCTTGGGCTACTCCATCTATAACTGATAACCATTCTGGACAAAAAGACTGACCTCAATCCCTAACATGCAGTGTGAATAGGTGCATAACTGATCAGGACATATAATGACAAAAAAATGACAGTTGCACTCTGAAATGCTAAATCATGCAAACCATAAATATAATAATATAGACATACATTACTGCTAAAGGAAATCTAATAATATATTTAGGATACAAAAAATGCAATTTCTAAATCTGCCGAAGAGCCACATCAAGGAAATGTCATATTAATGGACTGTGAACCTACACTGAATTGAAGCCTTTCTCATGGTTTAAAAAACAAAATATCTCAAATTTATTCTTAGATTACCTTTAGCAGTAATGTATGTCTATATTCTTACATTCATTGATTGCATGCTTTGGCATTTCAGAGTGCCACTGTCTTTTTTTTGTATATGACATGTTCAGTTATGCATGGGAATACATCGCAATAACAGGCACATTCCATTTGCTTTTAGGTTCGGCTGCTGTCATCCAATGGGGATGAGAAGTCTAAGCTAATTCAGGCTTTGTTTATTTTGATAAGTCAGCCTGTCAACATTTTCAGTTGACAGGCGGATGCGGCCTCCCGCTGCACTAAAAACTTGCTCAGGCAAAATGCTAATGGTAGCACAGGCCAGCATCTCCAAGGCGTAGAAGGACAGTTCATGCCCCATATCCAGCTTGGATACCCAATAGTTGTACAGCATAGAGGAATCATGGAGGATGGTGTTAGGGTTGGTGGGTACCCCTTCACCATCTTCATAAATGTTTGACTTCTTGTCAGACTACCCTGTACATCAGGGGCTGCGAGCTGGGATGGTCTCATGAAACTGTCTTAAGGCCACGTCACACTAAGTAACATCACTAGCAACATTGCTGCTAAGGAACAACTTTTGTAACGTAGCAGCAATGTTGCTAGCGATGTTGCTGTGTTTGACATCCAGCAACAACCTGGCCCCTGCTGTGAGGTCGTTAGTTGTTGCTGAATGTCCTGGGCCATTTTTTAGTTGTTGCTCTCCTGCTGTGAAGCACACATCGCTGTGTGTGACAGCGACAGAGCAACAACTAAATGTGCAGGCAGCAGGAGCCGGCTTCTGCGGACGCTGGTAACCACGGTAAACATCTGGTAACCAAGAAGCCCTGTCCTTGGTTACCCGATATTTACCTTCGTTACCAGCGTCCGCCGCTCTCAGCTGTCAGTGCCAGCTCCCTGCTCTCTGCACAAGTAGCCACAGTACACATCGGGTAATTAACCCGATGTGTACTGTGGCTATGTGTGCGTCGCGGGTGGGGAGGACGCCGTCACTGCTGCGCTCTCGCTAACGCTCGGGTCCGGCGCTGCTGCGGCTGCTCGGTGGCTGGAGCGGTGGGCTAGATCCGGGGACTCGAGCGGCGCTCCTCGCCCGTGAGTGAAAGGGGTGGTTGGTTTGGGGGATTTAGTCCATGACGCCACCCACGGGTCGTGGTGAAGATGGGCACCACCACTGCTGGTGACGAGGATCTCGGGAGCGATGGTAAGGAGCAGCTGGGATGTTGTTTTCCCCCTCCGTGGGTAGGGGTCGGTGGTCCCGGGGACCGGTGATGTTTTGGGGAGGAGGCAGGGTCGGTGAGGTGCAGGGTTGCAGGGACAGCGCTTCGCATTGCCGGATGGCTCGGGTGTACTCACTCAGCAAGAAAGGTACAAAGTCCTCGGTAAACCAAACGGCTGGATGGACAGGTCCCGC
The DNA here is from genome assembly GCF_048569485.1 of Anomaloglossus baeobatrachus. NCBI lineage: Eukaryota > Metazoa > Chordata > Amphibia > Anura > Aromobatidae > Anomaloglossus > Anomaloglossus baeobatrachus. The sequence goes on along the minus strand of NC_134356.1, from coordinate 282,681,357 downwards.
AGCCGGCTGCAGTGCTTCTCCCCGGACAGGTGATGGCGGCTGTCTTTCCCTGCACCTTGATGTTCTCTTTCTGACTACTATGGATTCCCAACGATAGTCCGCTCCCCGGTGTATGGGTACCGGAGGAGCCCGTTTGCCTGCAGACACTGGCCCTTGGGTCTCTAGCCTTAGGCGGTAGCTGTATACCCTCATGGTGTGGGCTGCTTCCTTCAATCGGGACTTTTGCTGTTGTGAAACCCCTGGGGTTCCAGTCATATTCGTATGTGACTATTGTTGGCGGCTCCAAGCCTGGTCGGGGTCCGATGGACCTGCCTGTGTGTGCTGGCTTCACTTCACTCCCCGGTTGGTACCGGAGGGCCGTCGCCCGTCCCCGGTCCTACGGTTCCGCGTTGCTCCACCTCTCCTGCAGACGGCCACCGCCATCTGCCAACCTTGCTGTCAGTGCCTGGGCCACAAACCCAGACACCCAAGTGCTTACTCCTCACTCCTCAAACTCCAGCACTAAACTGTCACTTTTCCCGCCTCCAGGCCTGTGAAGTCCTCGGTGGGTGGGGCCAACCGCTTGGTCTGCCCCACCTGGTGTGGACATCAGACACTGGAGGGTGTTTGTATGTTATCTGTGACGACCTGGCTAGGCCAGGGTGCCACATGTGCAGGCAGCAGGGAGCCGGCACTGGCAGTGTGAGAGCGGCGGACGCTGGTAATGAAGGTAAATATCAGGTAACCAAGGTAAGGGCTTCTTGGTTACCCGATGTTTACCGTGGTTACCAGCGTCCGCAGAAGCCGGCTCCTGCTGCCTGCACACGTAGCAGAGTACACATCGGGTAATTAACCCGATGTGTACTGTGGCTAGGTGTGCAGGGAGCCAGCGCTAAGCGGTGTGTGCTGGTAACCAAGGTAAATATTGGGTTGGTTACCCGATATATACCTTAGTTACCAAGCGCAGCATCGCTTCCACGCGGCGCTGGGGGCTGGTCACTGGTTGATGGTGAGATCTGCCTGTGTGAAAGCTCACCAGCCACCCGTGTAGCGACGCTCCAGCGATCCCTGCCAGGTCAGGTTGCTGGTGGGATCGCTGGAGCGTCACTTAAGCCTGCTTTACACACTTCAATAAATCTTTCAATCCGTCGTCGGGGTCAAGTTGTAAGTGACGTACATCCGGCATCGTTCGTGACGTGTTTGCGTGTGAAACCTACATGCGATCGATATTGAACGAAAATACGGTGATCGCATACACGTCGTTTATTCCTCATACATTGGACGTTTGGTAGTACGAAACTAGTGAATTGTAACGTGTGACATCCCTCATACGATTTCGGTGTCTGATGCTATGAGCGCAGGTGTGCGCTCTGCACCGCAGCTTAAAAAAGGTCTGTTTCAGAGCGGTGCTGAAAAGCTGCGTTCTGAAGCGCCTCACAATGTCTGTCATTCACTAATCTCTGTCAGTCCATCACTATCTCTGTCCCTCTCTCTCTGTCCATGTCAGTCTATCCCTCTTAAACCCTCTCTCATATACTCACCGATCCCCGATCCCCGGCGCGGCTCTGCACGGCATTCACACTGCTCCGGCGGCTTTTACTGTTTTGAAAAAGCCGGCCGCCCATTAAACAATCTCGTATTCCCTGCTTACCCCGCCCACCGGCGCCTATGATTGGTTACAGTGAGACACGCCCCCCACGCTGAGTGACAGGTGTCACACTGCACCCAATCACAGCAGCCGGTGGGCGTGTCTATACTGTGTAGTGAAATAAATAAATAAATAATTAAAAAAAACGGCGTGAGGTCCCCCCCAATTTTAAAACCAGCCAGATAAAGCCATACGGCTGAAGGCTGGTATTCTCAGGATGGGGAGCTCCACGTTATGGGGAGCCCCCCAGCCTAACAATATCAGCCAACAGCCGCCCAGAATTGCCGCATACATTATATGCGACAGTTCTGGGACAGTACCCGGCTCTTCCCGATTTGCCCTGGTGCGTTGGCAAATCGGGGTAATAAGGAGTTATTGGCAGCCCATAGCTGCCAATAAGTCCTAGATTAATCATGTCAGGCGTCTATGAGACACCTTCCATGATTAATCTGTAAATTACAGTAAATAAACACACACACCCGAAAAAATCCTTTATTAGAAATAAAAAACACACACATATACCCTGGTTCACCACTTTAATCTGCTGCAGAAGACACCGCTGCTCCGGTCACCTCCACGCAGGTAATGAAGACAGCCGGCGATCAGCTGAGCTGTCACTGAGGTTACCCGCGGCCACCGCTGGATCCAGTGACAGCGGGTAACCTCAGTGACAGATCAGCTGATTGCACGGCTGTCTTCATTACCTGCGTGGAGGTGACCGGAGCGGCGGTGTCTTCTGTAGCTCCGGTCACCTCCATGCAGCAGCGCTGGAAGCGACACTAGACCATCCTGGATTACGCCGGACATGGAGGGCTTTTTGGGGCAGATTAAAGTGGTGAACCAGGGTATATGTTTGTGTTTTTTATTTCTAATAAAGGATTTTTTTCGGGTGTGTGTGTGTTTATTTACTGTAATTTACAGATTAATCATGGAAGGTGTCTCATAGACGCCTGACATGATTAATCTAGGACTTATTGGCAGCTATGGGCTGCCAATAACTCCTTATTACCCCGATTTGCCAACGCACCAGGGCAAATCGGGAAGAGCCGGGTACTGTCCCAGAACTGTCACATATAATGTATGCGGCAATTCTGGGCGGCTGTTGGCTGATATTGTTAGGCTGGGGGGCTCCCCATAACGTGGAGCTCCCCATCCTGAGAATACCAGCCTTCAGCCGTATGGCTTTATCTGGCTGGTTTTAAAATTGGGGGGGACCGCACGCCGTTTTTTTTTAATTATTTATTTATTTATTTCACTACACAGTATAGACACGCCCACCGGCTGCTGTGATTGGGTGCAGTGTGACACCTGTCACTCAGCGTGGGGGCGTGTCTCACTGTAACCAATCATAGGCGCCGGTGGGTGGGGTAAGCAGGGAATACGAGATTGTTTAATGGGCGGCCGGCTTTTTCAAAACAGTAAAAGCCGCCGGAGCAGTGTGAATGCCGTGCAGCGCCGGGGATCGGGGATCGGTGAGTATGAGAGAGGGCTGCTCAATTCAGTTACTCAGGAGTTTAGCGGTCACCGGTGAGTCCTTCACTGGTGACCGCTAATCAGGGAGCGACACAGACAGAGCCGCAGCATGACCATGAAGTCGGGTGAAGTTCACCCGAGTTCATTCTTACAGTGCGGCTCTGTCTGTGTCTGCTGTCATCTGCCATTCAGCTCTGCTACATGGCTGTCTGTGGCTGCTGTCAGCGGCCATGTAGCAGAGCTGAATGGCAGATGACATAGTAAAAACGCATCCCTACACATTACACACGCTTGTCAAGTCAATAAATAGAAAAAAAAAAAAAGGGTGCCCGATGCATACGTCACAGAACACATGATCTAAAGGATCGCACACAAAATTGATCAATTTAACATAGGCTACTAACGCACGTGTGACAGCAAATGAACGACCTACGTGCAATCTCATTAGATCGCATATGCGACCTGGGCGTGTCACATCGCATACGAGATCGCATCCCTAATTGTAAGGTGTAAAGCTGGCTTTAGTGTGACATCTCACCAGCGACCTCCTAGCAACTTACCAGCGATCCCTATCAGGTTGTATCGTTGTTGGGATCGCTGGTAAGTTGTTTAGTGTGACTAGGCCTTTAGACCTTTGATAGTGTTCCCCTGCCTCTGTTGTCTTTTTTGTGTGTCTCCCTCCTCTCTACTACTTGGTTGTCCAAAAAACTCTGACCTCTGCTGCCAGCATTGTCAAATGGGATTTTTTTGCCCAATTCAACTTTTTTATGCTAATAATATTGGAAGTTGCAACCTTTAGAAACGATTTTGGATTTTTGTCTCCAAGCAGGCAGAAGGAAAGCAGGGAAAAGTTTTCTTATAGATGAATGTAAATAGTACAAAATGGTTAATCTACACTATATTTATAGTATGAAGTCACCCCTATGTTTTTGGTTATTGTGCTATCACTGCCAGTGTTTCTGCTTTTTCTTCATTTCATCACACCATTTTTAAGGCTTGGCTGAATGTTACATTTCCACAACTTCCTGGCAAATATGTCCTATTTAAAAGCACGTTAAAATTACAAATGCTAAGCCAATATTAACTTGAAGATAGTGACATTTTCTGGCAGCCTTCATTTCCCATAAATAGAACTACTTTCATTGAAATAATTTTGGATCCAAGAATATATGGAGTAAAATCTTTAAGTCAACTTACAGTGGAGCATAATGGTTTAAAGAAATAAACTTTGGGGCTATTTCATTCTTCGTATTGTAGAATACACTTCAATTAAATGTGTTTGACCCTATGTGATCTTATTAAAAAAAATGTCTTAACGGTCAAATGTATGTCAGGAGACAGAAGAAAATATATAGATTTCTTACAAGTTGTAGAGAAGCAAAGTACATTGTGAAAATATGTAACATAGAATATGAGACATAATTTGCAAACCTTTTCTCCTTATATTTATTTTATATAAAGATGAATTGTCTATGTGTAGTGATGAGCGAGTATGCTTGTTACTACTCGGTACTCGCACGAGTATCACTGTACTCGGGCTACTCGGCGGGTACCGAGTAATTTTGCAATACTCGTGCTTTACTCGTGGTCTTCATTTCTGCATGTTGGCGCTCTTTTGAGAGCCAGCCCTCATGCAGGGATTGGCTGGCAGACCACTGCAATGCCACAGCCCTGTTAGTTGTGGAATTGCAGTGATTGGCCGGCCTGCACAGCGTGATCGAGCCTTTATACCGGCCGGCGCGCTGTGCTCTGTACACAGCCATCTCATATTCCCTGCTTTCCACGCCCACAGGCGCCTATGATTGGTTGCAGTGAGACACGCCCCCACGCTGAGTGACAGGTGTCACACTGCACCCAATCACAGCAGCCGGTGGGCGGGTCTATACTGTGCAGTAAAATAAATAAATAAATAATTAAAAAAAACGGCGTGCGGTCCCCCCAATTTTAATACCAGCCAGATAAAGCCATACAGCTGAAGGCTGGTATTCTCAGGATGGGGAGCTCCACGTTATGGGGAGCCCCCCACCCTAACAATATCAGTCAGCAGCTGCCCAGAATTGCCGCATACATTATATGCGACAGTTCTGGGGCTGTACCCGGCTCTTCCCGATTTACCCTAGTGCGTTGGCAAATCGGGGTAATAAGGAGTTAATGGCAGCCCATAGCTGCCACTAAATCCTAGATTAATCATGTCAGGCGTCTCCCCGAGATTCCTTCCATGATTAATCTGTAAATTACAGTTAAAAAACACACACACCCGAAAAATCCTTTATTAGAAATAAAAAACACTAACAAAGTCCCTCATTACCAATTTATTAACCCCGACAAACCCTCCATGTCCGGCGTACTCCACGGACTCCGGCGTCGCGTCCAGCTCTGCTGCATGGAAGTGACAGGAGCTGCAGAAGACACCGCCGCTCCGGTCACCTCCACGCAGCTAATGAAGGGAATAGCGCGATCAGCTGCTGTCAGTCAGGTAACTCCCGGCCACCGCTGGATCCAGCGGTGGCCGCGATTAACCTCAGTGACAGCAGCTGATCGCTATACTCACCTCAGTTGGTGCATGGAGCTGACTGGAGCGGCGGTGAGTAGCGCGATCAGCTGAGCTGTCACTGAGGTTACCCGCGGCCACCGCTGCATCCACCGCTGGATCCAGGTAACCTCAGTGACAGCTCAGCTGATCGCTATACTCATCTCATTAGCTGCGTGGAGGTGACCGGAGCGGCGGTGTATTCTGCAGCTCCTGTCACTTCCATGCAGCAGAGCTGGACGCGACGCTGGAGGACTGTGGAGTACGCCGGACATGGAGGGTTTGTCGGGGTTAATAAATTGGTAATGAGGGACTTTGTTAGTGTTTTTTATTTCTAATAAAGGATTTTTCGGGTGTGTGTGTTTTTTAACTGTAATTTACAGATTAATCATGGAAGGAATCTCGGGGAGACGCCTGACATGATTAATCTAGGATTTAGTGGCAGCTATGGGCTGCCATTAACTCCTTATTACCCCGATTTGCCAACGCACTAGGGTAAATCGGGAAGAGCCGGGTACAGCCCCAGAACTGTCGCATCTAATGTATGCGGCAATTCTGGGTGGCTGCTGACTGATATTGTTAGGGTGGGGGGCTCCCCATAACGTGGAGCTCCCCATCCTGAGAATACCAGCCTTCAGCCGTATGGCTTTATCTGGCTGGTATTAAAATTGGGGGGACCGCACGCCGTTTTTTTTAATTATTTAATTATTTATTTCACTGCACAGTATACACACACCGGCTGCTGTGATTGGGTGCAGTGAGACAGCTGTCACTCAGTGTGGGAGCGTGTCTCACTGCAACCAATCATAGGCGCCGAAAAGCAGGAAAGCAGGGAATAGGAGATTGATTAATGAGCGGCCGGCTTTTTCAAAAGAGGAAAAGCCACCGGAGCTTGAACAGCTGTGCAGCGCCGCGGCAGTGATCGGGGAACGGTAAGTAAGAGAGAGGGGGGGAACTGACCGACAGACTGTGAGAGGGGGACAGACAAGACAGAGAGAGACAGACCGACGGACTGAGGGAGATAGAATAAAAAAAAAAAATGACCGACATCGCTAGTAAAAAGCACAAAACGTGCGTTTTGGACATCGGAGTGCCACACAAGGTTTTCATGTAAAATCTTTCATGTATTAATCTCAAAAAGTAACATACACCAGCTCTATCTCACTATTGGGTATGTGCCCTTAACATTTCCGCCATGAAAATTCATTTTGGTGTCATTTTGGAAGGTTTTCTGGTGAGTCCGTAAAAATGGCGTAAAACTCGGACAAAATTGTTCAGAGCTGTGACTTTTGAGTGATAAATGCTTCAAGGGGTCTTCCCCATGCTGATGCCATGTCATTTGAGCACTCTTCTGAGACTTTTGTGACATTTTTAGGGTTTCTACATGCTGCCGGGGGGTCATTTCACAAAAATACTCGGGTCTCCCATAGGATAACATTGGGCTCGGTGCTCGGGCCGAGTACACGAGTATCTTGGGAGGCTCGGCCCGAGCTTCGAGCACCCGAGCTTTTTAGTACTCGCTCATCACTATCTATGTGGCTACATGGCATGCACAGAGTAAATATGTGCTCATTTTACTGGTGTCCATTTTTTATGTGGTGCCTCAGCGGTATATAAGTCTTCAGCCTCAATCAGACGTCTGATTTTCTCATACAAGTACAGTACTATCCTTGGTTTTCCTATATAGCACTCATACCTGTGATAGTCTATAGGGCCATTCACATGCCCATGATTTCTTTTGAAATCATGGATACTACTAGTCTTATTTTGATACTAGGGTCAGATTAAAATTGTCAATGCAAGTCTATGGGTCTGTGTAAAAAACTGAGTCTGCTTTCATGAAAAGCCAGAATGGAAAAGATGGAGGAACTTATTTTTCTCTGTGGAAAAACTGCTGACACTAAAGCGTGCTTTCCACGCAACGACATCGTTAACGAGATCTCCTTGGGGTCACGGAATTCGTGACGCACATCCGGCCTCGTTAGCGACGTTGTTGCGTGTGAATCACACGAACGACCCGTTAACGATCAAAATCACTTACCTGATCGTTGACCGGTCGTTCTAATCCTGATTATCGTTGTTGTTGTAGGATGCAGGTTTTTCGTCGTTCCTGCAGCAGCACACATCGCTATGTGTGACACCGCAGGAACGGTTAGTGTGTGTGACGGGTGTAAGCCATGTTGTGCGCTAGCGATGTCGCTGTGTGTAAAGCCCGCTTTAGACTACACTCTGATCAAAGTATGATCCAAAAAAAACAATCAGTTTTTCTTGTATATAGAAAAATCGGACATCTGAGCCCTTTTTATCTAATTATCTTGCTTTAGTTATGCCTGTATGCCTTTATGTTCCATAAAGTCATAAAGTCCAAATATAAAAACCCAGAAAAACAACAACATGACCCCATATACGTATTAAAATAAATACGAAAGAGATTTTTTTTTATAAATGATGACATTGGGTGATTTATAGAAGAGGTTTAAACATAAAAATTATATACAAGGTGGGCATAAAATAATCTAAGGTGTTTGGAGCCGTGTGCAGACTGACCCAGTGGACAGAACTGGCTGAAAATTGGTATGTATGCTATTGAACGCATGGGGAAACGGAAGGCATCTTAAGAAAAAAAAAATATACCAAAACTCTCCACCAGGGGAAAAAGTGGCGCTGTACAGTGAGTGTGCCTTGCAACTCAGTCTGCAAGAGGCCTGTCTCTTTGTTGGATTGTGCGCTGTAAGTGCGGTTGTTTTATGGGAATGCCAAAAATACTACAGCTGCACTGAAAGCCTTTCATCATTTGAAAGTCCTTCACACACATAGCAGTCCAATGGGGCTGTCAATTCGCTGAGGCAGATGATGACACGTTTTGAGGCAACAGGGTTATTGAGTGTTCAGCCAGGGTGCAGGCAATGACCGGTAAGCAGAAAGGTTGTGGAGGAAATTGCCACTGCCGTCGGGGAACAGGACATGAACAACCCTGCCAGGAACAGCAGTGCAACCAGTGTTTCCAGGCAATTGGGGCTCCTGTACATCACAGTGTGGAAAGTGCTTGGTATAAAAAAAAATTTAAGATGTCTTCCATTTCCTCATGCCTTAAATAGCATACATACCAATTTTCAGCCACTTCTGTCTACTGGGTCAGTCTGCACATGGCTCCTAACACCTTAGGTTATTTTATGGCAACCTTGTACTATAATATGAAATAGAAACAAACATCTTGGTTGGATTGTCCATCCTTATGATATTGATGGCTAGTCAATAACATACAATAGGTATTACATCAAGCTGGATGGGGCTTATACTGTGAACAGAGCTGGACTAGCACAGCTCCATTCACTGTAGCCATGGATTGACATTGCAGCACAATTCCTATTTACTTTAATAGGAGCTTAGCTGCTATTCTTTGCGGTGGTGCCAGGAGTTGGAGTTTCCACTTGCAATTATTTACTTGGTAAGTGAATCAATACGTATGTTAAGCCTGCATAACTCGTTGCAATTTCGCATACGGTATCGTATGCGATTTGCAACGCCCCCATCGTATGTGTGGCACGTTCAATTTGTTGAATGTGCCGCACAAACGAATAACCCCCGTCACACGTACTTACCCGTCCATACGACCTCGATGTGGGCGGCGAACGTCCACTTCCTGGAGTGGGAGGGACGTTCGGCGTCACATCGACATCACGCGGCAGCCGGCCAATAGAAGCGGAGGGGCGGAGATGAGCATGATGTAAACATCCCGCCCACCTCCTTCCTTCCGCATTGTGGGCCGGGAGCCGCAGGATGCAGGTAAGATCTGTTCATCGTTCCCGGGGTGTCAAACACTGCGATGTGTGCTACCCCGGGGACGATGAACAATCTGACGTGCAATTCTAGAGACAGGTACGACGTGTATGCGATGAATGGTTTAACGTTCAATCGCAATCGCACGTACCTGTCATACACTGCAATGTACCTTACAATGCCGGATGTGCGTCACTTACGACGTGACCCCGCCGATATATTGTAAGATGCATTGCAGCGTGTAAAGCGGGTTTTAGGCCTCTTGTCTGTGCCTGTATGGATTTGTCTGTCTCATAGCTTTCACCTACGATAGCTGGGAGCTTATGTACAAATAAACCTGGTATCACCAGCAATTTGTAGTGTGATAATAAGATCATGTCAGTTGTTATTTTCTAACATTATTGTTTTTTTACATTTTACATATTGTTTTTTGTAAAATATTTTAAGAGAAAAGCGATAAAGATGCATTCAAAATATTTGATTACTGCTAAAATATCCCTTTAATCAGACTAATAAGATAATTAAAGAATTACCTTAAGTCTTCCATCAGTATAAACAAACAAATATTTGATTTTGAATAACATAAGCTCTGCAATTGCAAATGTAATAGTGCCTGTATTTGCATACCGGAAACTAGATAACAGTCAACCAGATATTCAGCATTCTAAGTCACAAATAGTGGCACTAATAAAGAACACCATACTAGCAAATAACAATAGGGTTCATTTTGTTGGTTCCTATGGTACCACTAGACATATTTTTGAATATGGAGGGTTGTCAAAAGGCAGTCATCAAAACTGACTGTAGGGTGGCCTTTTTATCTGTCTTTTTAACTTCTTTTTATAATAGGTGATATTACCATAAAACGCTATGATAAACTAGACAAGGACAAGGTAAAGTGCGGCCCACAAGCACATCCAGCCCTCTGGCTGTTCCAGCCTGGCCTGTGGACCAAGACAGCCAAAGGGCAGAGAACAGTGGCCAGTGGGCCACACTCTGCCCTTCGCCAGCCAGGATGCAGTTAGCGGTGGTTATATTGGTGGAGGACAAAGCCAACTGCTCTTTTTTCCACCAATCTCTGTTTGTGACTGAGACAGCAAACGCAATGACATCACTTCATCATGTCTGTTGTGCTGAGAGTCAGTGCACCGAAGACTAGAGCAGAGCATAGCATTGGGGTAAAGGGAGCGAGGTGAGTATTTTTTTTTCTATGTATGTAATGTGTGGCTTTATATAGAAGGCCATTTAGGGGCTCATACTTTATAAAGGGTACTGTTTTGGGGTTCATACTGTATATTGGAGGGCTATGTGGGGGACAGATACTGTGTTTAGGAAAGCTATGTTTGGGCTCATAATGTACATAAGAGGGCTATGTTGGAGCTCACAGTGTATATAGGGGACTATTTGAGGGCTCATATTGTATATACAGATCTATACATATAGTATTTCTATGTGGGGGCTCATTTTGTACATAGGATGGCTCTGTGGGAGCTAATACTGTATATAGGAGGGTTATGTGGGGTTTCATATTCTCATACTGTATATAGAGGGGCTATGTGTAGTCTCATACTTTATATAGGGAGCTATGTGAGGGCTTATTCTGTATATTGGTTCTATGCGGGGGCTCATTCTGTATATAGAGGGCTATGTGAGGGCTTGTATTGTATATAGGGTGACTGCAGACATACTGTAAATAGGGGATCTGTATGAGGGTTCAAGCTGTATAGAGGGTGAGCTGTATGTGGGCTCTTACTGTTTATAGGGGTTTTATGAGGAATCACACTGTATGAAGGTAGACAGGGGGCTCATATTGTATATAGGGGGATGCTCATAATTTATATAGGGGTGCTCATACTGTATAAAGGGTGGTGTGTGGGGGGCTCATGCTGTATATAGGAGGAGTTGTATGTGGATTCATACTGTATATAGGGGGAATGTGGGGGTTTATATTGCATGTAGAGGCCTGCTAGAGGGCTCATACTTTATATATAGGGCTGTGGGTGGACTGTATATAGGGGGCTATGTGTTGGCTCATGCTATATATAGGGGGTGTCAGGGAAATTATTTCTGCTCAATGTTAAGTGATACAATTAATATTCATATAAAATAATATAATTAATATGTTAATATTGAGCATAATACATTTCAGCCTATTTGTTCGGCCCTCCACAACTGTCTCTGAAGTGGCCCATTTGGAAAATGAATTGCCCACCCTTGACCTAAACTAAAAAGACATTTCAGGGACAGCAAACACAACTAATTTTTACACATCTTTTTCATTTTTAATTGGAAAAATTTGAGTTTTAGGTATACAGAAGGAAAGGGAAACCAAGATGGTTTTTGCTCAGGATTACTTAGTTGTCAGTGTCCTTCCCTAATTGTTATCCACATAAATTCCTGTGATATCCTCACAAAGGCTGAGGTCTCATCCTGAAAATTGGGACGATTTTTTTGTTACTTGTCAGCCATGTGCTATTAATCTTTTTTAAGATAATTTAGTTTCCCATATTACAGAATTGTAACATACTTGTAAAAATTATGCTCCGTATGGTATGCAGATTTTTTCTCACAATGTACCGATTTCGTAGTCAAGTTGCAATATGCTGCAATTTTTTTCTCATGCCATGCCGATTACTGCAGAAAAAAAAAACAGCAGATCTGCACTGCTTCATTACGGTAAATGACATTGGTCTGAGTGCAATCCCTTATTTATTGGATTGCACTTGGCCGATTTATACGCTCATGTGAGTAAGCCCTTAGTAGGGCACTCACCATGAAAAAGTGATGCTAATAGTAAATGTAATGATGATATAGCTTATAATTTAGCAATAGAGTATTGAATAAGGCCGGAGTCACACTTGCGAGTGACTCACGCTAGTCTCGCATCGGCATCACCCAGCAAGGCTGCATACTCTCTGGACAGGAGCCTCTCAGTTGTATGTATTTCTATGTAGCTGAGACGTTCCTGTCAGGAGAGTGTACGGCCAAGCCAGGGGATCTCAATACGAGACTCGCGCGAGTCACTCACAAGTGTGACTTCGATCTTGGGGTAATTATTAGAGATAAATGGATCGCTTTGTGCAACCCCTGCAAGGTTGCCAACTTGACTTGTTTTTCCTTATGAAAAAATTAAAAACAAACAATATTTTTAACGGACACATTGGAAAACCATAATAAATCATTATGATACTAAGTAATATATGTCTAAGGCGGGCTGTGCACACTACGACATCGCAGGTGCGATGTCGGTGGGGTCAAATTGAAAGTGACGCACATCCGGCATCGCATGCGACATCGTAGTGTGTAAAGCCTAGATGATACGATTAACGAGCGCAAAATCGTCGTAATCGTATCATCGGTGCAGCGTCGGCGTAATCCATAATTACGCTGACGCGACGGTCCGATGTTGTTCCTCGCTACTGCGGCAGCACACATCGCTGTGTGTGAAGTCGCAGGAGCGAGGAACATCTCCTACCGGCGTCACCGCGGCTTCCGTAGGATATGCGGAAGGAAGGAGGTGGGCGGGATGTTTACATCCTGCTCATCTCCGCCCCTCCGTCGCTATTGGCCGCCTGCCGTGTGACGTCGCTATGACGCCGCACGACCCGCCCCCTTAGGAAGGAGGCGGGTCGCCGGTCAGAGCGACGGTCGCAGGACAGGTGAGTGCATGTTAAGCTGGCGTAGCGATAATTTTCGCTACGCCAGCTATCACACGATATCGTACCTGCGATGGGGGTGGGGACTATCGCATGCGACATCGCAGCATCGGCTTGCGATGTCGCAACGTGCAAAGCCGCCCTAAAGCTCATCATTGTGATATGAAGACATCAGCTGTATTCATTGAAAACTGTAAAATTAAGCTAATTACAGTCAAAATAATCTAAATAAGTTTCTTCAGCTTAACAAATTCAGGGGTACCTTAATTTTTATGGGCAGGTCAAAAAGTGCCTATTTTTAATGACTGTCCTGGAATTTCTAGACGGTTGGCAATCCAGAACCCAGTTCCGCAGTCCAGATCATTACTCTATGGCTATGGACAGGAGCTCCTTGAATTTACTGACCTTCCGAGTTCATTGCATTTGATTTATAGGGCTAGTGTGATGTCATGTGTGGTGCAAGTGACAAAGAGAAAATCATAAGATGAACCTGAGATTCCGGAAAGTTAGGAATTTCGCACAGCTCCTGTCCATAGCCAGAGAGCACTGAACTGGACTGTGGACCAGGGTTGTGTGAAGCAGTCTACTTGTACCATCTCTAATTTATGCTAAGATGTTCAGAAAATCTAAATAGAAACTGCTCTTTTTGGTATAATACCCCAGCTATGTGCTGCACATACAATCAGACATATTTTCCCATACAGCCCGCTGCTGATAAACTAGTGTACTACTCACGAGCTGGAAAGTGTTATAAAATAGCCTAGAGCTCTCCCCAGTGGAAAACTTGGAAATTGTCTGAACATCGCAAATGTCATCATTTGTAAGTCATTGGTTTTATGCCTTTATTCATGTCCAACCAATTGAACTTGTTTTTAGCAAACAGCTAATATTCTTTGAATCATTCATTTTTATCATTAATATGAAGAATAACACTATAAAATGTAATAGTTTTCAGTAATAAAATCTATATACATTTATTTATTTTACAGTAGAGACTATTATGTCTCATCTGGTCAGGTGAATTCACAAAGCTTCATGATCAGATGAACCGGCGTTATGCAGCACGGACTAGTAGCACCAGTACAACAGAGTGAATATGTCAATAATGCAGCTGCACCAGACCTGTTGTACTATTTACTATCCCAGCGCTGCCATGAGTAGCATAACTAGAGTCTCAGGGGTCCCAGGACCAAATCTGCACCTGATCCCCACCACCACCGCCAACAATAGCATGTTGCACAAATATACATTGGCACCCCTAACTTTCATAGCCTCCCATTTAAACAAAATAATATCTTATAAAAATCGGACAGGAAATTATTATTATTATTATTATTATTACTGTGTTTTTCTAAGTAATTTTTCTAAATATTAGTAATAAATAGTAGCACTATACTATTACTGAACAAAGTCCACTGTGCAAAGACCAATATTCCAATAATACCAGGGAAGGGATAAATACCACTACACCATGACTATATATTACCACCACATATTGACTGAATAATACCACCTTACTTATTATTAATAAAAAACAACCAAATCTCTAGCCTGTCCTTGCTAATATGCTGAGCAGCTGTCTTCTTCCTTCTCCTGACTAACTACCTTCCTCACAGAAACTTTACATCTGCAGACCTCTGGCCTATAAGACCATGGCAACGTTATGTTGTAGACAGAGTAATCATGTCACACCATCACTTGCCTTGCTCTATAGCGGTGATGTGACACTTGCGTGCTCCGCTGCTGTGAGCCAAAGGCCAGCACCTGTATTGTAAATGCGGTGAAGGAAGTCAGCGGCTCTCTCCTGCACAATAAATTTCAACTGGAGATTTGTTTGAGGGTGCACCTCAAGTTAAAAAAAATGCGGGCTCTGATGGTCCTGTCTTACCAACAACCTGCTAAACCATCAGTGTCTCCGGACTCTATGTGTCATCGGAGCCAACTCTCTCATCCTGCTACCTCTCAGTTCCCCCTGCAGCTTCTCTCCTATCCTCCAGTCCCTGTGGTCTGCCTGCTGCTCCTGTAGCACCCCGCACTCTATGTGTCAGGGACACCAACCCTTCCAGCCTATTGCTTCTCTGCTTCTGGCTCCCAAGGCCAACGCCTACGTGGCCGTGCTGCTTTTCCTTCCCTTAAAGGGATAGCACTACCTAACCCAAAAGTGCCTCTCAGCCTCCGCATCATCTGTACCAGTACCTGGAAGTGCCTCCAAGCTAGCGGCCGAGAGGCACAGTGTATAAAAGGCATCCTCCCCCACTGGGAGGTGCTTTTTCAACATGTTACTTTATTTAGTTTTGCTTGTGCTTCTGTCCATACTTTGTACTTCTGTTTCTGCTTCTACTTCCACCTGGCACTGTCGCTGAGCCTGCCTGTACTATTTGCCTATTCCGGCATCCATCCAATCCACCTGTCTGTATTCTCAAGTACCAGCCTGCACCAAGTCCATGTCATCCACCATTTCATCTGTACCAATACTTGGTCTCCCTCCTGTGGTGCCAATTACCAAGGTATCGAGATCCCTGGGGCTGCCTCCTGTCTGTTACCCACCAGCACTTGTCTAATTCCACTGCCTGTGGCTTTGGTGAAATCTCGGTAGCCACCCAGGTCTGCTCATTCAGGTATCCTGGACCAGTGAACCCACTTCATTTTTGTCCTGCTCGCCGGGTGTGATACAGGCTGAGTCACACTCCCTGCGAAAGCAATCGTAAAACACCTGGCTGCGATGTATCTCAAAAAGCTATTACAGAACCAGTCACATGATGTGTATTAAAGGGGTACTCCAGTCTTAGGTTATAAGTCTTTGTGACTGTAGACTTATGAATCCTTATAGTATGCAGTGCGCATGCTGTCAGAATTCTCTGGTGCTGGCGCCGGGAGCTGGCAGAGATGTGCCGACTAGATTTGTACAGCCAAACTCAACACAAATAAATTGAGTTAGACCAGATCTAGTGTGCATGAAGCTCGAAGTATGCATATCGCATACTTGCTTTCACATGACTGTCCACTCTTGGCACCGGCATAATAGATTCCTAATAGCATCAGTGCAGGAGATGTGAGGACTCAAAAGTCTGCAGACACAGAGAGTGACTGAAGACTTCTACCCTAAGGCTTTAAAACCCCTTTAACCCCTTCATGACAGGGTGATTTTTTTGTTTTTCATTTTGTTTTTTTGCTCCCCGTAACCTTTTTATTTTTAAATCAATCTTGCCAGATATGGGCTTGTTTTTTTGCAGGACGAGTTGTACTTTTAAATGAAAGCATACGTTTTACCATAAAGTGTACTGGAAACCAACAAAAAAAAAATTCAACTACAAAAAAAAGTGCGATCGCACAATAGTTTTTGGGATATTTTATTCACCAAATACGCCATATGGCAGAATGTCAACACTCTAATTAATAATATAACTGGTAGGTCAATTCGGCTTGGTACAACGGATTTGCTTTTTTTGAGATAAGCCGTAGGGAGTTTCTAAGAAGACCAGTCGGTTAATCAATTACATCACTATGGCCTCACAGATACATAGTGCCTCAAAATGGAAAACTCCAGTCTTCTTATTACCTGCATTTAAAGGTAAAATCAATGCATTAATGTTATACGAGCGTATTGAAGCTACAAATACAGACACTATGGAGCAGTTCTTTAATGTCTGGGCCCTTTGGGTAGATCTTCAACCAGATCCCTATTTAAACCATGCTCCAAACCCTTTGCCCTGACCTTCTTTTTAAAAAAAATAATTAATACAAAAAGGTTGTCTGACCTCTGGTTTCTATTAGTATTATATGATTACTCTTAATTTTATGAATCTGTATTCTGGTTAGTTAGATAATATATCTTACTCATTGTCTGTAAAATGTAATCAGTAGTGAGCATTTACCAAGTTTGAGTCTTCTAATGTATACTGATGATACTTTCTAATTTGCTTGTCCCCCTTTCATGGTCTATTTCCCGTTCCCCCTTCCCCTTATTATATTTTATTTAGAATTATATTCTGCACGGGAAAACTTCACAAAATGAGTATTCTTTTGTTAAATTGTTTATAAAATGTCAATAAAAAAAAAAAATCAGTTTTTTTTAAACAGATGAAAGTTTGTAAATTTTGCTATTAAAATTAATTTTATTATTATTATTTATTATTATAGCGCCATCAATTCCATGGCGCTTTACATGTGAAAGGGGTGTCCATAATAGGGACAAGTACAATAATCATAAACAATACAAGACACAGACAGGTACAGGAGGATAGAGGTCCCTGCCCGTGAGGGCTCACAGTCTACAAGGGATAGGTGAGGATACAGTAGGTTAGGGTAGAGTTGATTGTGCGGCGCTGTATCAGACTGAGGGTTACGGCAGGTTGTAGGCTTGTCGGAAGTGGTGGGTCTTCAGTTTGCTTTTGAAGCTTGTCAAGGTAGGCGAGAGTCTGATGTGTTGAGGCAGAGCATTCCAGAGTATGGGGGAGGCACGGGAGAAATCTTGGATGCGATAGTGGGAAGAGGAGATGAGAGAGCAGTAGAGAAGGAGATCTTGTGAGGATCGAAGGTTACGTGCAGGTAAGTACCAGGAGACTAGGTCACAGATGTAGGGAGGAGACAGGTTGTGGATATCTTTGTATGTCATGGTTAGTGTTTTGAACTGGAGCCGTTGGGCAATGGGAAGCCAGTGAAGGGATTGGCAGAGAGGAGAGGTCGGGGAGTAGCGGGGGGACAGGTGGATGAGCCGGGAAGCATAGTTTAGAATAGATTGTAGGGGTGTGAGACTGTTAGAAGGGAGGCCACAGAGCAGGAGGTTGCAATAATCCAGGCGGGAGACAATAAGGGCATGTACTAGGGTTTTTGCAGCTTCTTGGGAAAGGAATGTATGGATCCGAGATATATTTTTGAGTTGGAGGCAGTAGGAGGTGAAGAGGGCTTGGATGTGTGGCTTGAAAGAGAGATCAGAGTCTAGGATTACTAATTCTAATGGGAATAATTTTATTTGTAATTGTTTAGTTTCGGATTATTGGATTCGCTAAAGTTATTTGAAATGACAGTGTCTCTTTAAGTGTGACCAAAGTGGATTGTCTATTCCGTAGACATATGTACATGAGTATGTTCAATAAGACATCCCTTTGAAGGTTGAAAAGTATGTGCTTCTTCCTAGTGGGAAGACTATCAATGATCACTTCCCTATACAAGCTGTCAAATTAAAGCAGAATAAGTTTTCACAAATACCTATGAATCACTTTTTTTCCATGAGTAACCTTAGACGAGCAGGCATTGTTGTCTTTGGAGCATGTGCTTAAAATTGAATTTGAAAAGGTTGATGCTTTTTCCTAGTATTTATTTTGCCGTGTGTGTTTTGGAGACAGAATGTTTGTGTTTGCTTTCTGACCTATTCCATTTAGAAACACTAAGCTGTCTTTTAAAAACGAAATATGTAGAACCATAAGAGAGCATAAAATAGTAGATAAGAATAATAGATTCATAGTTTTGAGGTTGAAAGCAGACTTAAAGGGGTATTTACATCTCCAAGATCCTATCCCAATATGTAGTAGGTGTAATAATAATATTAGAAAATACCTCCAATTAGAAATGTAGTATAGTTCTTCTGATAAGCTATGTCACTTACCTCATGTGTAAGGCATTACAGAAGCTAAGGTATCCATGGTTTCAGCCACGCATATAGTTGCTTGTGGTCATAACCATGGATACCTAGGCTGGAATGCCCTGCACATGAGGTAAGCGTCACGCTTACCACCTGAGATGGCACTGCGGTGAGAAAAAGTGTACCCACTGGACCACAGGGGAAGCCTGGGATTACCCTTCCATAGGTTAAAGACCAGGACTGTGGCAGCTGACTCCCAGGGCTAGGGCAGACACAGGAGCAGACTGCACAGGCAGGACAGACAGGCAGAGTCTCTAGCACCAATGGGGCAGGATGGACAGGCAATGTCTCTAGCATCAACAGGGCAGAACGGACAGGCAGAGTCTTTAGTACCAACAGAGAAGAACAGACAGGCAGAGTCACAAGTACAGCATAGGCAGGACAGGACTGGAACCAGGTGCCATCAGGGCAGGACTGGCTAGAACCAGGTACGGGCAGGATTGGAACCAGGTACCAACAGGACAGGATGGGATGGGACCAGGTACAGGCAGAAAAGGACTGGAACCAGGTGCTAACAGGGCAGGATGGGATGGAACCAAATACAGGACAAGCAGGACAGGATGGGCAAGTACAAGCGGGAACAAGCGGGACAGAACAGGCAGGTGACCTGACAACTAACTAGACAGAAGACAACTAACTATTAGAACTGAAGGTGTTGAACAGGCACCTTCCCTAGTGGGAGTATGCCTTAAGTACCTAGTGCCTCTCAGTGACAGGCTGAGAGGCACTTCCTAGGAGTGTCACGCTGGCCTTTGAAGAGGAAGGCCGCTGTATGCGCACAAGGCTCAGGAGCACTGCTGGAGGCCTTATGACATGCTCACAAACCCTGGGAGGGGGAAGCAGGGAAAAGCCATATAGTGGAGGTTTTGAAGCGAGGAGAGAGCCGGACACAGCTGTGAGTAAGAGCGTGTTCCTGCAGGAGGGAGACTGAGGAGTGCAGGGACACCAGCGTTACAGTAAGTTACATAACAAATGAGGAAAACTATGCTACATTTCTAATTTGAGGTATTTGCTAAAATTATTATTATGCCTAGTACATATTAGGATAGGATCTTGGAGATGGGAATACCCCTTTAAGTCCACTGAGTTCAACCTACAGCCTAACATGTTTATCATTATGGTATGCAAAACCCAATGGAGCTAAAACAACCTTTTATGATTGTTAATGAAACAGTTGTCCTTTATTGCTTTTATTGTAGCAATAGAATTTTCTTTTCTTTAGCTCTTTGTTAAAGTGCTAGCCATTCAAAATTATTATCCTCCATGGAGTTAATGATTAAATCCTAATGCTCACAAGGAGTTCTTTAAATATGTTGTACATTGAATCAATAGAATACATTTCCAGCTTTTACTTATAATTACTTGCAGGTGTCTGTCTGTGCACCACCTAATAATATAATAGTAAGGATCAAAACAGAACATACATAGACGCACAATGCAGATGTTTCTGCAGTTAGGTATGAATAGCAGATGTGTCCTTACCCCAGTATACCCACTGTTACCGTACTTCATTCACTGACCTGTTGTATTCACCTTCTTAATACAATTATGTACAATGTTGCAATGTACTTTTAGCTACTAAGACTCAATTAAATATTCAGTATAAAACACTAGTCCATTTATATTCTGGCACCTACCTGCATGCACAGCAGTTCAGATGTGACAGACCTATTAATGAAACATTAACAATCATTAACTTGCACGGTGCAATGTTCTGTGAATATTATTAGGGAAGTCATTTTCACTACTTGTTAATGGTGTCATGCAAAATACCAGCAACATTATAGCCTAATGTTAGCTATATGACTAGAGATGAGCAATGTTCGAGGTTCGCCAATTACATGTTCGAGTGATTTTGGGGGGGTGTTCGAGTCGTTCGACGAACGCGAGCCTTTTGCTAAAAGTTCGACAGTTCGAGTAATGTTCGAGAACGGTTCGATCAACAAAAAGCCTAGCTAGTTACTAGCTGGCTTTTCACTGTAATAGTGTGAGTCACTGTGAATCACACTATTATCAAAATTCAGCGTATAGTGTGTGACGGGGTTTAGATCAGTGGTGCTGCTGAGTGCTGAAAGAATGCCGATCGCCTTTTTTTTTTTCCCTAACCGCGCTTACAGTGGGGCGGGCCAGGCTGTCTGCCAATCACAAAACAAGCGTTGAGAAACATGTGATGGTGTTTCCGCAGGCCTTCTTGCTTTGAATATTTCCCAGGGGGCATTGCTCTAGAATCACTGCGTTGAGAAACACGTGATGGTGTCTCCGCAGTGGTGGATGTTGATCTCCCTAAGGTCAACCATCCTTGCTCATATAGTCTTTTACTAGGCAATGTCCCACTAGCCAGATTCCTACTCCACACTGATGAGGGGCAAATACCCCGAAACGGCTGTCTGTGGATGGATACCATGTTTGGCATAGGTGGTCTCCTTGACTGGAGACTGCCCTTCCCGTGGTTGTTCCTTCCCGGTGAAAGGCCTGGCTAGTTTCCTGCCAGCGTTGAGAAACATGTGATGGTGTCTCCGCAGGCCTTCTTGCTTTGAATATTTCCCAGGGGGCATTGCTCTAGAATCACTGCGTTGAGAAACACGTGATGGTGTCTCCGCAGTGGTGGATGTTGATCTCCCTAAGGTCAACCATCCTTGCTCATATAGTCTTTTACTAGGCAATGTCCCACTAGCCAGATTCCTACTCCACACTGATGAGGGGCAAATACCCCGAAACGGCTGTCTGTGGATGGATACCATGTTTGGCATAGGTGGTCTCCTTGACTGGAGACTGCCCTTCCCGTGGTTGTTCCTTCCCGGTGAAAGACCTGGCTAGTTTCCTGCCAGCGTTGAGAAACATGTGATGGTGTCTCCGCAGGCCTTCTTGCTTTGAATATTTCCCAGGGGGCATTGCTCTAGAATCACTGCGTTGAGAAACACGTGATGGTGTCTCCGCAGTGGTGGATGTTGATCTCCCTAAGGTCAACCATCCTTGCTCATATAGTCTTTTACTAGGCAATGTCCCACTAGCCAGATTCCTACTCCACACTGATGAGGGGCAAATACCCCGAAACGGCTGTCTGTGGATGGATACCATGTTTGGCATAGGTGGTCTCCTTGACTGGAGACTGCCCTTCCCGTGGTTGTTCCTTCCCGGTGAAAGACCTGGCTAGTTTCCTGCCAGCGTTGAGAAACATGTGATGGTGTCTCCGCAGGCCTTCTTGCTTTGAATATTTCCCAGGGGGCATTGCTCTAGAATCACTGCGTTGAGAAACACGTGATGGTGTCTCCGCAGTGGTGGATGTTGATCTCCCTAAGGTCAACCATCCTTGCTCATATCGTCTGCCAATCACAGACACACACACAGCTAAGTGGATTTTTGCCAGACAAGCAAGGGCATGTGTCATAGGCTGTGCATGTCACATGTCCTTGCCTTATAAGATACGGCCATTTTCCCCGTCGCCGCCATTATCTCTCTGCTGCGTGTGGGTGATAGTCACCTCTCCCGCTCCCCGCTGCTGCTGCTGTGTGTGCTATAGAGATACAGTGCAATCTACACAGCGCTTTAAGGATTAGGGACTACGGGTTATTTCAGCCCTTTTTCAGCCCTTTTCAGAGCTGATTTACAGGCGTTCATAGCCATAGCTGCTAGGCAGGTCCGTGCTAACGCTGTGCAGGGCTTTAGATAACAGCGTCTGGCTACCTCAGCTCAGGCAATTCCTTGCTGCATTTTTTCATAAGCAGGGATAGAAAGTGAGGCTTCCTTTGCTGTCCTGCTACCTACAGCACCCGTGCATTCTACCCACCTGCCCATTTTTGCCACGCTATTTTATTTCCCCAAAGAGCTGACACTTTTTCTGCCATCCTAAAAGTGTCTGGAATACTAAGTACTAAGTTAGTGTTCCTTTGCTGTCCAGTGACCCACAGCACCCGTGCAATCTACCCACCTGCCCAGTTTTGCTACGCAATTCTAATTGCAAACTGTGCTGCCACTGTTAGGGGCATACTAAATTTGTCTGGGATACTAACTTAGTGTTCCTTTGCTGCCAATCACAGTACTGCACCTGTGCATTCTACACACCAGTCCATTTTTGCTACGCAATTCTAATTGCAAACTGTGCTGCCACTGTTAGGGGCATACTAAAATTGACTGAAGTAGTCAGTGTTGGTTCTTCAGCTGTCAATAAAGCTAGACCACCTCTGCAATCTACACCACCTCTCAATTTTTGCTACCATATTTTAAGTGCACAATCTTGTTGCTAACAAAATGAGTGGCAAAAGGACAGATGCTGGTGGAAAGGGGAACAGGCGTGTTGGAAAAGGAAAAAAAGTTTGTGTCCGTGAGGTAGGTGGGAAAGCTACATTAACATCTGCTGAAGAAAGGCCATCTTCCAGCAAAAGTAAGATGTCTACTACTTTCCGTGGACAATCGGATGTGCTACCTTTTTTACAGAACCGAACAACTGTAACAACGGTAGATAATGCACAAAAAAAGAACATGTTTGAATGGATCTCAAGTGCTCCAACAAGTGGCCTCTCCTCCACCTCAACTTCAACATCCAAAAAACAACAGTCCTCTGAGTTGTCACCCCAATCGCACTTGCTTTCTCCCAGCTCTCAAGTCTCCACCCGCCCTGCAGAGTATGGTGTAACAGAGATGGCTGAGTCTGCAGAGCAGTTCAGTCACACTATGGCCTGGGAATCAGAAATCTGCTCCCAAGCTACAGTGAGTACAGAACAGGAAATGGTCTGCAGTGATGCCCAGAAGCTTTGTGAGTCAGATTCAAGTCCTGATGACCAAGTTTCTGAGCATAATGTAGACCCTCATTCCCAAACAGTAACACCTGTTGGTGGAGACAATGAGGAACATACTGATGACGATGAGACTCAGATAGCTGATTGGGATGATAACTTAACTATTCAGTCAGGGTAGGAAGAGGTCAGGTCTGAGGGCGAGAGGAGTGCAAACACAACGCCTGATGATGAAGTTCTAGATCCCACTTACTGTCAACCCACAGTCAGGCACTCGAGGAAGTCATCAGAGGCGGTGGAGTGACTGACGACGGTGGATGCGACTGACGACAAAGTTACCTTGCGCCTTCCTGGACAGAGTCGGAGTACTGGAAGCACGTCAACAATTGCATCCTCAGCGACAACTCTGCATCTGAGCACAAGTCAGGGTGGCTCTGCAGGTCACATGGGCTGTAAGCCTTGCCTAGCCTGGTCCTTTTTTGACATCGCAAAGGATCTCCCAAATAATTTGATCTGTAAGATTTGTCGCCAATCTATAAGTAGAGGCCAAAACCTCACTAGTTTGACAACTTCTTCCATGAATTGTCACATGAATAACAAGCATACATTTTAGTGGGAAGCTCACCGTGCTACAATGCGGCCTAGCGGAGCGGGCCAACCACCGTCTGCCCCTTCAAGTGCATCCGCGCGCTCTTCATCCTCTATGATTGTGGGGACAGCTGTCACACATGTTGTTCCACGCAGACCTTCCACCTCTTTAACCGCAACAGGCAGTTTGCTTGGCAGGTCGTCATTTGTTTTGGAAGGGGAAACAAGTGCTGGTGTAGAGCTCTCTCAGACATCAAGAGCACCAACTTTGGATGAAAATAATAGGGGGTTAATGCCGCGCATCAGCCGAAATGAAGATGTAAAATGTTGATGATGATAACTCTGTCTTTTATTCCATAGGTCAACGCGTTTCGAGGTGAAAACCTCTTCCTCAGGACCAGAAACATCAACATAAAGGCTTTATCCTTTGGATGAAGGCAACATCATGTCTCCGCCTGCATTTTCTTCACAGACCTGCAATATTCCAGGGACACCCTACTCAACACCGTCTCCACACAGCAGCCAGCTCTCGGTCCCTCAGAAATGGACAAATAAAAGGCCATTTCCTCCGAGCCATGACAAAGCTAAGAGGTTGTCTTTCACCCTCTGTAAGCTCTTGGCAACCGAAATACTGCCTTTCCACCTGGTGGACACAGAGGATTTATGTCAGTCTCAGTGCCCCAGTACCAGATGCCCAGTCGCCACTACTTCTCCAAGAAAGGTGTGCCTGCGCTACACCAGCATGTCGCACACAACATCACCACTTCCTTGAGAAACCCTGTTTGTGACAGGGTGCATTTCACCACTACTTGGACCAGTAAGCATGGACAAGTGCGTTACATGTCGCTGACTGGGCACTGGGTAACTATGGTGAGAGATGGAGAAGGGTCTGCTGAGCAAGTCTTGCTGTCCCCACGACTTGTGCGTCAATCCTTTGTATGTAGAAGTTCCTCCACTGCTTCTGCCTCCTCAACCTCGTCTGGGTCCTCCACCTCCGCCCAAACCCTGTGTGGTCAGGCCACCAGCATTGTAACTGCGCACAAGGAATTCCACACACCTCCTTACTATGCTGGCAGCAGAGCTCAATGGCATCAGGTGGTCTTTACCTTGAAATATCTGGGAAATAAGAGTCACACAGCTGAGGAGTTGTTGTCAGCTCTGCAGTCCGAGTTTCGTAAATGGTTGTCTCTACTCAAACTGCAGCCTGGGAAGGCCGTGTGCGACAATGCTGCAAACATGGGTGCGGCCCTTCGCCGGGGCAAGGTGACACACGTGCCTTGTATGGCTCACGTGTTGAACCTTGTTGTCCAGCAATTTTAAACCCACTATCCCGGCCTAGATGGGCTTCTGCACAGGGCACGGTCACTCTCTGCTCACTTCCGCCGTTCAACCGGCGCAGCTGACCGACTTGCATCGCTGCAGAGGTCTTTTGGCCTGCCGGTTCATGGCCTGAAATGCGATGTGCCGACACGCTGGAATTCGACTCTCCACATGTTACCGTGACTGTGGCAGCACCGCTGAGCCCTGGTGCAATACATTATGACGTATAGCCTGGGCCAACGAGATGCAGGGGTGGGGCAGAGCACGCTGATGGAGTGGTCTCAGATCAAGGACCTATGCACCCTTCTGCACAGTTTCGACATGGCGATGAATATGTTTAGCGCTGACAATGCCATTATCAGCATGACAATTCCAGTCATTTACATGCTGGAGCACACGCTAAACACTATTCAGAGTCAGGGGGTGGGACAAGAGGAAGGGGAGGAAGTACAGGAGGATTCATATGTGGAAGGGATACCAACATCTACAAGGTCCAGACGTTCGGCATCACCAAGGCAGCAGGCATGGGATGGTGGGGGAGAGGGATTAACAAGGGCGCATAGTAGCAGCCAAAATGTTGAGGAAGGTGCAGGAGACCAGGAAGAAATGGAGGACGAACTCTCGATGTGCATGGAAGACTCAGCAGATGAGGGAGACCTTGATCACATTTCAGTTGAACGAGGTTGGGGGGAGATGTCAGAGGAAGAAAGCACGGTTATCACCTCGCCGCCACAAACACAGCGAAGACTTGGTCTGCATGGATGCGCAAGACACATGAGCGCCTTCTTGCTGCACTACCTACAACATGACCCTCAAATTGTCTGAATTAGAAGTAATGACTACTGGGTTGCCACACTCTTAGATCCCCGGTACAAGTCCAAATTTGGCGAAATAATTCCAGCCATAGAAAGGGACGCACGTATGCAGGAGTATCAGCAGAAGCTGTTACGCAATCTTAGCTCGGCTTTTCCACAAAACACCAGTGGTGCACAGAGTGAATCTCCCAGTTGTAACTTGACAAACATTGGACTGTCTCGTCATCAACAGTCAAACCGTACCAGCAGCACCGTATCTGGTGGTAACAGCAATTTTATTGAATCGTTTCATACGTTTTTTAGACCATCCTTTGCAAGGCCACCAGAGACAACAAGTCTGACACATAGTCAACGGCTGGAGAGGATGATACAGGAGTATCTCCAAATGAACATGGATGCCATGACTGTGCAACTGGAGCCTTGCTCATTTTGGGCTTCCAATCTTGAAAAATGTCCTGAGCTCGCCACTTACGCCTTGGAGATCTTGTCGTGTCCCTCAGCCAGCGTTGTCTCTGAACGTGTCTACGGTGCTGGGTGTGTGCTGACAGATAAGAGCATGCGTCTGTCCAGTGACAATGTGGACAGACTAACGTTCATCAAGATTAACAAGTCATGGATCAGCAAGGACTTTGCTACCTACCCCGGTGTCATCCTGGGGACAGTTAAGGCTGGCGTATTTTTGACTGTGCTTGATGCAAATCTACCTGTCAAGTTTGCAACTGGGGCACAAGTGATGCCACTGAAGTGGTGTCTGTGAGGCCCAATTTTTGGAAAAAAGGGAGACTCTGCTTGGAGTCCCCTTGCAGTGTTTTTAAAAATGAGCCAAGATGAACAAGTCATGGATCCCAGCTGCCTAGTTGTACCTGGCTGGACACAAAAATTGGGCGAAGCCCACGTCATTTTTTTTTTAATTATTTCATGAAATAATTAAAAAAAAAAAAGGCTTCCCTATATTTTTGGTTCCCAGACAGGTACAAATAGGCAGCTGGGGGTTGGGGGCAGCCCGTAGCTGCCTGCTGTACCTGGCTAGCATACAAAAACATGGCGAAGCTCACGTAATTTTTTTGGGGGGGGGCAAAAAACTCCTGCATACAGTCCTGGATGGAGTATGCTGAGCCTTGTAGTTCTGTAGCTGCGGTCTGTCTGTATGGAGGAGAGCAGACAGCAGCTGCAGAACTAGAAGGCTCAGCATGCTCAATTCAGTAGTGTATGCAGGAGAGCAGACAGCAGCTCCAGAAGTACAAGGCTCAGCATACTCCATCCAGGACTGTATACAGGAGTTTTTTGCCCCCAAAAAAAGGACGTGGGCTTCGCCATATTTTTGTATGCTAGCCAGGTACAGCAGGCAGGTACGGCTGCCCCCAACTCCCAGCTGCCTAGTTGTACCCGGCTGGGAGCTAAAAAAAAATAGGAAAGTCCTTTTTTTAATTATTTCATGAATTTCATGAAATAATTAAAAAAAAAATCGACATGGGCTTCGCCCCATTTTTGTGTCCAACCAGGTACATCTAGGCAGCTAGGAATTGGAATCTGCAGTACAGGTTGGCCCGAGCTTTCTGGGCCCCTCTGCTGCGAATTGCAGTCCGCAGCCACCCCAGAAAATGGCGCTTTCATAGAAGTGCCATCATCTGGCGCTGTATCCAACTCTTCCAGCAGCCCTGAAGCCGGGTGGCTTGCTGGGTAATAATGGGTTAATACTAGCTTTGTTTTACTAGCTAGTATTAAGCCAGAGATTATTAATGTCAGGCAAGTTTGACCCGGCCATTAAGAATCTCCAATAAAGGGTTAAAAAGAAGACACCACACAGAGAAAAAATACTTTAATAGAAATAAATACAAAGACACACTTAGAGACTCCATCTTTATTACTCCCTCTCATCCCTCCACGATCCTGGTATTCTGTCTTCTTTCTCCTTCAACCCATACAGCTCTGCTACATCAGACAGCACTGCATGGGAGGAAGACGCTGCTGCTCCCGTGCAGTCTAATCACTCAGTGAGGGAGCAGAGGCTGCGGGCTGTACTCTGTAAAGAGCGCCCACATGCAGGAACGGGGAAGCCAACCATGTGCCAGAGCATCTCGCCGGTACATGGAGATGCTGGAACGAGCACCGCGTACCGGAGAGATGCACTGACAGGACCTAGCATGACGTCTTAAAAACTGTGTTTTATGGACAGTACTTTATTGTTTGAAAAAAACTGCCGCCATTTTGCTGTGAAAAATAACTGCGCCACAGCAGACTAAAAGGCGCGAAAAGTAAGCTCTGCCCCCTGGGATTATCCGGAATGTAAAATGAAACTGGAAGCAGGAAGCCCAGAGACCCTGCCCCAGAATGCCTCCAGGACTGTTACTGACAACATGTCTGCTGTCATTTCAGAGCTCTCCAGCGCTTGTTTCAATATCTTTCTGTGTGCTTCTTGAAGTATGGGTGGCGCCCCTGCGGCTTCAGGCACCACAGGTACTGCACCTCACTTAAGGTGCAGTATTCATCTCAGGTAAGGAGGATGATCACTGGTGTTTCCACATTTCACCTTACATACAGCTTAGGTGCCTTCTCACTGGGGACTAGACTAGGGTAGGCTGGGGGGTGGCCATCATGAGGCCTGGGACTTCCCCAGGCACTAGGACAACCACCTGGGGGCGGGTACTACTAGGGTTAGAAGTAGGAGCAATCTGGAAATCTGGACAAAATCTTCAGTCAAGTTGGGAGTTGGGACTACAGTTCTGGCTACACGACAACACTCTTCTTTCTTTCTTCACAGTACTTGGGGCTTGGAGCGGGAAGCTCAGCCCGGGTTCCTCAATTCTGAAGGGGCATCCCTTAGGAAAGGACTGTTTCAAACACTGGTAGCTACCTCTAACTTATCCGGGATCGGCTGGAGCCCATCACAGCAGAGACCGGCACCTCTGGGCAACCCACGGACAGAGAGTAAAGACCTGGAACCACAACTACTGTGTCCACCCTTCATTGCCGGAGCTGGCAACCTGCACTTCGGCGCCAACAGCCACTACTACCTTCATCATCCTCCCTGGGGCCTAGCTTCACCTGTGGGTAGCTGAACTATTCTAGCTGCGACACCATCCGCCCTAGAGGACAGTGACCGCAGCAGCGGCTTATACCTGGCCGCATACCGCAGGTAGCATCACGAGACAACCACTACTCCCAACATCCTTCATCCCCATCATCACATCCATCCCTTTTAGTGGACACCTTGGGGTCACGGAACCGGGCAGGGCCATCCGTGACATCCCCTGACGTTTCACCGGCCTGGTTATGAGTATTCCCCAATGCCCCATGGGGTGCTCCATATGTTTGGGGCCATTTTCCATTTGGAAGCAAGCCCAGCTTTCTGACACTGGACATTACATTGTGACCCAAAATCCTTTGGTAATCTTCAGATTTCGTGATGCCTTGCACATAGTCAAGGCACCTAGTGCCAGAGGCAGCAAAACATACACAGAACATCTCTAAACCTCCATGACATTTGTCTATAGGTGCGGTATTCTTTTCTTGGCAGACCTCCTTCCATTTTTCGGTAAAGAGTAGAATTATGTGCTTTACCAAAGAGGTTTATCTTGTTCTCGTTTGTCCACAAGACAGCTTCCCAGAAGTGTTTGACTTACGCACATTTTGGCAAACTGCAGTCTAGCTTTTTTTATGTCTTTCTGTCAGCAGTGAGGTCCTCTTGGTCTCCTGCCACAGCGTTTCATCTCATTCAAATGTCGACAGATAGTTTGCACTGACACTGACGCACCGTGAGCCTGCTGGACAGCTTGCATTTCTTTGTAATTTGATTGGGGTTACTTATCCATAACCCTTCGAGTATCACAAAAGCAACAAATGAAAGAAGGTCATAGAAGGATTTAATATAAAACCAATATTTTATTAATTGTCATATGACAAAACAAGTAAAAGACAAAGGGAACTCACATAACCACAGAAAAGGGAGCTGATGCACAATAAAAAGTTGATTTGCAAAGTGAGTATGTTGTACAAAAGTGATTAATATTACCAGGTAAGTATAGCTGTACTGTATAGAGACAAAATACAATGGATTATATAGTAATTTCCATGTTGTGATGTAAGGGTAAATCATTATATAAGAATAAGAATAGAACATGGGGTGCTGACTTGCACTGATATAAATAAACACAAGAGTTCACAGCAAATTATGTTGGTACAAGATGTTGCATTCAAGTATAAAAGCAATAATAAAGCAACTGCTGATAGTTTGCACAGGGCCAGAAAGGATGGTAGTGAGGTAGAAAAATATAATGACAAAAGTTGGTGCAGGAGATAAGCATCTATGAGCAAATGGAGTAGTGCAGAAATAGGTATTATGTGGCGCCCCTGAGACTCTGGTCACCAAAGGGTACTTCACCTCAGTTAAAGTGCGGTATCCATCTCAGGTAAGGGGGGGGTTAATCTCTGGTGTTCCACATTCACACTCTACATACAGCTTAGGAGCCTTCTCACAGGGTGGGATGACACAGGGTAGGCAGGGGGGTGGCCACCACGATGCATGGGACTTTCCCGGTCACTGAAGCCAGCCACCTGTGTGGGGCGGGGTCCACTTGAGGATAGAAGTAGGCGCAACACATTCACATAACTCAGATGAGTCGGGACCATAGTTCTGACAAGACATTCCTGGAACTCTTGGACTTCACTGGGCCCGGGGCTTGGAGTGGGAGCTCAGCCCGTGTTCCTAACTGCTGAGGGGGACATCCTAGGGAAAGGAGACTCTCTCTCTTTCTCTCTTTAAACACTTGCTTGGGATTGACCGGAGATCAGCACCTGGCTGCAGCTTTAAATCAGTGTGTAAAAAGAACCTGGAACCGCAGTTGCCGGCTCAGAATCTGATTAGTGACTCCGACGCCCTGCACTCCAGCGCTTTAAAGGGACTGCCAACCCCCTGTCATCCATCCAGTGCCTGCTCTACCTGTGGGGAGCGACACCATCCCGACTGCCATAACATCTGCCCCGACGAGGAATTCTGCAGTGGCAGCTACTCCCTGGCCGCATACCACAGGACAAACTTCACCCAATCACCCCTCTTCCCCTTCATTTACTGCATGCCTCGGAACAACGGAACCGGGCAAATCCACCCATGACATCGCATGACACGACCCTAAATGGCTCGGCAACAAGTAGGTTAACCACCTGCTCCATAGGGCGCTGCAATTATACCAGACAAGTGTAAAGATTTACAGTGGCAAAGAGCACAAGATTATGCAGTAGGTTACATGTTATAATCTAAAGGTAAGTAATCGTATCAAAATAGAAATTAGTAGTTGATAATAAGACCAATGTAGGTATATAGAAAAGAAAATGAAAAATATAAGCTCTTGCGCTGTCTGCACTATGTAACATATCACAGACTTAACGCCACAAGGCTGTGGATGAAAAGACACATATGAAGTGGCTAATGCATACGTTTTTCTGGGAGAATTTTTTTCTAAAAGAACAATTTTAAGGGTTCCAACAATTTTGGCCATGACTGTGCACTCCAGAATATTTATGTTTTGAACCAGGAAACATTATTTTTCAAGCTTAGCAAAAACAGATTTTTTTTCTGAGTCTTTGAAGTACATTGCACACATGTGAGATGTGTAACTCATAATCAGACAAATAAACCAAAATGTTATCCAGAGAGACAACCACATATTAACCACTTAAAGTGGGCAAAATAAGTATTTGATACACTGCCAATTTTGAAATTTTTATCAGATAGAAAGAATGGAGAGTTGTGTAATTTTTATCGTGACAGACAGAATCTCCCCAAAAATCCAGAAAATTACATTGTATAATTTGTAAATAATGAATTTGTAGTTTATTGCATAAAATAAGTATTTGATACAATAGAAAAACAGAACTTGATATTTGTTACAGAAATCTTTGTTTTCAATTACAGATGTCAGACGTTTTCTGTAATTCTTGACCAAGCTTGCACACACTGCAGGAGTGATTTTGGCCCACTCCACCGTCTCCAGATTGTTCAAGTTTATGGCTGTCACTTGGCAACATTGAGTTTCAACTCATTCTAAAGATTTTCTATTGGGTTCAGGTCTGGAGACTGGCTAGGCCACACCAGGATATTGAAATGCTTCTTACGGAGCCACTCCTTAGTTGCCCTGGCAGTGTGTTTCCGGTCATTGCCATGCTGGAAGACCTAGCCATGACCTGTCTTCAATGCTCTTACTGAGGGAAAGAGGTTGTTGGCCAAAATCTCACGATACATGACCCCATCCATCCTCCCTTCCATATGGTGCAGTCGTTCTGTCCCCTCAAAGTCTGATATTTCCATCCCTATACTTCATGGTTAGGACGGTGATCTTGAGGTTGTACTCCTCCTTCTTCTTCCTTCAAGCACTGCAAATGGAGTTGATACCAAAAAGTTCTATTTTGGTCTCATCTGACCACATGACCTTCTCCTAAGCCTCCTCTGGATCATCCAGATGTTCAGTGCCAAACTTCAAATGGGCCTGGACATGTGCTGGCGTGAGCAAGAAGAACTTGTGTGCCCTGCAGGATTTTAACCCCTTAACGACCAGGGACGTACCGGTATGTCCCTGGTCATGTAGGGGGAATCCCTGCCGGCTGCTGCGCTGAGCTGGCTGGGATCCACAAACATGTCAGCTGATTTCATCAGCTGACATATGTGCCTCACAGACACAGGTGTATCCGAGATCCACTCGAATTTGCTTCCCAGTTAAATTGCGCTGCCAAAGTGCGGCAGCGCAATTTAAATGGCTGCGGTGGGGACCGCGTGCTTCCCTGTCACCATCGGCAGCCCCATGAAGTGATCACGGGTGAAAATGGTTGCTATGGTGTGAAAAGGAAGGATAAAAATCATCCAA
The DNA here is from genome assembly GCF_048569485.1 of Anomaloglossus baeobatrachus. Taxonomy (NCBI): domain Eukaryota; kingdom Metazoa; phylum Chordata; class Amphibia; order Anura; family Aromobatidae; genus Anomaloglossus; species Anomaloglossus baeobatrachus. The sequence continues at coordinate 282,648,337 of NC_134356.1, read as the reverse complement.
AAATTCAGCAATTACTTACAGCAAATAGAGGGCAGCAGTTATTACCTGCCCAGGCCAAGGAACTAATGCACTAGCAGGATGCAGCAAGACCCCCAATAAGGTGGAGGCATCACATGTGCAAAAGAAGCAAATCAATCACACACTTCCAATCATGGAGGGGGTGATTGCTGGATGATAAAATTGCACACAAATGACTTGTATGGGGCGCCGTTCACACATGTTGGTGCACAGTATCTGCCTAGCAGCCTATTAGTTACACCCATACTATTCGACTAAGTGGGCTGCCCAGTACTATCTAAGTGCACCATACAGGGACGGAGCTTCCAGTATACAAGGTCTACATTAAGGGGCCTGGCTGCATCCTGTAAAAAATGTTATGTGCAAAAAAATATATATAAAATATATATTAGAAAGTGTCAAAAACTACAGCGCTCACAAACTGATGTGTTGAAGGTTAATGGCACAGCGCTACAGATTATACTGCAGTGCTAATAAACTGATGTGTTAAAGGTTATTGGCAAGTGCAAAGCAAATGGGGAGCAACTTACTTGGTATAACTGATGTGATGACAGTGGTTGCGAATCCTCATCTGATAAGCTTGGTAGGCTGCAGAGGTAGCGTGTAGTGTAGGTAACTTTGTTACGGATAGGAGGCTGTTTTCTTACAGTGAGTGCAAAGTGTGGCGGTGTTCTGTGCCATAAACCTTCAACACATCAGTTTGTGAGCGCTGTAGTTTTTGACACTTTCTATACCCCTCTATCCACTCTCACGCGGAGTGTATATACTATTAGCAGCTCCAAATTTTTGTCCTAGCTCATACATGCACCACGGCTCCCGACACTGTCAGCTCATAGATTTTCGATTTCCAACACTTGCTGTCTCGCAATTGCTCTGCAGCATCAGCCGTTTTTCCACTGCCTCTGAGCGCTGGTATCTCCTGTTTATCTAAAATATGTATTAGGTATTAGATGGTATTATGGCCAGAATACGGTTGCCCACAACCCATGTCACGGGTCCTCGTGCTTGTGGGTCCCTACACTGACATATAAATACTCCTAACTAATAGGCTGCTAGCCAAATACTGTGCACCTACATGTGTGAATGGTGCCCTATACAAGTGTGTCTCCCAGGGCTATGGGGTACTCGGTCCTGGGTGGTGTATTGCTGAAGAGATGTCACTTGGTGGCCGTTGCCCGATTCCGTGACCCTGGGGATGCGTTTTTAAAAGGGATATATTTACAAGGGAGATTGGGTTAAAAGTTTATATCATGACGCCACTTGCGGGTTGTGGCTATTTAGTGGAGCCACCGCTGCACAGTTCTCACTACTGGGGCTGGTGTTAGTGGCAGCCTGGATGTTGGGCCCTCCGCAAGTAGGGCCAGGCCCCAGAAGATAAATGATGTTGATTGGCGCAGAAAGAAGGTAGGCTACACAAGGGGTTGTACTGTCACAGGTTCCTTTACTCACAGTAAGATGGAAACTGGTAACCCGAGGAAGGCTGGTCTTGACCGCTGATCCTCTTAGTCCCAGTGCCGGTATAGTGACCTGGTGGCTTCTTTCCTCCGCACCTGTCTCTGGTTGGTGGGTTCCCGTGGCTTGGAGCCTCTGGGGGTCCCCTCCTGGTAGTCGCTCAACTTTATTCCATATGACGGTAGCGTGAACTCTGTGGGGTCGTTTTCTCTGGTCCGGTTCCCCGGTTCTCCCGTTGCTATGGTGTCCCGAACTTCAAGGTCAGTGAGGTGCTGGATGGTCCCCTCACTGTGCAGATTTTATCAGGTCTGCCAGGAGCATTTGCCTGACCTAGGATTCTGTACCCCATTAGTGTTATGGTTCCAGGAGTACTCCACTGTACTCCACTGGCAACCACATGCCTGGGCCCTCAGGTCACCGTTACACTCCTGTCAGTGCTTCCACTCACTCTCACTTTCACTGAGCAACTAACTGTCTCTCCACTGTCTGCCCCCTCCCATCTGGTCGTCTAGTGGACTGGATCCGCTCCATCCCTAGGTGGCCATCCATTGGGTCCCACCCTAGTCTGTCACCAGTCTTTGGGGAAATAGGGGAAAAACAGGGATTAACTGGAATGTTTTGTTGTTACCGGCACTGGTCTTCTAGGTCCCTGGGGGTAGGCCCTGCATCCTGGTGGGGATGCAGTACCTTGTAGCTCCCTGATGGCTTCACCTACTTTCTGTACCTAAGTGGATGTTGACCTAGGTTGCTACGACTAGACCTACTTAACCCTGGTGTCTCAGCTGGTCTCTGTTGTGCTCTGGTGTCTGGTGCGAGTGTCATTCTATTGTCTGTAGGTGAACTGAGTGGTTGTCTGTGACCTCTCAATCTTCTGGTTAGATTGACAGATGTACTGCTTGTAGGCTCTTTTGGTTCTACTACAGCAGGTAGCTCTTCTGGAGCTTGAATTACTTCTTCCAATGGTTGTGGGAAAGTGATCACTGGTACAATTATGGCTCCATTGTACTGAGGCCAGTTCTCCAAAGCCAAGTATTGTGTGTATCACCTTTTCTTTCTGTTCTGGTACTTTAGGTGTACTGGGAATCTCTTCTTTGGGTATCAATTGCTCTGGGCATTTTTTCAAATGATCCCTTGATACTGTGGACGTAGTCTTTCCTTGATCTTTGCTAATTACGCAAGCTTTCTTGTTGTTTGAATTAGAAGGTAGCAAAGTGTAGGGTTCTGCTTCCCAGTGATTATCGAGTTTGTGGACTCTTCTCTTCCTTTTCAGAACTATTTCTCCAGGTGTTAAAGGAACAGCTTTGCGTTCATATTATAGTCCTTTTCTTGTTTTCCTTGACTCTGGTTCAAGCTTTGTTCGACGCATTCTTGTATTCTTTTGTACTGCGCTTGACGATTAGAATTCCAATCAGTTTCTGATGAATCTAATTCTGGCATGACAACTCCCATTTCAAGATCAACTGGCAATATTCCAGGTCTTGCTCTCATGAGATATGCTGCCGTATAGTTTGCTGAACGTACAGGAATGTTGTTGTACATATCCACGAAGTCAGGCAGCTTCTCTGGCCACATGTTTCTTTCTTCTAGTAGTAGAGTCTTCAACAAGTCAATTACAATTTAATTCATTCTATCACACATTCTATTAATTTGTGCATGGTAAGGGGTAGTACGAATCTTCTTACACCCATATAAGTTGCAGAATTTTTGGAATATTTCAGCTTCAAATGCAGGACCTTGATCTGTCAATACCTGTTCTGAGTATGCATGAGGTCTGCAAAAGTAAGCCTGAAAGGTTTTTGCAACAGTTTTTGCTGTCAAGTCCTTTACTGGAATCACCACCAGAAATCTGGAATAATGATCCACCATTGTGAGGGCATAGGTATAATCTGTCCGACTAGATGTTAATTTCACATGATCCAGGGCTACAAGCTCTAATGGCTGCTTGGAGACAATGGACTTTAAGCGGTGATCTTTGACTGTCGCGATCCTTCCTTCTCAGGGCACAGGGACCACAGTTTCTGCACTATTTTTCTATGGAGGTTCTCATCCCAATCCAATAGAACCAGTCGCGCAGCAACGTTTCTAACTTCTTCCAGCCAAAGTGTCCTGCTCGATCATGGTAGGCTTCCAACACCATTTGGACATGGCTTTTGGATATTACCACTTGACATACTCTTTCATGGGTTTTAGGGTTGGTAACACTTCTGCATAGTTTACCTCGGTGGATGCACAGCCTGCTCTTCTCTTGCCACAATTGTTGTGCTTCAGGTGTAGCATCAGGTCCTAGGCACGAACTTGGTTGGGTGATCAGTTCTTTGACCAACTTCACTGCAGGGTCACAGTCCTGGGTTTCCTTCCAACCGTGATGAGGTAACGGGTTCAATGTAGTCTCTGGATGCTTATTACAGGAATGCTGGTACTGGGAGGCAGTAGGGTGGTGTATTCTTGTTTCTCCTTGTATGTATGTCCAGTGACAATTTTTGGGGGCTCGGTTTTTTAATATTGCTCCCTTTGTTGTTTGGTTTTAATTAACTTCCGCAAAGTTAGTAATATACACCCTATACTAATTGCATAATATAATTAATTATGCTAATTGCGGTGAGGTCCATTAGTATGCCATTTGGAGTGTAATGTTAACTCAGGCGGGACGAAGGCTTGTATGCCGAAACTAGTCTCTGGTTGATCCTCCGGGATGTCACTGCTACTATGGCTGGATTTTTAATTTTGCCTTAATAAAGACTACATGTTTTATTTATAATATCTGGTTTTTGGAGATCACCGCCAGATTTGCCCTTGTATACTACTGGGGAATGTCACTTTGGTGGCCATTGCCCGGTCCCGTGCCCTGGGAGCTTTTTAATGGGGAGTATTTACAGGGGAAATTAAAGTAATTTGTGTGACGCCACCTGTGGGTTGTGGTTAAGATGGTGGAACCGCTGCTGCTGGATTGATTATCTCTAGGGCTGGTGGTAATGGCAGCTGTGGTGGTAGGCCCTCCGCAGGTAGGGCTGAGCCCAGGAGATGTATGATAGAGTAATAAGGGAGGCCACACCGTGAGTTGTAATTAACAGTCTCAACTCACTCTTGACCCTCGGACGGCTGGTTCAGGTTCCTGTAGTTCCAGTGCCAGTTGATGACTAGGTTGCTCTGTCCCCGACACCCTCAGTGTGGTTGGGTCCCTGTAGCGTGGAGCATTTGGGGCCTGACTGTCCCTTTTTGTGACAGTCTCCTTGACCATATGGTGGGTAGTGTGGACCCTGTAGGGATGGTCTGTGTCCTGAACCCTAATACTAGCTTTACTGCTGGTGCCCCCGGATCTTTGGGCCAGTGAAGTGCGTGGAGGTCCCCTCACTGTGCAGGTATTTGCCAGACCGTATGAAACTGACATCTGAGCTAGGGTCCAGTGCCCCGTCGTTGATCTGGTCCCATCGGTACTCAGGTGTACCTGCCCTAGCGACCACTCTCGTGTGCCCCCGGGTCACCGTTACATGACCCAGCTCTCAGGCACCCAGGGGCGTAACTACCGTGGTTGCAGCGGTCGCCATTGCGACCGGGCCTGGGGTGTTAGGGGCCCGCGGCCGCCCGGCAGATCAGCAGCCAGCTCCTTTCTGTGAGAGAGGAGCTGCGCTGTTCTGCCGCAGACCACGCGGCGCGGCGGCCGCTATATGACTTGGTCCCCGCCACTGACACCGGGCCCCCCTACCTGGTGCCAGCGGTGGCGTCACCGCGCTCCTGTCACCACGCTCCCGTCACCGTGCTCCCATCACCGCACACTACTTTGATATTCCATAGAGCGGCCGGCGCCACTCTATGCATCATCAGTCTTCCCCCATGCCTGCGCGGTGACATCACTCCTGTGTGACTGCTGTGTGTGGTGAGAGCACAGAGCGCAGGAGGACGCCATCCGGAGCCACGGGGGAATGAGGACAGAAGTGAGGGCGAGCACAGGTGAAACAAGTAGAGCTGAGGACAGAGCTGCGTTGGAAAGAGAAGAGAGGTGAGTACTTGCTTTTTTATTCTTTTTTTATAAATCAGTGAGTACATGGGGAGGCTGGCTGCAGGACACATGGAGTCCTTGGGGGGGCCCTGGCTGCATGACACATGGAGGCCCCGGGGGCCTGGCTGCATGACACACGGAGGCCCTGGGGGGCTGGCTGCATGACACATGGAGGCCGTGGGGGGCTGGCTGCATGACACATGGAGGCCCGGGGGGGACTGGCTGCATGACACATGGAGGCTCTGGGAGGGCTGGCTGCAGCACACATGGAGGCCCCGGGGGGCTGGCTTTGCCAAAGTTGCTTTTGACCATCAAAACGCTATAAATACGCGTGCGTATTTACTGTGTTTTTGCCGCGTTTTTAGCGCTTTTTACATGCATTTTCATTGCATAAAGACAGATGCGTTTTGAACATAAAGACACTGCTAAATAAAGTTTAAACAGTCAAACACTATGAAAAAAACGGAAAACATTATAACAAATATATTTAAAATTATGCACAAAATAGATAATTTAATTGAAATTATAACAATTTTAATATATTTATGCATAAAATAAAGAAAAATCATGGATTTGCAATAATTTAATTGTCGGACTATGTGTGTGTGTAAAGGGACATATCATATCATTAGTTTAATTGCCTAAACGCATGCTTTTATGTAGTCAAAAACGCTTGTTTTCTGCATCAAAAAAGCATGTAAAATGCTGGTATTTTGATTTTGCTTGCGTTTTGACTTTTCTCATTGACTTCAATGTTATCAAAACGCAGCCCAAATGGCAAAAACAATTGACAAAATTGCTTCTTTGAACGCTGAGTTCTTGCACAAATTTATGCAAATTAAATGCAGCGTTTAGAAAAGCAAAGTGCGCACAACAAAGCCCTATTTCCCATTGACTTTGCTTGAAAAGCAAAACACAAGCATTTTGGCATGAAAACGCTGCAGTTCAAAACGCAGCTGAAACGCAGGTAAAAACACAAAGTGCGCACATAGCCTAACATCTGTGTTCCATAAGACTCATTTGGCTGCTGCATTGCCGCCCATGTGTTCATCGAGACCAGCAGCTTAATGGATCCACCAATAACACATGGGCCCACCCTACTTAACACAGATCAGGTTAAAGGGAACCTGTCAGGTCCAATATGCACCCAGAACCACGAGCAGTTCTGGGTACATACAGTGCCTATGCCTACAAGTAGTATTCAACCCCCTGCAGATTTAGCAGGTTTGATAAGATGCAAATAAGTTAGAGCCTGCAAACTTCAAACAAGAGCAGGATTTATTAACAGATGCATAAATCTTACAAACCAACAAGTCATGTTGCTCAGTTAAATTTTAATAAATTTTCAACATAAAAGTGTGGGTCAATTATTATTCAACCCCTAGGTTTAATATTTTGTGGAATAACCCTTGTTTGCAATTACAGCTAATAATCGTCTTTTATAAGACCTGATCAGACCGGCACAGGTCTTTGGAGTTATCTTGGCCCACTCCTCCATGCAGATCTTCTCCAAGTTATCTAGGTTCTTTGGGTGTCTCATGTGGACTTTAATCTTGAGCTCCTTGAACAAGTTTTCAATTGGGTTAAGGTCAGGAGACTGACTAGGCCACTGCAACACCTTGATTTTTTCCCTCTTGAACCAGGCCTTGGTTTTCTTGGCTGTGTGCTTTGGGTCGTTGTCTTGTTGGAAGATGAAATGACGACCCATCTTAAGATCCTTGATGGAGGAGTGGAGGTTCTTGGCCAAAATCTCCAGGTAGGTCGTGCTATCCATCTTCCCATGGATGCAGACCAGATGGTCAGGCCCCTTGGCTGAGAAACAACCCCACAGCATGATGCTGCCACCACCATGCTTGAATGTAGGGATGGTATTCTTGGGGTCGTATGCAGTGCCATCCAGTCTCCAAACGTCACGTGTGTGGTTGGCACCAAAGATCTCGATCTTGGTCTCATCAGACCAGAGAACCTTGAACCAGTCTGTCTCAGAGTCCTCCAAGTGATCATGAGCAAACTGTAGACGAGCCTTGACATGACGCTTTGAAAGTAAAGGTACCTTACGGGCTCGTCTGGAACGGAGACCATTGCGGTGGAGTATGTTACTTATGGTATTGACTGAAACCAATGTCCCCACTGCCATGAGATCTTCCCGGAGCTCCTTCCTTGTTGTCCTTGGGTTAGCCTTGACTCTTCGGACAAGCCTGGCCTCGGCACGGGTGGAAACATTCAAAGGCTGTCCAGGCCGTGGAAGGCTAACAGTAGTTCCATAAGCCTTCCACTTCCAGATGATGCTTCCAACAGTGGAGACAGGTAGGCCCAACTCCTTGGAAAGGGTTTTGTACCCCTTGCCAGCCTTGTGACCCTCCACGATCTTGTCTCTGATGGCCTTGGAATGCTCCTTTGTCTTTCCCATGTTGACCAAGTATGAGTGCTGTTCACAAGTTTGGGGAGGGTCTTAATTAGTCAGAAAAGGCTGGAAAAAGAGATAATTAATCCAAACATGTGAAGCTCATTGTTCTTTGTGCCTGAAATACTTCTTAATACTTTAGGGGAACCAAACAGAATTCTTGTGGTTTGAGGGGTTGAATAATAAATGACCCTCTGAATAACCTTTTCACAATTTAAAAAAAAAATAAAAAAAGAAATAACATTCTTTTTTGCTGCAGTGCATTTCACACTTCCAGGCTGATCTACAGTCCAAATGTCACAATACCAAGTTAATTCCGAATGTGTAAACCTGCTAAATCTGCAGGGGGTTGAATACTACTTGTAGGCACTGTATTGCTAATCCCTGCCTAACCGTCCCTGTATATGTAGCGCCCCGAAGCCATCAGGGTGCTACAAGGTTCTGCATCCCCGCCAGGATGCAGGGCCAACTCCATAGGGCCCCAAAAGACCAGTGCTGGTAACACACAAAACTCCAGGTAATCCCAGTTTTCCCCAACAATCCCCCATACAATGGTACAGGGCTAGGGTTGGACCAATGGATGGCTGTCTAGAGGTGGAGCCAATCCAGTCCACTAGTTGACCAGGTGGGAGGGGCGGACTGAGGACAGAACAGTCAGATAGTCTGAGAGAGTCGGGAAGTGAAGGTGGAGGTGAAGAGACTGACTGCCTTGGGGTTGACAGTAACCTGGTGCCCAGGAGGGTAGTTGCCGGTGGAGTATAGTGGAGTACTCCCGGAACTACGCACCGACGGGGTACAGAACACTATACAGGTAGAAGCTCCAAGCCAGCCTGTTAACACCTGCACAGCGAGTGGACCATCAAGGACCTCACTGAGCCTAAGAATCCAAGACTCAGTAGCAAAGGGAGAACTGGGAACTGGACCAGAGACTCCAACCCCACAGGGTTCACACTACCGTCAGGCGAACAGAAGTGAAAAAACCATTGGACGGGGACCCCCAGTTTCTCTATGCCACGGGGACCCATTAACTAGAGACAGGTGCAGGGGAGGAAGGTACCAGATTTCTACACTGGCACTGGGACGAAGGGGACCTGGAGTTGAAACCAGCCGGCCTCGGGAAACCAGTTACCACCAACAAGCAGTGAGTAAAGACCAGTTGCACTAAATTACTGTGTGGACTACCTTCTTCCGACGCCTTCACATCTCCCATCCTCTGGGGCCCGAACCTGCTTACGGAGAGCCTACCATCCAGGCAGCAGTTAACACCAGCCCCAGTAGTGACATTCTGCAGCGGCAGCTCCATCAATATAGCCGCAACACCGCAAGTGGCGTCACGTGCGAACACTAATCTAATCCCCTGTAAATACACCCCCATTACAAAAAGGACCCAGAGCACGGAACCGGGCAACGACCACCACAGTGACATTCCCAAGATAAACACTGCCCGAGACAGAGTACCCCATATCCCTGGGCGCGACATAAACACTAGCTTAGATAAAGAGATCTTTAGAAAAGGTATTTCTATAGATCTTTTATCGTATGCTAATGAGCGAGGGAACTAGTTCCCTTGGCGTTAGTTCCCCTGGCTAGTCGGCTCCATTAGCATATTAGTACGCCCCTGTGGGCGTGCTAACATGCTAATGAATGTGCAGTGTCAGAGGATGATCTCACTCACCTCTCTGCCGCCATTGCGTTCGACGTTGGATTTCAGCTCAGTGCGCTTGACCCCGGAGGTTCGGTCATGTGTACTACTTCAGTTTGAAGCCAGGACGCATATACCCAGCTTCATAGTGCGCACTGAGCCGAAAATCAGCGTCGGACGCGATGGCGGCGGAGAGGTGAATGAGATCATGCTCTGATGCTGCACATTCATTAGCATCTTAGTACACTCACAGGGGCATACTAACATGCTAATGGAGATAACTAGCCAGAGGAACTGACGCCCAGGGGACTAGTCCGCTCACTCATTAGTATACTGTAGCACCCCTGAATACATTAGGGTGCTACAGGGAACTGCATCCTTACCCAGGGTGCAGGGCCTAACCCCCATAGTTCCAGGTGCCCGGGAAATCGGTGTCACTCCCATCTGCACCACAAATCCCAACCCACACCTCACACCATGAGCTGTCAGACACACCAGTGGGTTGGTCTAGCTGGAACAGGGCGACTCACCTAGGGGTCAGGCAGACTGGTGGGAGGATCAAGAGAAGAGGGAGAGCTCCCGCAGTGAGAGGAGCTGGAGTGTTAGCTCCCAGGGAGCTAGTAAGGAGAAGTTGGGTCGCAAGCAGTGATCTGGGACCAGAGGAGTCGGTGACCGGGTTCAGGGACTGACAGAACTGACCTGTTCGAGCATGACGGGGTACAGGACCCTAGGTCAGGAGCCAATTCAACATCCTGGCAGTTAAGCTGAAGAGGAAGGGGGCCTTCAGCGACCTTCCCAGGAGCTCAGAGATTGATGGCATCAGCACAACGAGGGGGACAGGGTTTTCCAGACAAAGCAACCCACTGAGGTCCCAAATGCCAGCCCTTAAGAGCACGGCTACACTACACATAGTGAGCAGGGCCCCCAACAGCTTCAAGCCATGGGGACCACCAACGGACAACAAATTGTGCACGAGGCAGGCCCCGAATCACTTAGTTACACTGGTGGGACCGAGTACTTGGATGGGCTCCCAGCAGTGGCAGATGCACACAGAGACTTGGTTAATAACAGTGTGTGCCTCGGTTTATCTCCGCTGTACAGTACATCAACCACCACAGTGAGTACACCTGCCTCTGCACCCTGCCTCCCATCTCTCTTAATCACCCGAGCACTGGGGCCTTCCCTACCTGCAGAGGGACTGTCACCTTGCAGCTTCACACCATCTGCCCCGGTCCTCCCTATAGCAGTGGCGTTACTCCCATTACCGCAATCCGCAGGTGGCATCAAGAACATTCCTCCGTTGTAAATACCCCCTCCATTGAGTGGCCACTAAGCCCTGGGTCCAGGGGACCCTGAAGCCACAGCAATCCCGGATCCGAGCAATTTGCCTGCTTAGGGGTGGCACACCTCGATTTCTGGCATCACGAACAAGATAAGAACTGGACCCATTAACCCAGGTGATGTGCGCCTTACAGAATTGTTCAAAACTGCTGTGATTGTTTTATTTGTCTTGCCGCAATTTTTGCCCGCCATTTTGGTGCCTAAAAACAACAACTGCGCCATCATCCTCACTAAGGGGCGCAAAGCTGGAGCCCCACCCCTCTCTCCTGAAAGCGCAGCTGGAAACCGGTAGTGGCCAGACCCGGAAGTCCCAGTGAGCCCCTGTTCAAGAAAGGTTGGTGACGAAAACCAAGATGGAGCAGAAAGATGTCGGCGCCGGATGATAGGAGCGTAGTAGCGCTTCCCCCGCCAGATCAAGGTAACGCGGACGCAGCGGGAACTGCTCCGGTCGCACAAGCGGTAACGCCCGATGCTGGAGTGGCCGATGCCTCTCCTCTACATGTGCAACCTCTTGCCTTAGCATTGCCAGAGCCAAAAGCCCCGACAGTGCCTTCGGGCAGTTCCAGTGATTTGCCTTCACAGGTGCAGCAGCTAAGCAACGACGTTGCAAGGATGCTAGAGGCAATGCAGCTCCAGCCAAAGACAAAGCCGGCGGAGAAGATCCAGCTCGCTGACTGCCCGGATGATGTCCCCTGGATGAGAGGAAGGATCTCGACATACAGAGGAAGGAGCAGCGGCCGGTCTGGACAACTTGTTTGTTATAAGTGTAACAAGAATGGCCATTATGCCCGGCACTGTCCTTTAAACGGGCAACACCTGGGGCCAAGGGCCAATCTCCAGGAATAGACAAACAAGGCCCAGTGGACTGGTGAGAGCGATATGTGGGAGGAAGGCCCATCGTTTCCATCACACTGGATGGGATCCTGACCTCCGCACTTCTTGATACCGGCCCCCAGGTAAGAACTATACCCCATGTACTGTATAAAAAGTTTTGGTGAGATGATGAATTCACCCCGCTAGATCATGGCATTACCATCTATGCCATCAATGGGTTACCAGTGACTCAAGTCGGGTTCAAGGAGGTGACTATTAAGGTGGGCCGGGTGGAGTTACAGCATCAAGGACTCGTAGTACAAAATGACCCTAGTGATCGGAACCCTAAAATGATTTTGAAAACAAATGTCATTGAAAACTGTATGGGGGAAGTGTTGTTTTTACTCCATCAGCTTACTGAAAGGAGCAGGACGACAGAGGGTCCTACATCGAGAGTTTTGAGCCCTCCTACAGCAACAACAGGTAAATTTGTCTGGTGGCAAAATTGGCAGTGTACGAGTGATAGATGCCGCTCCTCTTGTAGTACCCCCGCGGAGTGAAATGATGATATGGTGCAGGGCAGCTGTAGGCTCCCATGGACAGGATTACCAGGCAGTGGTGGAGGTCCTGCCCTCAGAACACAGGCCCAAAGTCTTGACGGCCAGAGGGGTAGTTGATGTCCGTAAGGGGAGGGTGCCCGTATGAGTTTTGAATTGTGGGGAGGAGGAGGTTAAATTGCCCAGGTATGCCACTATTGCCAAGTTATACACTCTAAATGGAGATTCCATCCAGGCAGTAGAACCCTCAATCACACCAGATCAGTCAGCCAGTGACAGTTCCTAGGGACAGCCAGAGAAATGGTGTCAGGAGTTACATGTAGGTACTGACTCCACACCTCTACATCAGAAACAAGGGGTCTACAGGGTAGTATAGGAGTACAAACAAGTCTTTAGCAAACACCCACTAGACTTTGGGAGGGTGAAAGGGGTACAACACCACATACCCACAGGTGCTCATCCACCCATTAAAGAAAGGTATAGGCCTATACCACCCGCTCACTATCAATGCCAAGGAGATGCTGAGGAACATGAAGGAGGCAGGGGTCATCAGAGATAATTGTAGCTCCTGGGCAGCTCCACTGGTTCTGGTTAAGAAGAAGGACGGCACTATGAGAATGTGCGTGGATTACAGGCAAATGAATAAAATCACCCACAAGGATGCTTATCCACTACCCCGTATTGAAGAGTCATTGGCTGCATTGAAATCTGCAAATTATCCATACAGAAGAAGAAATAGACCGCACCAATGCTGATGTCTTTTTCCGGATCTTTATTCCATAAGCAAAGTTAAAAGGTGTGTGAAGATCAGCGGGTGGAGGAGACCTGGATGCGGCCCCTCACTATGGACGACGGCCGTTTCGCCTGTGATTAGGCTTCCACGGGTCCACATGTGGGGTAAGATCAGCCCTCCCTAAATAGGATCATGCATCCAGGTGACCTCCCCACACATAAAAAATGTGAATGAAGTGTATAATACAATAAAAGGTACTATGTATACATATTTCACGTACCGATAATAAAAACAATCATTGTGAATAATGCGAAATCGGACAATATTCCAGAGGTATAAATTATTACAATGTTCACAAAAAAATCAATTCATACATGGTTTATATATGCAAAAAATTACCACTCAATTTTACTTATCTGGGATATTTTTCTGTTAATAATCCCACCAATTATAAAACATATACAACTATTTTACCATGCCCTGTTTTTGCGAAAAAATAAAAAAAAATCCATTACAAAAAGACTGATAAGTCATTGCGGTCATTCATTCCCAATGCGCCCTGTGCTCCATATTTTATAATTAATTTTGCCTCCATTTGCAACAACAGTTTGTGGTGATCCCCTCCTTGCAATGGGAGTGACACCCTTTCCAAACCGGCAAAATTCAGGACATCAGGGAAGCTATTGTGCGATTCACGTACATGTGCTATCAATCTTGGGGATCCTTTTCCTGTCAGGATTGAATTATAGTGTTCCTTAAATCGGACATATAGGCATCTGATAGTTTTTCCTATATAAAATCTCCCACAGGGACACACTATTGCATAGACCACGAATTTTGTCTTACACGATATAAATTGGTTGACATAATGTGTATGTGCACCAATTTTTACGGACTTGCCAGTCAAACGCAGATTACAAAACCTGCATTGGCCACATTTAAAGTTGCCATTCGGAGACTGTTTCTCCAACCATGTGTTTTTGCTGGTTAATCTATTTTTAACAAGCAAGTCCCTCAAATTGTGGCATCTCCTGTAGGAAACCAATGGCTTAGAAACTGTCATGTTTTTCAATTCAGGATCCCTTTCTAGGATGTGCCAGTTCTCATTAAGCGTTTTTCTTATAATGTCAAACATGGGTCCGAATTTGAAACTAAAGGTGAACCTGTTACTAGTGTTCTTTTCTTTCCTCTTTTTCACCCCTCCTGAATCGGCTACTGGACAGAGACGACCATCCTCGTTTGTAGTTTTTTTAGTTTTTTTATATGCTACATCGATAATAGTATCGGGATAACCCCGTTGTAAGAGTCTATTTCTTAATTCAAAAGCCTGTTCCTCAAAAGTCGCACTGGTACTGTTCGTTCTTTTTACCCTCAAAAACTGCGAGTACGGTAAGGCAGTTTTTGTGTGCTGCGGGTGGGCGCTTTCATAATGTAAAACAGAATTAGAGGCTGTGGGTTTTCTGTAAATTTTTGTTGTAATTACTCCGTCACTAATTCCAACCTCCACATCCAAAAAACTTATGGAATTGCCTCCAAAGGCAGAGGTAAACGACATGTTCATGGTGTTGGTGGTGTTCAAATAGGCAACAAAGTCGGAAAAATCCTTCTCTGTCCCATCCCACACCATGAACACGTCGTCGACATACCTTAAATAGTATTTTATATGTTTCAAAAATGGGTTATTGACTGTATATACATATTTGCCTTCAAATTGCCCCAAAAAAATGTTGGCCATGGCACATGAGACCGGGGTACCCATTGCAGTACCCCCGCATTGTACATACCACCCGTCTAGAAACATGAAGGCATTTTTTGATAAAACAAATTCAAGCGCTTCACCCACAAAATCACAAAATAAAGGACTTTTGCCACTACGTGTGACAATGTCCTTTACTGCCTCCACTCCCAAAGCCTGTGGAATCCGTGTGTATAGATTATCCACATCAATTGTGGCTAGATTGTATCCCTCCTGCCACGTTATTTCTTTGAGGAGTGACACAAAATCCCCACTGTCTTTAACATAAGACGGATATGGGCTAACAGGGGTCTCAACAGCCAGTCCAAATAGTGGGAGAGTGGCTCAGTGAGTGAGCCAATACCCGCCACTATTGGACGTCCAGGAGGATTTTTTTCATTTTTGTGCACTTTTGGTATACAGTACCAATGTGGTCTCGTAGGGAAAGGCGGAACCAATTTTTCTGCTTGTTTTTTAGAAAGCAAACCGAGGATTACATATCTGTCCAAAAGACGTACAAGTTGTTTTTTGTATTCATTAATAGGGTTGGATAATAGGGGTTTATATGTTGTGCGATCTTGTAGCTGTTTTAAACATTCCTGCAGATACATATCCCGGGACATGAGGACAATATTGCCCCCTTTGTCCGCTTCACGGAAGATGGTATCTTCCCACGTGCGCATGGTTTTTACCGCAGCTAATTCCCCTGCACTCAAATTCATACTGACTTGTGGATATCTCAAAGCCTCTACTTTTTTTATGACCGTGTCCTGGAACAAATCGATCAAATTCCCATGCACTGTTGGTGGACAAAAGTCTGATTTATTTCCTTTTTTAAAAATCATAGGTTCACATATTATTTCATTTATGTCCACTTCGGACTCTAATGTGGGATCATTCAAACTCATTAACAAAGTTGCTTCTTTTAATGTGTCAGGGTCGAATGCCCCTGTCACATCAAAATTCCCATCATTCACCATGCATGGTTGTTCACCCTCAGGAATCATATTTGTATTATGAGGCATTTGGTTAAAGAATTTGAATAAATGTATTTTTCTTATTGCTTTATAAAGATCCACTCTAAATTCCACAAAATTAAATTCTTCTGGAACACAAAAGCTCAACCCTTTAGACAAAACGGACACCATATCGCTGGTTAGTGAATGCTCAGACAGATTTATTATATTTTGTTCGACGAGACAAGCAATTGATTTTCCTTCAATTCCTCCATGACACCATCTTTCGTTTGCGTCCTCTTCCTCTTGCGCCCCTTCCTGCCCCCCCGTCGGGTGCGTTTCCTAAAGGGGCAGGAGTGGGCACTGATGAAGAGGTATCTTTTGAAGGACCCGGCACTACCTCTTCAGAGCCACTAGACTCTGAATCGGTAGTCCAATATCCTTTGTTTTGTACATGCGATTTTTTCTTATTATACATATACTGATGTTTTTTATATCCCTTTACTTTATCCTTTGTCCAACAAAAGATCTGGTTTATGTCATAATCATGCTTGTCTCTTAAAAATTTTTCTCTTTTTTTATTTTTAATTTCTGTCTGAACATCCATTAGTTTTTTATCTAACCTAGATGTGAATGAGGACCAATAATCCTCAGTCACTCTAGAACGGGTATCCTGCTTTAAGTTTTCCAATTCCAAACTCAAATCATTATAATCTTCTATGTTTTTCTTTAAAACTAACTGCAACAGTCTCATAGAGCAATCCAATTGTATGGTTTCCCATTCCTTAACAAAAGTCGCATCCTGATGGAATTGTGATACAGACTTAATAATACGTAAGCCCCTTGGGACTCTGTTGCAGTCCACATATGATTGTAGTGACTGTACCGTCCAAAATAACCGCACCTCTCTTTCAGAGAGGGAATATATTTTCTGTTCCAGGGTTTTTACGCCCATTACCTCTGTGTCCTTTTTCTGATTACACTCCACAAAAAAGGAAGCCGCATCAGATCGACCCGCTTGAACACCTGTAGTGTTAGCCAAGGACGTGTTGGTGCTGTCCATGCTGACTGTATTATCCGTCATATCCTTCGTATCCCAAATCCAGTAACCTCTTACTTATATATCCCGGTGGTAGCCGAGTGTGCAATGGACTCCAAAGAGTAATGCAATAATATGGATCCAAGAGAGTGCAGTCCTGCACCACCCGTATAGGCCTGCCACACCTGGGATCACTGGAGGGTAAGGAATATAGCACCAGGCGTCTTTGTTGGAAACCGGATCAGCGTGCAGGTCCAAATAGCAAGAGTCAGTTCCATTCATCCATACAGAAGAAGAAATAGACCGCACCAATGCTGATGTCTTTTTCCGGATCTTTATTCCATAAGCAAAGTTAAAAGGTGTGTGAAGATCAGCGGGTGGAGGAGACCTGGATGCGGCCCCTCACTATGGACGACGGCCGTTTCGCCTGTGATTAGGCTTCCACGGGTCCACATGTGGGGTAAGATCAGCCCTCCCTAAATAGGATCATGCATCCAGGTGACCTCCCCACACATAAAAAATGTGAATGAAGTGTATAATACAATAAAAGGTACTATGTATACATATTTCACGTACCGATAATAAAAACAATCATTGTGAATAATGCGAAATCGGACAATATTCCAGAGGTATAAATTATTACAATGTTCACAAAAAAATCAATTCATACATGGTTTATATATGCAAAAAATTACCACTCAATTTTACTTATCTGGGATATTTTTCTGTTAATAATCCCACCAATTATAAAACATATACAACTATTTTACCATGCCCTGTTTTTGCGAAAAAAAAAAAAAAAATCCATTACAAAAAGACTGATAAGTCATTGCGGTCATTCATTCCCAATGCGCCCTGTGCTCCATATTTTATAATTAATTTTGCCTCCATTTGCAACAACAGTTTGTGGTGATCCCCTCCTTGCAATGGGAGTGACACCCTTTCCAAACCGGCAAAATTCAGGACATCAGGGCAGCTATTGTGCGATTCACGTACATGTGCTATCAATCTTGGGGATCCGCTGATCTTCACACACCTTTTAACTTTGCTTATGGAATAAAGATCCGGAAAAAGACATCAGCATTGGTGCGGTCTATTTCTTCTTCTGTATGGATGAATGGAACTGACTCTTGCTATTTGGACCTGCACGCTGATCCGGTTTCCAACAAAGACGCCTGGTGCTATATTCCTTACCCTCCAGTGATCCCAGGTGTGGCAGGCCTATACGGGTGGTGCAGGACTGCGCTCTCTTGGATCCATATTATTGCATTACTCTTTGGAGTCCATTGCACACTCGGCTACCACCGGGATATATAAGTAAGAGGTTACTGGATTTGGGATACGAAGGATATGACGGATAATACAGTCAGCATGGACAGCACCAACACGTCCTTGGCTAACACTACAGGTGTTCAAGCGGGTCGATCTGATGCGGCTTCCTTTTTTGTGGAGTGTAATCAGAAAAAGGACACAGAGGTAATGGGCGTAAAAACCCTGGAACAGAAAATATATTCCCTCTCTGAAAGAGAGGAGCGGTTATTTTGGACGGTACAGTCACTACAATCATATGTGGACTGCAACAGAGTCCCAAGGGGCTTACGTATTATTAAGTCTGTATCACAATTCCATCAGGATGCGACTTTTGTTAAGGAATGGGAAACCATACAATTGGATTGCTCTATGAGACTGTTGCAGTTAGTTTTAAAGAAAAACATAGATTATAATGATTTGAGTTTGGAATTGGAAAACTTAAAGCAGGATACCCGTTCTAGAGTGACTGAGGATTATTGGTCCTCATTCACATCTAGGTTAGATAAAAAACTAATGGATGTTCAGACAGAAATTAAAAATAAAAAAAGAGAAAAATTTTTAAGAGACAAGCATGATTATGACACAAACCAGATCTTTTGTTGGACAAAGGATAAAGTAAAGGGATATAAAAAACATCAGTATATGTATAATAAGAAAAAATCGCATGTACAAAACAAAGGATATTGGACTACCGATTCAGAGTCTAGTGGCTCTGAAGAGGTAGTGCCGGGTCCTTCAAAAGATACCTCTTCATCAGTGCCCACTCCTGCCCCTTTAGGAAACGCACCCGACGGGGGGGCAGGAAGGGGCGCAAGAGGAAGAGGACGCAAACGAAAGATGGTGTCATGGAGGAATTGAAGGAAAATCAATTGCTTGTCTCGTCGAACAAAAATATAATAAATCTGTCTGAGCATTCACTAACCAGCGATATGGTGTCCGTTTTGTCTAAAGGGTTGAGCTTTTGTGTTCCAGAAGAATTTAATTTTGTGGAATTTAGAGTGGATCTTTATAAAGCAATAAGAAAAATACATTTATTCAAATTCTTTAACCAAATGCCTCATAATACAAATATGATTCCTGAGGGTGAACAACCATGCATGGTGAATGATGGGAATTTTGATGTGACAGGGGCATTCGACCCTGACACATTAAAAGAAGCAACTTTGTTAATGAGTTTGAATGATCCCACATTAGAGTCCGAAGTGGACATAAATGAAATAATATGTGAACCTATGATTTTTAAAAAAGGAAATAAATCAGACTTTTGTCCACCAACAGTGCATGGGAATTTGATCGATTTGTTCCAGGACACGGTCATAAAAAAAGTAGAGGCTTTGAGATATCCACAAGTCAGTATGAATTTGAGTGCAGGGGAATTAGCTGCGGTAAAAACCATGCGCACGTGGGAAGATACCATCTTCCGTGAAGCGGACAAAGGGGGCAATATTGTCCTCATGTCCCGGGATATGTATCTGCAGGAATGTTTAAAACAGCTACAAGATCGCACAACATATAAACCCCTATTATCCAACCCTATTAATGAATACAAAAAACAACTTGTACGTCTTTTGGACAGATATGTAATCCTCGGTTTGCTTTCTAAAAAACAAGCAGAAAAATTGGTTCCGCCTTTCCCTACGAGACCACATTGGTACTGTATACCAAAAGTGCACAAAAATGAAAAAAATCCTCCTGGACGTCCAATAGTGGCGGGTATTGGCTCACTCACTGAGCTACTCTCCCACTATTTGGACTGGCTGTTGAGACCCCTGTTAGCCCATATCCCGTCTTATGTTAAAGACAGTGGGGATTTTGTGTCACTCCTCAAAGAAATAACGTGGCAGGAGGGATACAATCTAGCCACAATTGATGTGGATAATCTATACACACGGATTCCACAGGCTTTGGGAGTGGAGGCAGTAAAGGACATTGTCACACGTAGTGGCAAAAGTCCTTTATTTTGTGATTTTGTGGGTGAAGCGCTTGAATTTGTTTTATCAAAAAATGCCTTCATGTTTCTAGACGGGTGGTATGTACAATGCGGGGGTACTGCAATGGGTACCCCGGTCTCATGTGCCATGGCCAACATTTTTTTGGGGCAATTTGAAGGCAAATATGTATATACAGTCAATAACCCGTTTTTGAAACATATAAAATACTATTTAAGGTATGTCGACGACGTGTTCATGGTGTGGGATGGGACAGAGAAGGATTTTTCCGACTTTGTTGCCTATTTGAACATCACCAACACCATGAACATGTCGTTTACCTCTGCCTTTGGAGGCAATTCCATAAGTTTTTTGGATGTGGAGGTTGGAATTAGTGACGGAGTAATTACAACAAAAATTTACAGAAAACCCACAGCCTCTAATTCTGTTTTACATTATGAAAGCGCCCACCCGCAGCACACAAAAACTGCCTTACCGTACTCACAGTTTTTGAGGGTAAAAAGAACGAACAGTACCAGTGCGACTTTTGAGGAACAGGCTTTTGAATTAAGAAATAGACTCTTACAACGGGGTTATCCCGATACTATTATCGATGTAGCATATAAAAAAACTAAAAAAACTACAAACGAGGATGGTCGTCTCTGTCCAGTAGCCGATTCAGGAGGGGTGAAAAAGAGGAAAGAAAAGAACACTAGTAACAGGTTCACCTTTAGTTTCAAATTCGGACCCATGTTTGACATTATAAGAAAAACGCTTAATGAGAACTGGCACATCCTAGAAAGGGATCCTGAATTGAAAAACATGACAGTTTCTAAGCCATTGGTTTCCTACAGGAGATGCCACAATTTGAGGGACTTGCTTGTTAAAAATAGATTAACCAGCAAAAACACATGGTTGGAGAAACAGTCTCCGAATGGCAACTTTAAATGTGGCCAATGCAGGTTTTGTAATCTGCGTTTGACTGGCAAGTCCGTAAAAATTGGTGCACATACACATTATGTCAACCAATTTATATCGTGTAAGACAAAATTCGTGGTCTATGCAATAGTGTGTCCCTGTGGGAGATTTTATATAGGAAAAACTATCAGATGCCTATATGTCCGATTTAAGGAACACTATAATTCAATCCTGACAGGAAAAGGATCCCCAAGATTGATAGCACATGTACGTGAATCGCACAATAGCTGCCCTGATGTCCTGAATTTTGCCGGTTTGGAAAGGGTGTCACTCCCATTGCAAGGAGGGGATCACCACAAACTGTTGTTGCAAATGGAGGCAAAATTAATTATAAAATATGGAGCACAGGGCGCATTGGGAATGAATGACCGCAATGACTTATCAGTCTTTTTGTAATGGATTTTTTTTTTTTTTTTTCGCAAAAACAGGGCATGGTAAAATAGTTGTATATGTTTTATAATTGGTGGGATTATTAACAGAAAAATATCCCAGATAAGTAAAATTGAGTGGTAATTTTTTGCATATATAAACCATGTATGAATTGATTTTTTTGTGAACATTGTAATAATTTATACCTCTGGAATATTGTCCGATTTCGCATTATTCACAATGATTGTTTTTATTATCGGTACGTGAAATATGTATACATAGTACCTTTTATTGTATTATACACTTCATTCACATTTTTTATGTGTGGGGAGGTCACCTGGATGCATGATCCTATTTAGGGAGGGCTGATCTTACCCCACATGTGGACCCGTGGAAGCCTAATCACAGGCGAAACGGCCGTCGTCCATAGTGAGGGGCCGCATCCAGGTCTCCTCCACCCGCTGATCTTCACACACCTTTTAACTTTGCTTATGGAATAAAGATCCGGAAAAAGACATCAGCATTGGTGCGGTCTATTTCTTCTTCTGTATGGATGAATGGAACTGACTCTTGCTATTTGGACCTGCACGCTGATCCGGTTTCCAACAAAGACGCCTGGTGCTATATTCCTTACTCTCCAGTGATCCCAGGTGTGGCAGGCCTATACGGGTGGTGCAGGACTGCGCTCTCTTGGATCCAGAAATCTGCAAATTAGTTCTCTACCCTTGATTTTACCACTGGCTATTGGCAAGTGTCTGTTGCTGAAGAAGACCGTGAGAAGACTGCCTTAGCCACCCTGAAGGGATTATGCGAGTTCAATAGCATGCCATTCGGGCTGTGCAATGCACCGGGAACGTTTCAGAGACTTATGGAATGCTGCTTGGGCCACTGCAACTTCGAAACTGTCCTGTTTTACCTGGATGACGTAATCGTATATTCCAAAACCTACGAAAAGCATCTAGAACATCTGGCGGAAGTATTCAAAGCCCTCTCCAAGTATGGAATGAAATTAAAACCATCCAAGAGTCACCTACTGAAACCTAAGGTACAATATCTGGGACATGTGGTTAGTGCCGAGGGCGTGGTATCAGACCCTGAGAAGATCACGGCTGTCCAGAACTGGCCAAGGCCCAAGAGCGTCAAAGAGCTACGCCAGTTCCTAGGACTGATGGGATACTATTGAAGGTTTGTGAAGGGCTACACCAAGATAGCAACTTCCTTGCAAGATCTCCTGGTTGGTCAAACAAAGCACGGCAAGACTTCTGGTCCTCCATTCACATGGGGTGAGGAACAAGAAAATTCCTTCAGGCAGAAGAAGTCAGCCTTGACAAGGGATGAAATTCTAGCATATCCCGATTACAGTCTTCCTTTTGTGCTGTACACAGATACCAGCAACATGGGATTGGGAGCTGTCTTATCCCAAGTGCAGAATGGCAAGGATAAGGTGATTGCATATGCCAGCAGGAAGCTCCGTCCAAGAGAAAGGAATCCTGAGAATTATAGTTCTTTCAAGTTGGAGTTCCTGGCACTTGTCTGGGCCGTGACGGAGAGATTTAAACATTACTTGGCCTCTGCAAAATTCACCGTGTACACAGACAACAACCCCTTAACCCACCTAGACACGGGGAATCTTGGAGCATTGGAGCAGCGTTGGGTAGCATGACTAGCGAACTACGACTTCACCATAAAGTATAGAGCTGGTCGCAAGAACGCCAATGCAGATGCATTATCCAGAATGTCCCATTTACCTGATGATGGAAAAGATGAAGACGACTTGGAGGAGACTGAGTTGTCCGCTTTCCATTGCCCTGCTAACATAGCGAAGCCTCGATCTCACACTAATTGACAAGAAGCAACTTTCAATCCATTACCACATCATGGTTGTCAGGAAGCGCAAGATAATGATCCTGCAATTAAATTAATCAAGGCATTAATATCCCAAGCTGATTCACATCTTGAACCAGGCAATCTAGAAGAAGCTCAGAAGTTGTGGAAGCCCTGCGTGTGGAACGGGTAAGCAGAAATCCAGTTCCAGTTAATCCAACCTACCCAGCTGCAGAACCCGGTCTGCCCCCGGCAAATGCGACAGTCATGCCACCTCCTCTACCCTCGGCTGAAGCTATGGCCTAGTCACTGCCCCCAACACCAGCAGTGGAGCCTCCTGCCGCCGCGGAAGATGAGCAGGCCGCAACGCCTCCGGCTCTACTACCGCCAGACCAGACCAGGCCGCAACGCATCCGGTACCATTCCCGGCCAGACCAGACCAGGCTGCATCACTGGGCCCATACCGCGGTACGGAGCACCCGGCTACTTCTACCCCAGCTGCGGAACAGCCGGCTCATCTTGTCGCTGCTGCAGGCGGGGAACCCGCCGACATGCTGGTTCCACTGCAGTGCGGTCTCCGGTAGCTGCCGGGGCCGAGGGACTCCGAATACATCCGGTTCCCCTGGAGGAGGCGGAACCTGAGGTCCGCACTCCATACTGGGACAGACACCAGCAGCAGCTGCTCACAGAGATGTCTGCCAAAGAGCAGCGTCGGGCGGAGGTCGCCGCCCATACTCACTGTGACAAGGATAATCTGAGGAAGGCTACCTACCAGGTTAGAGGGCTGCGGTACAGGGGCCTTGTTGAGTGTTTTGACCCCATCAATAGGTGGGTGTTTATTGACGAGCCGGGTCTTGCTGCTGAGGTGTTTATTTCCTGGAGGGATGTCGTGGAATACCTCCCAAAGGGGCACCCCGATCGAAACCTGAAACAAGGTGATATGGTTTCGTATTCCCAGCATTGTGGAGAGCGGGGCTGGTATGCCTTAGAGGTCAACAGATATGCATTGGCAGAAGGGAAGATAGTACCAGCCTCCGAGTAGTCCCAAGAGAGTAGTGGTAACTAAACCTGGTTACACCAAAAGTGTTACAGTTTTTCAAGTTGAAGTGTTGTAATAGATATTATATTGCTTCTAATCATTTAAAATTGTTTGAAACATGTTGAATCATTCCGTGAAAGTAACCTGATTTTCCATTAGTTAGTAACATTATTAATAATGGACCATGGCTGCAGGACTGGTAGCAGCCAGCACGAACTTGTGCTCTTTGTAAATAGTTGCACCTAATGTGCCTACCAGAGTAGTCCTCTGTAACACCAATACTTCAATTCCGTCACCACAGACAATATAAGGAACTTCGGGGTGGTGTGACACCATTGCTAGCGGTGGTACCAGGGGTTCAGGTGTTTTGGGTAGCAGGTTGAAGGGAAAAGGGACAATGGGAATGGACTGTCGCAGGAAGGGGCTGCAGCGGAGTAGGCTGAGTCCCTGGCTACCGATACAATCGGTAGCGTTCCCAGTTGTTCCAGTGTTGGACTCTCTATGTTTGCAACGGTAAAAGAAATGTGCCTCCCCAGCGTGGGAAGTATATTTGATATGTTATCCTTTACTTCCACTTCAATAAAACTCTGTGTGCACTATAGCTCGCACAATACGATAAAAGATCTTTAGAAATACTTTTTCGAAAGATCTCTATCTATGCTAGTGTATACAAATTCCCTGAGATCAAGCTTAGTGAACAAAATGGGCTCTCAACAACTGATTATTGAGATCATAGATGAGTGGCAAAAGATATTGATTCTTTAAAGTTATTTTCAAAAGTGCCTGTTAGTCAATACAAGGTCTTAGACCACCATCCTTTTTGGCAACAAAAAATAAAAATGTCCTAACTAGTGACATTGAAAGTTTGATGAATGCTATATTGAAGACTGCTTGTTATATAATTTTTCATGGCCTCAAATTCTGGACTCAATATTGTATATATTTTACCTACAAGGAGGCGGTAGTTGGTTCCAGATCAATGGGATAATCATCCATACTATGTGGAGGGTAATTTTTAAAGGGAACCTGTAACGTGTAAAAATGTTATTGAATTGCAGATATGGGGTTAATCTGCAGTTTTGAAGCATTTGATAACTGCCCGAGGCCTGCACATTGAAACTGGAAGGAGGACATTAACTTTAATTGTAGTGCCCCGGAGGTCCGCCAGCCACACTGATATCTCACCTATAACCTGTGGTTGTACTAAGTCTGGAGGTAGTTGGAGTTCCCTGCACAGAGTACCCCATTGCATTCACACACAGTCTGATCCCTGACCAGAGGGGGGGGAGCACAAATAGCTTTGTTCAAGGGTTGTGTTTTCCTTCTGGTGGGAGAGAAGGGTGAAGGGGAAAGAGAGATGACACATGGACAAGGAGCTCTGGGGCGATTGAGAGCTGTGAGGAGCTCACCCCAGAGCAATGCTTAAAGCAGGGTACTAACGCCATAGGTCGTCCAGGGATTTCAGAACCGGGAGACAGAAGCTGGGGACCAACAGATTACAGATCTGCTGGTCATTTGTGTAAAACCAGTAGCACAGCACTATAGAAGAGCCCAGAATTGTGGAGACTAGTCCAGCACCACTTACAAGGCTTGATTGCCTGCTGAAGTGGAGGAGTTACACAGGAGACCCAGGGGAATCAGGGTTTATTGTAGGCATCTGAGGCTCCACACAAGCAAAGAAAGAAAGGAAGGCATTCGACTCTCACTTTGTGAGTGGACGTCAGCTACTTCCAGACTGGAAGGACTCCAGGCACCTGACCTGCTCTGTATTCCGACTGTACTGTAACCACCATCATCTAGAAGTAAAAGGTACAGAACTGCAAAGATTTTGTTTGGCCTCCTTCTTACTGCACTACCACCCTCATCATTCCTCCCTTCCAGCACCATCTACTATATCAGCCTCTTCTACCGTATCATGCAAGGGATCTACCCTAGCTGGAGAGGCTGCTCCACCATCTACCCTTGAAAGCATCACTGCAGCCCCTGGCCACCCATGGTCAGAACTCCATCTGGCATTACGACCTATCTCTCCTGTGAATATCCCCTTTACTTGTCTGGGTAGGGCCATAGCTTCTGGGGACCGCCACTGTGAGCTGATCCACCAGGGCCCCAGTCTGCTGAGTGGCCTAGGCCCTTGCAAACGTGACATAATCCTCCCAGCAATGCTTTGGTTTCAGTCATCGGGCCTGTTCTTGTGCGGGTTCAGTGTGAGTGAGGGGAAAATTTCCTGTCACATCACAGATCCACGCTGCCACTGTGTTGATGACTTTAGGCAATGTGAACCAAAGATTCCCTGCAAAGCGATGAAGTCAAGATGTGAAGCGGTGCTGGATACCGGAGAGACATTACACTTGGAATATTTTTCCTGTTTTCCAGTACAGTGGAACCAAGCTTAACGAGTAACCCAGTTAGCGAGTATTTTGCTTAATGAGCAAAGCTTGCTGTAAATTTGTTACTCAGTTTACGGGCAAGCTTTGCCGTATGAGCAAAATACTCACCGCACATACTTCCGGGTCCGTACATCCACCGCGCTCTTACCCGCTCTTGCAGTCTGCAAAAACACACACAAACATACACAAGCATGCACAAACACACACATATTATGCTCACCTTACCTTCCGTTCCATCGCCAGCCTCATGGTTCTTGTAGTTCGCCGGTACAGGATGTGTATCGGTAACCACCGCGACGAGGGAGGAATTTCCGCTGTCAGACGCTACTTAAAGGCAGCCCGCTGGCCAATCAGAGGCAAACGGCTCCTGCCTTTGACATCAGCGTTCTGGGAGCGGAAGTTCCTCCCTCGTCGCGATGGTTACCAGATACACATCTTGTACCGGCCAAATGCAAGATCCAGGAGGCCGGCGATAGCATGGAAGGTAAGGTGAGAATAGTATGTGTGTGTGCTTGCATGTTTGTGCGTGCTTGTGTGTGTTTGTGTGTGTTTGTGCGTGTTTGTACGTGTGGAATAGCACCATAGGGGACCAGGATGGGATATTTAACACGTTGTGGAACGATATGTTTGCATTGCAATGATTTCCTATGGGAAATCTTGCTTTGCTGAATGAGTAACTTGGTTAACAAGCACACTCCCAGAACGGATTGTTATCATTAACCAAGGTTCCACTGTATATTGAATGTGAAAACATATTGCACCATTAAAAACTACAACTTGTCCTGCAAAAAACAAGCTCTCACTGGCTGTGTAGATGGAAAAAAAAGTTATGGAAGGAAAAGTTAAAGTGTAAAAAAAAAAATTGGCTTAAAGGCCGCTTTACACGCAACGACATTGCTAACGAGATGTCGTTGGGGTCCATGGAATTTGTGACGCACATCCGGCCTCGTTAGCGATGTTGTTGCGTGTGAAACGCAGGAACTACCGTTAACAATCCAAATGACTTACCTCATCGTTGATCGTTGACGCGTCGTTCTATTCCCGATTATCGTTGCTGCTGCAGGACGCAGGTTAATCGTCGTTCCTGCGGCAGCACACATCGCTATGTGTGACACCGCAAGAATGAGGAACATCACCATCCCTGCAGCCGCCCACAATGAGAAAGGAAGGAGGTAGGCGGGATGTTCGTCCGGCTCCTCTCCGCCCCTCCGCTTCTATTGAGCGGACGCTTAGTGACGTCACTATGGCGCCGAACAAACTGCCCCCTTAGAAAGGAGGTGGTTCGCCGGTCACAGTGACGTCGCTAGGCAGGTAAGTATGTGTGACTGTTCCTAGAGATGTTGTGCGCCACATGCAGCGATTTGCCCGTGACGCACAACCGACGGGGGCGTGTACGCTCGCTAGAGAGATCACAGCGTGTAAAGTGGCTTTTAGAGGGAAAGGGTTAAGTTTATTTTAAAACATGAACCTAATTTTTACACCATGCAATAATATTAATTCCAATAGCATTCTTTAAGAAAATGATTATTATACTCTTCTATTCTGTACCTTTCTGAAGGTGATTGTGCTGCTACCAGAATACTCTGGGTAAGGAACTATATCTACAGTACTCGCAAACCAGATACTTTCCCCACTACATGTTGTTCCATCTCCCTCAGAATAAATTATGCCCATATGTTACACTGCTCAATTAAGGGAAAAATAACCGTGGCCATTTACAGAGTATATTTCCATTTAAATTTTATTAGCTAAGAACCGGACACCTGATCTTTACAATAAACCATCATTGAATCTACCGCCTCGCATTGAAATATTATTAGTAAAGCTTAGTCTTAACATACAGCAGGCAACATCTGCTGCCTCACTGCAGAAACGCCAAAAATTTCATTGGTCTACAGAGTTGAAAACTATGAAACGAAAATATAAACTGCTATGTGATTTTATACTATATAAAGAACTTCCTAAACATGCTTGGCCTATGCACCTCAAACAGAAAAAGACATAAAAAACCTTCAATTAGTAACAGGTTACTGCTCCCTTCACACTTATAAAAATAACACTCCGTTTTTTATTAGGCACACAATAAGTTTGTTCTGTTCATTACACGGCATGTGGAGATCACATTGCTTGACTATATGAGCCAAAATATCATTTCATCTGCCGCACCTTGGAATAAAAAAAACTTTTAGACCTCTGTTTTTTTGATAACCGTTTTTAAATTGGACATATTTAATCAGATATTAGTGAATGTTTTCAGGGAATAGCCACAACGTTGAACCTATTTTAACAACACTGCTATGTGGCTAGCACAGTTTTGTAAGTTGCCAGGGAGGGGTGGGGGGCGAAAATTGTGCTCCTCAACCCACCCCGCCACAGTACAGACACGGGGGAGCAGAGTGGTGTGTCTGATGGGTATGGAGATAGTACCTGCCTGCAGCTGCGCTTCTGGGTCTTCGTCCAGCTTCTCAAGATCCCATTCACTACAATCAGCTTCGTGCCCAGTACTGTCAGTAACGAGTCCACCATTGGTTAAAATTGTAACAACTTTACTGAACATTTTCTTTGCACATTTGTAAGGGGTGGGCAGACCCCTTACAAGGAGGTGCAGTTTCCCCCTGAAGATACCTCACTCTGGGGTAGTTACTGTTGATGTTATTAATAAACATGTTTTTACTGTGCAGTGGGTTTTCCCCTAGAGCCCGGGTGGGACGGCTGTCCCCATAGAAACAGGGCAGGAGAGAGGAGGAGCCGGCAGCTTAGAGAGAGAAGTGTGTGTGTGAAAAAGTCAGTTGATTCCGGGACGGGGGAGAAGGAACAGCCAGGGGCAGAGTGTGGAGCTGAGTGGGCAGAAAGAAAGAAGGGAAGAAGAGAAGAAGTGTCCTCAAGGGTGAAGCAGAATTGGTGTGGGTCCAGTCTGTGTTAGCCGGAGTGGGAGCCTAGGTGAAGTGGAGTAGTCGGGCACATCCCCACTAGAGGAGACAACAAGGAAAGATTTCCCCGGACAGGAATTGTGACCGTGTGCTACAAAATCCGTGCATTGAGCTGTCTGTGAAACTCTGTGCAATAAAGATGTTGTCTGGTTTATCTGATCCCTGCCTGAAGAGTCTTCCTGCGGCTGAAAGTATGCTCTTTTACACCACACTCTGCCCCACAGAACAATCCCCTGTCCCAGTAGTGACGGCGGAGCCAGGGGTTGGCCTGAGAGAAAAGGGGGCCACGACTACAAGCCCCGAGGCACCCCCGGCACCCCGTTACATGTGGCGTAGTCGGCAGGATCCGGATTATATGCAAGGGGTCCTGATCCAAGAAGATGGAGACCAAGTGGTGCCTAAGGCGTTGGACCAGGCACAAGACGGCGGTAAGATGGCCGCCGTCTTCACGAGTACAGCGCGCGCGCGAAGAATTGGCGCCAAACGAAAGACCCTGAGTTGGCCGGCGAAGAAAAAGAAGTACAGAGTATGCCGTCCAAAGAGGGGAGGTGCTGGCCCTAAGATGTTACTGAAAACATGTGGAGAGGGTGGCAGTACAGAGAAAAAGAAGAGTCGCCTATGCTGGGTCAATTTAATGTGTGAGACTGGGGGTGGAGCGTATACAAGAGCGGGAAAAGAAGGCCCGCCTCCACCTTCCCCAGCATCTCCACCGTTCCCGGCGCCATTACAGGAAGGTCTGCAAGAGATCGGATGGGAAGAGTGTCAGTACCGGAGACGTACACAGCAGAGACCGGTGCTGGCTGAGATTTCCCGGCCGAGAAACATGCTGGCGGTATCGCCAGAAGTCATGACAGGACTGAGTGCTGACCCAGACAAGGGGACACCGGCGGTGTTAGCGATCCACCAGAGTATGGTCACACACTCGGTGATCGTCGTGGGTAGTCTCCGTCCGTCCCGTTCAGCGACCCCGTCACCCCCGTCGGGGGTTGAAGAGGCAAAACTGGAGACAGAGGCGCCAGAACCACCAGTCAACTACGAACCATTCCGGAGGCTGCGCCGCTTGCCAGGTCAGTCCCTTTCCGATTATGTGAGGGCTCAGCGGGCCGAATGGCAGCGCGCTTACCATCCCAAGTGACCCGTAACGACCGGAGGTGATGGACATGTTCGTGTTGAAGACCGGTGTTGTTAAACAGCCGGAAAAGTTCCACAGTTTGCAACCATGTTTAAGTTACCGAGCCCGGAAGGAGCCTGATTCTGGACTGAGCCAGGGGCTCCCTCCGTGATGTTAAGGAAGACTTTATTGTTTGTCCTCCTATCTACTAAGACCGGGAGTGCTGTAAAAGCCTCCGGGCAGAAGACCAGCAAAGACCGGGAGTGCCTGCTGAAGGCCTCCGGGCACACTGCCTACAAAGACCGGGAGCTCCCAGGAGGGACTCCGGGCGCAGAACTTGGGCGCTCAGTGGTTGACTTTGTTTATGAAGGTTTTAAAGTTTTATCCAAAGTTTGCCTTGCTGCTAAATTGTGTTTTACAGGTTCGAGCCTTGCCGGGAGGCTTAGGCTTAAAGAGGGGAGGAATGTAAGGGGTGGGCAGACCCCTTACAAGGAGGTGCAGTTTCCCCCTGAAGATACCTCACTCTGGGGTAGTTACTGTTGATGTTATTAATAAACATGTTTTTACTGTGCAGTGGGTTTTCCCCTAGAGCCCGGGTGGGACGGCTGTCCCCATAGAAACAGGGCAGGAGAGAGGAGGAGCCGGCAGCTTAGAGAGAGAGAAGTGTGTGTGTGTTGAAGTCAGTTGATTCCGGGACAGGGGAGAAGGAACAGCCAGGGGCAGAGTGTGGAGCTGAGTGGGCAGAAAGAAAGAAAGAAAGAAGGGAAGAAGAGAAGAAGTGTCCTCAAGGGTGAAGCAGAATTGGTGTGGGTCCAGTCTGTGTTAGCCGGAGTGGGAGCCTAGGTGAAGTGGAGTAGCCGGGCACATCCCCACTGGAGGAGACGTCAGGAACAGGTTTTTCCCCTAGCAAAAGTGTGAAGTCATCTGATGTGTTTTGCCTCTGTGATGAAGAAGTGTTCAATAAACAAGCCTGCTGGTTCAATTGATCCACGTCCACGGAGTCTTTGTACAACTGACGGCGGAATCTACACCACCACACTCTGCCCCACCAAGTCATCTCCTGTCCCAAAAGTGACGGCGAGCCAGGGGTAAGCCTGCTAGAAAAAGGGGCCACGACTACAACCCCCGAGGCACCCCTGGCACCCCGTTACACATTGCTTCCATTTCTTAAAGGCAGTTTTTACTTCCAGACATTTTACAGGCATTTCTTTAATTGCAGAACCCGATTTCCCAGTTACAGCCACCATGGGGCGATTTATCCTTTCCTTCCTGACCCAGTCACTAAGCATAATAGCTGCTATGACGGCTCGGTTTTTTATCAACAGACAGACTCCTTCTGATGGTGCTCCCACTGTGCTAGTGTTCCCACATATACTTACAGCTGCCGGCCTTCTTCTTCTTACAGGACTTACATATGATAGCTGAGGGGCTCACTCTCCACTTCAACTTTACTAAGAAGCTTCTTCCCTATATTTCCTTTGTGCTAGGGACCATCCTCCCCCTTTTAACCCATACCATCCTGTCACTCCCCTTACACTCCCTTACGCTAAGGGACCAGGGACTCAGTGACACCTGTTGGTGGCCAGCTCTATTGCACAGGGGAATACATATTACATTTAATACATTACTATTACATTACACTGAAATACATCAATTTATCATCCCATTCTATAACATGTGTGGCGCCCCTGAGTCTTCAGTCACCACAAAGTACTGCATCTCCTTTAAGATGTAGTACTCATCTCAGGTAAGGAGAGGTTAATCGCTGGTTTTTCTCACATTCACACACATAACACAGTTAGCTGCTTTCTCCCCGGGGAGATGGCCTGGGGTAGACAGGGGGGTGGCCATCATGAAGCATGGGACTTCCCGGTCACTGGGACAACCACCTGGGGGGCGGGCACCACTTGGCGAAAAGGAAAGGAGCATCTTCACACATGTTCAGTTAGCCCCTGGCACAGCTTGGGGTGAGGAGCATAGTAGGGACTTCGGTTCAGGCACATTTTTGCTCTACCTTCACACTTCTGGGAGCACTGCAAGACTAGAGATGAGCGAACTGGTCCCGGTTCGGCTCGAGGCCGGTTCGCCGAACGGGGGTCCCGTTCGAGTTCGGTTCGTCGAACGTTCGACGAACCGAACTCGAACGTATAGGCTAGAATGGGAGGCAATCACAAACACATAAAAATGCATGATAAATGTACACAAACAGTTAATAAACATTGCCATAACACTTACCGGTCCTCGCGATCCCTTCTGCACTCTGTCTCCTGCCGCTATTCCATCCGATGATCGCTGAATCCTCCCGGTGACCTGCACTGCCAGCAGAGATGCAGGACCTATCGTGACGTCAAAATAGCCATGTGACCAGTCACGTGGCTATTATCTCATTGGCTACAGACTGGTCACATGACTATGACACGTCATGTAGGACCTGCGAGTGCATCTCTCCGGTACACGGTGCACATATGTGTATCGCCGTGTACCGGCGACATGCTCTAGCACACGGTCGACTCCCCGTTCCGTTAGGGACCGGCTGACACAGCCGGTCATTAACGGAGATCACCGTTGCCATAGCAACGCAGTTAGCGGTGACGTCACCGCTAACCGCGGCTCCGAGAGCACCGTTGCTATGGTAACGCGTCTGTCAGCGTTACCGCTAGCAGCCAGCAGTGATCACTCACGGAGTGAAGGCTGCATGCTGCTTCCCGATTGTAGTGATGATTGTAGTGAGGATGGAGGTTCCCCAGCCCCAAGTGATGAGCTGGTGAATCTCATCCTTCCTCACTACAATCGTCACTACTACTACACTAGTGATGATTGTAGTGAGGATGGAGATTCCCCAGCCCCAAGTGATGAGCTGGTGAATCTCATCCTCACTACAATCGTCACTACTACTACACTAGAAAGAAAGAAGACAGAAGAGCAGGATTGTGGAGGGCTGACAGGGGGTAATAAAGATGGAGTCTCTAATGTGTCTGTGTATTTATTTCTATTAAAGTATTTTTTCTCTGTGTGGTGTCTTTTTTTTAACCCTTTATTGGAGATTCTTAATGGCCGGGTCAAACGTGCCTGACATTAAGAATCTCTGGCTTAATACTGGCTGGTAAAACAAAGCCAGTATTAACTCATGATTACCCAACAAGCCACCCGGCTCCAGGGCTGTTGGAAGAGTTGGATACAGCGCCAGATGATGGCGCTTCTATGAGAGCGCCATTTTCTGGGACGGCTGCGGACTGAAATCCGCAGCAGAGGCGCCCACAAACCTCGGGCTAACCTGTGCTGCGGATTCCAATCCCCAGCTGCCTAGTTGTACCCGGCTGGACACAAAAATAGGGCGAAGCCCACGTCATTTGTTTTTTAATTATTTCATGAAATAAGTGAAATAATTAAAAAAAACGGGCTTCCCTATATTTTTGGTTCCCAGCCGGGTACAAATAGGCAACTGGGGGTTGGAGGCAGCCCGTGGCTGCCAGCTGTACCTGGCTAGCATACAAAAATATGGCGAAGCCCACGTCATTTTTTTGGTGGGCAAAAAACTTCTGCATACAGTCCTGGATGGAGTATGCTGAGCCTTGTAGTTCTGCAGCTGCTGTCTGCTCTTCTCCATACAGACAGACAGCAGCTGCAGAACTACAAGGCTCAGCATACTCCATCCAGGACTGTATGCAGAAGTTTTTTGCCCCCTGAAAAAATTATGTGGGCTTCGCCATATTTTTGTATGCTAGCCAGGTACAGCAGGCAGGTACGGCTGCCCCCAACCCCCAGTTGCCTATTTGTACCCGGCTGGGAACCAAAAATAAAGGGAAGCCCTTTTTTTATTATTTCATGAATTTCATGAAATAATTAGAAAACAAATGACGTAGGCTTCGCCCCATTTTTGTGTCCAGCCAGGTACAACTAGGCAGCTGGGGATTGGAATCCGCAGCACAGGTTGGCCTGAGCTTTCTGGGCCCCACTGCTGCGAATTGCAGTCTGCAGCCGCCTCAGAAAATGGCATTTTCATAGAAGCGCCATATTCCGGCGCTGTATCCAACTCTTCCAGCACATGCCTGCTATACCTGGCTAGCATACAAAAATATGGCGAAGCTCACGTCCTTTTCTTGTAGTTTTTTGGCAAAAAAAATAAAAAATGCTTCCCTGGATTTTCCATTGCCAGTGAAGGTAACACCAAGCAGTGGGGGTTAGCAGCCAGTAGCTGCTTGGATTACCCTTAGCTAGCAATACAAAAAATGCAGCGGGAGCCCATATTTATTTTTTTTAATTATTTATATAAATAACTAAAAATAAAATGGGCTTCCCTGTATTTTGATTGCTGGACATCACAGTGCTGTAAAAATAAATCTTTAAAAAATGACGTAGCGCTCCGCGGTATTTTTGATTCTCAGCGCAGATAAAGCAGACAGCTATGGGTTGCCACCCCCATCTGCCTGCCGTTACCTTGGTTGGCAATCAAAATACAGGGAAGCCCATTAATTTTTTCTATTTAAAAAATAGTTAAAAAAAAAAATGACGTTGGGTCCCCCCATTTTTGATAGCCAGCTAGGGTAAAGCAGACGGCTGTAGCCTGAAAACCACAGCTGGCAGCTTTACCGTGGTTGGGGATCCAATGTGGAGGTCCCCTCAGGCTCTTTTTTATAATTATTTTATAAATATTAATAATTACACAAAAAAAGTAGGGTCCCCTCCAAATTGGATCACCAGCCAAGGTAAAGCGGACAGCTGTGGTCTGGTATTCTCAGGGTGGGAAGGTCCATAGTTATTGGGCCTTCACAGCCTAAAAATAGCAGGCCGCAGGCACCCCAGACGTGGCGCATCCACTAGATGCGCCAATCCTGGCGCTTCACCCCAGCTCATCCCGTGCCCTGGTGCAGTGGCAAACGGGGTAATAAATCGGGTTGATACTAGCTGTAAAGTCACCTGAGATCAAGCCCAGCAGTTTGTGATGTCATGGCGTCTATTAGATACCCAACATCATAAACTGTCAGTACTAACAAAAACAAAAAATCGCAAAAGAAATTTATTTGAAAAAACAGTCCCCAAAACATTTCCTCTTTCACCAATTTATTGTAAGAAAAAAAATAAAGGGGTCCCACGACGACTCTGGACTGTCTAGAATATGGGGGGGAGACACTCAGGGAACGTATCCCCCATTTTCTAGGAGTGCAGACCCTTCATGTGAGGAGTGTGGGTGCAATGAATCTGCACTCACTCTCCCCGGGTCCACAGCAGCAGAGTCCATGTCGTAATGGTTGCTACCAAAGCTGCAATGCCCTGCTCATGAGGTAAGGGCATGCCTAATGAGGAGAACTACTGTAGAGGAAGCTCTGCTCACTGGTATATAGGTGCTCAGAGGTAATAATAGATAAAATTAGTGAGTAACCTCGGCACTCTAAATCTCCCAGACTAAGTCAGTAAGTCCCAATGGATAGTAATGCAAAATCACTCTTTATTGGTCCGTATTAAGAACATTTTTTTTTTCATAAGCATATATGTTTTTGTCCAAAACAAGTTACAATTGACGTTTCGGCCTGAGCCTTCGTCAGATTGGACTTATCTGCATGTAATCATGAAAAATGACAATAATCAGTATCACATAAGAGTGAGAGAACAATAACATAAACTCGAACAATGTAGAGGTACAATTGGCATGCAGCAAAAAAATTGCAACACAGCAAGAAATGAAACACATGATACAAATGTCATAATACAGTACAAGGACAATATAATAATGACAAATATGGGGTCAGAGTAGACTTAGACAGCTCTGGTACGAAAGAGATGTCAATCATAAAGTAACATGTGCAGTAGGTGTAGAGCTACAGTATGCATGGCAGAGCTAATGGGTAGACCGACCATAGAAAAAGAACGGAGAAAAAGTGGAGAAAAAGTGGAGAAAAAGTGGAGAATAAGTGGAGAATAAGTGGAGAAAAAGTGGAGAAAAAGTGGAGAAAAAGTGGAGAAAAAGTTGAGAAAAAGTGGAGAAAAAGTGGAGAATAAGTGGAGAATAAGTGGAGAAAAAGTGGAGAAAAAGTGGAGAAAAAAATGGAGAAAAAGTGGAGAAAAAGTGGAGAATAAATGGAGAAAAAGTGGAGAAAAAGTGGAGAAAAAAATGGAGAAAAAGTGGAGAAAAAGTGGAGAATAAATGGAGAAAAAGTGGAGAAAAAAATGGAGAAAAAGTGGAGAAAAAGTGGAGAATAAGTGGAGAAAAAGTGGAGAAAAAGTGGAGAATAAGTGGAGAAAAAGTGGAGAAAAAGTGGAGAAAAAGTGGAGAAAAAGTGGAGAAAAAAATGGAGAAAAAGTGGAGAAAAAGTGGAGAATAAGTGGAGAAAAAGTGGAGAAAAAGTGGAGAATAAGTGGAGAAAAAGTGGAGAAAAAGTGGAGAATAAGTGGAGAAAAAGTGGAGAAAAAAATGGAGAAAAAGTGGAGAAAAAGTGGAGAATAAGTGGAGAAAAAGTGGAGAAAAAGTGGAGAATAAGTGGAGAAAAAGTGGAGAATAAGTGGAGAAAAAGTGGAGAAAAAGTGGAGAAAAAAATGGAGAAAAAGTGGAGAAAAAGTGGAGAATAAGTGGAGAAAAAGTGGAGAAAAAAATGGAGAAAAAGTGGAGAAAAAGTGGAGAATAAGTGGAGAAAAAGTGGAGAAAAAGTGGAGAAAAAGTGGAGAAAAAGTGGAGAAAAAAATGGAGAAAAAGTGGAGAAAAAGTGGAGAATAAATGGAGAAAAAGTGGAGAAAAAAATGGAGAAAAAGTGGAGAAAAAGTGGAGAAAAAGTGGAGAAAAAGTGGAGAAAAAGTGGAGAAAAAGTGGAGAAAAAAATGGAGAAAAAGTGGAGAAAAAGTGGAGAATAAATGGAGAAAAAGTGGAGAAAAAGTGGAGAAAAAGTGGAGAAAAAGTGGAGAAAAAGTGGAGCACCCTTTGGTGCCTTTCATGTGGCACTAAGGGGTGCTTAGCTTTGTATTTAGCCAAAAAAATGAAAAAAAAAATGACGTAGGGTTCCCCCTAGTTTTGTAGCCAGCTAGGGTAAAGCAGACGGCTGCAGCCTGCAGACCACAGCTGGCAACCTCACCTTGGCTGGTAATCCAAAACTGAGGGCACCCCACGCTGTTATTTTAAATTAAATAAATAATTTAAAAAAAAAAAACACGTAGGGGTCCCCCAAAATTGGATCACCAGCCAAGGTAAAGCAGACAGCTGGGGCCTGATATTCTCAGACTAGGGAGGTCCATGGTTATTGGACTCTCCCAAGCCTAAAAATAGCAGGCCGCAGCCGCCCCAGAAGTGGCGCATCCATTAGATGCGCCAATCCTGGTGCTTCGCCCCAGCTCATCCCGCGCCCTGGTGCGGTGGCAAACGGGGTAATATATGGGGTTAATACCAGATGTGTAATGTCACCTGGCATCAAGCCCTGGGGTTGGTGAGGTCAGGCGTCTATCAGATACCCGACATCACCAACCCAGTCAGTAATAAAAAAAAATAGACGACAAACACATTTTTATTTGAAAAAACACTCCCCAAAACATTCCCTCTTTAACCAATTTATTAGAATGAAAAACAAATCCAGGTCTGGTGTAATCCAAGGGGTTGCCATGACGATCCACACTGTCCCAGTCAATGAAGAGCAGGATGTTCCCCATTGGCTGGGAGAGCAGTGCAGTGACCTGAGCTAACATCAATGGGTCAGCCCAGGTCACAGCAGGGCATGACAAGTGCTGCTGTCAGCGAGGTACATTACCTGCACTGATCTCCAGCACACTGACAGCCCCTGTCACTGAGGTCAATGACCGGCGCCTTCACATCAAGTATCGCGAGAGGTCCGTGACGTCACCGCCAGTGTCAGTCTCAGGTCGGAAGCGATAGGTGATGTGACAAGCGGCGGCCATGGAGGACAGTGACAGCGCTGAGGTCGGGATGGCGGGACTTCATCACCGCAGGTAAGCCGAGCGGGGGGGTGCGTGTGTGAGAGTGTGTGTGTGTGTATATGTATGTGTACATGCCGCGGGCAGGAGGGGGTGGAGTGAGCTGAGCGGGAAGTGTGGGCTTCCTGCACGTAACTAAGATAAACATCGGGTTACTAACCAGAGCGCTTTGCTTGGATACCCGATGTTTATCTTGGTTACCAGCTTGTGGCAGGCTGCCAGCGATGGCTCCTGCACACTGTAGCTGGGAGGAAGGGGGGGGGGTGTGTGTGAGTGAGTGTGTGTGTGTGTGTGTGGATATGTATGTATACATGCCGCGGGCAGGAGGGGGCGGAGTGAGCTGAGCGGGGAAGTGTGGGCTTCCTGCACGTAACTAAGATAAACATCGGGTTACTATCCAAAGCGCTTTGGTTGGATACCCGATGTTTATCTTGGTTACCAGCTTCTGGCAGGCTGCCAGCGATGGCTCCTGCACACTGTAGCTGTAAAAAGCCCTGCTTTTTGCTGCTAGAACCGTTCTCGAACGTATCTAGAACTATCGAGCTTTTGCAAAAAGCTCGAGTTCTAGTTTGATCTCGAACAGCCCCAAAAATCACTCGAGCTTAGAACTGGAGAAACTCGAACCGCGAACCGCGCTCAACTCTATGCAAGACCTGTGGCTTGGAGTAAGTGTGATGCCCTGGACCCCAGGGGGTCACAGGTCACTACATAAGTGACAGTCAGGGAGAGAGTCTCGTTGTGGGCAGTAGAGTGAGTGAGGAGTGAAAACTGTGGGTGTCTGGGTTGGAGCCCAGGCACGTCCAGCAAAGTCAGCAGACGGTGGTGGCCGTCTGCAGGAGTTGGCGAAGGTCAGCAGGGCCGTGGGACCGGGGTCAGGCGGTGGCGCGCCGGTGTCGAACCGGGGAGCCGATTGGCGCCAAGCACCGGGCAGGGTACTCAGACCCCGACTAGGCTTAAAGCCAACCTCTAGTCAAATTTTCTGATTGTGGTCTGGACCTCAGGGGTTCATTCCCACCCAAGTCCTGATTGAAGGCAACAGCCCAACCGTTCCGGATAAGTACCACTGCTAAGGGCCAGAGATCCAAAGGGCCAGCGTCTGTGGGCAAAAGGGCTCCTCCGGCACGTATACGTCGGGGAGCGGACTCCCGGTGCCCAGGTATTGGAGTCAAGACACAAAACACAGGTGCAGGGAAACGACAGCCACCATCAACCCATCCAGGGAGAACACCGCAGCCGGCTGTGGGCCCCCGTCCATCCAGCCGTTTGGTTTACCAGAGACTCTGTCCATCTGTGTCTGAGTGAGTACACCAGTGCCATCTGGCACCACGCTACGTTGCACCGCAACCCCGCACCCTGCGAACCCCATCCTACGGGAACCCAACCTCCTACCGGGCCCCGGGACCAACCGCCCCTACCCACGGAGGGGTCAACTGTTATGATCCAGAACCATGGAAGACCACCACAAATCATTGGTAAAAGGTGACAAGAGCATTGGCAACCAATCTGGCCGCCATCCCCTTACTAACCATCACAACTAGAAGGAGCCGAGGGGTGAACTAACATTCTGTGCACCGCGAACCCAGCCGGAGAACTAGCTATCCTAAAGGAAGGAAAGATGAATAACTCTCTGCCTCAGAAAATAGACCAGAATAGAAAGCCCCCCACATTCAAAGACTGCGGTGATATAGGAAAAACACAATACACAGACAGATGGCAGGATTAGCAAAATGTGAGGCCCCCACTGACTAAAATAGGAAAGGACAGGAAAGGGACTGATGGTGGCCAGAGAAAAACCCTGCAAAATTCCAAATTCCTGATAGTACAAAAAGGCCCTCAGATCGCACGATCTGAACTCCGTCCTATACCAGGTGCTTTTGTCATACCAATGAACAGAAAACAAGAATCATAACAAATTCAGCAAGCCACAAACACATGGACCCAAAGGACCTATACTCCAAACAGAACTGCAGGGAGTTCCCCAGCCAAGCAACTGAGGGTGAAAATCCCTGCATGCAAATAAACTAAAAACAACCACAGCAAATGACAAACCCAGATAAGAGCAAAAGAACCAAACAATAAATAAAGAGCAAGCACTTATCTGGGGTAGATGGGGTGTGAAGCAGAATGAAGCAGGCTGGTGATACAAAGAACAACTGACATCCGGCATAGCCTGCTATCAGACCAGGATTTAAATAAGCAGAGATTTAGCAAAGGAAACGTCCATTGCACAACACACCTGGTCCAAGTCCAAACCATTCCTGGCCACCAAAGGGAGCCTCCCAGCAGCCAAAACATAACTAACATTCACAACAGTCAACACCTAGCTGCTCCCCGCCATCGCTCCCAGGAACCCCGTCACTAGCAACGGTGGTGCCCACCATCACCACAACGCGTGGGTGGCGTCACGAACTCTGTATATATCCCAAATTCAAATTCCTCCACTTTTTCACTCGTGGGCGAGGAGCGCTGCTCGAGCCCCGGGTCCGGCCCGTTCGAGCCACCGAGGAGAAGGCACCGGATCCGAGCGCGATCTCCCCGAGCAGCCCCCGCGACAGGGAAGCTGGCCCCCGCCCCCGACATAAGATGCTGGGCCCGAAATCTCTACCGCTGCACGGGATTCCAGGGTCTGCGGAGAGTGCAGTAAACACCCATAGCCCGTTCCATATTCCACCTACATGGGGATTGGAGGGACCCCTACCAGAAAGGACCCACAGTGGGAATGTCGCACCCAGAGATATGGGGTACTCGGTCCCGGGCATTGTCTCTATTGAGAATGTCACGGTGGTGGCCATTGCCCGGTTCCATGTGTGACGCCCTGGCAAAACCAGGTAGTCACAAATAGGCCCCCGCATAACACCTTCCCTCATTAGGAAAGCCAACCAGAAAACCCTAGTCACCCCCCCTTAGGGAAAGATAGACACACCAGTGGGCGTGACCAGGTGGTTGAGACACGCCCACCCAGGGGTCCAGACAGCCCAGGGTGGGAAAAGCAGCAGATCTGTTTGAGAGTTCAAGGTCAGAGGAGTGGAGTGGAGGTCAGGTCTGTCTGTCAGGCCTGAAGCTGACTGACAGGTACCAGGGTAGGAGACCTGGTGCCACTGGCTAGGAGGCAGACGGTGGTCTCCGTCAGCAGGAGTTGGGAAGACGGCTCGGTGGAACCGAGGTGGACCAGGCCAGGGTTGTAGCCGGTACCGACACGGGGAACCGACCCGGAAACCATAGCACAAAGGGGGTACTCGGACCCTGAAGCCAGGAACCAGAAACAAGTGGAACTGGTTAATTAACCGATTGAGACCAGGACTAGAGGTCCTGTCCCACCCAAAGTCCCTCATAGAAGACAACAGCCCACTGATTAGGGATAAGAGGTCATCGACAAGGCCCATAGATCCCATGGGCCAGTGTACGCAGGCACGGCTCCTTAGGTCACATCCAGCTGGGAGCGGACTCCTGAGTTTTATACTGGGAAAGTCCACCTTAAACAACTGTGCAGGAAAAGGATAGAGACCACCAGCCGGGTGGGGGAACCCGAACGCAACCTTTTGGGTCCTTTTGGGTATGTATAACAGGTAACTCGAACCTCTCTTGGATCAGACCTTTCTTTCTGTCTCAGTGCCCAGGTTCCCTCTTTGTTACTGTGTCCCGTACTTTAAGTGGTGACGGACCCTGATAGTCCCCGATCACCAGACTAGGGTCCTGTACCCTATCGTGCTCGGTCCCTTAGGGTACTGGCTTTGTTCCCCTTCAGGCGATCGGTCTCCTATTTCATTTACCGAGGCCCTTTCTGCACCACACACCCTCTCTGCCTTACAACTTCCACCATCCCTTTCTACCAACTGACTAACTGACTACTCCCCTCTCTGTGCTTCCGGCTACCGGTTTGGGCAGGTCCCAGCCAATGGGCAGCTACCCCTCTAAACCCGTTGCTAGCCTGTTGCTCAGCCAGGGAAGCGGGCAATTTAAAGATATGTAGTGCGGTTGCCAGCATTGGTCTTTCAGGAACCGAGGGTAATGCAGTCCTCTATGGCACCTGTTACCTCAGGGTGCTGCATAAGCAGCTAATAGCAGTATTTTAATAGAATAGATTTTTTTTCCAGCCAGCAGCAGCATGCTGTGTAAGGCTAGAATCCGTGCCTACAGACCGGTAATACACAATGCTTACTCCAGCATCTCACCTACAGTAATTGCACACTAAGAGCAATATTACTAGAAAGTAGAATAGATTTTTATTTTAGCTAGCAGCATGGTCTGTAAGGCTAGAATCCCTCCCTACAGGTCTGTAATACATGATCCCCACTCCAGAAGCTCACCCTACACTAAATGCAGCTAAGAGTGCTATTATTAGTGGATAGAATTGGTTTTATTTAGCTATCAGTAGCAGCACACTTTGTAAGGCTAGAATCCCTGTCTGCAGGCCCGTAATACATGATCTCTACTTCAGAATCTCACCTGACACAAATTACAAACTAAGAGCAGTATAATTGGAGAATAGAACTAGCAGCACGCTGTGTAAGGGCTCATGCGCACGTAACTGCTGATTCTTCTGCAGCGATTTGACAGCAAATGCGCGCTTGAAGTCGCTGCAGAAACACTGCAT
Source organism: Anomaloglossus baeobatrachus (assembly GCF_048569485.1). Classification (NCBI taxonomy): domain Eukaryota; kingdom Metazoa; phylum Chordata; class Amphibia; order Anura; family Aromobatidae; genus Anomaloglossus; species Anomaloglossus baeobatrachus. The sequence goes on along the minus strand of NC_134356.1, from coordinate 282,605,265 downwards.
AATGAATGTAGTATTTTTGTTAAAAAAAGCCGATTTCATACGCTTGGGATGCTGCCCCCACCATAGACCGAGTGGGAGCTGCATCCAGAACGCAGAAATAATTGACATGCTGCTTTTATGAACGCACGGATTTGGGTCAAAATTTTAGCACCCAAATTGCTGCGTTCATAAAAACAACGTGTGCACGTCTCATGTACAATCTACATAGATTGTGCAGGGAACACAGGACACATGCATTTATGCTGCAGTGCTATACGTAGTGTAAATGCATGCTATGAGCTGAGGGCTCATGCGTACGTAACTGCTGAATATTCTGCAGCGATTTGACAGCACATGTGCGCTTCAAATCGCTGCAGAAACACTGCATAATGGATGCAGTTTTTTGTAGAAAAAAAGCCGATTTCATGCGCTATGGCTGCTGCCCCCACCATGGACAGAGTGGGAGCTGCATCCATAGCGCACAGAATAATTGACATGCTCATTTTATGAACGCACGGATTTGGGTCAAAATTTTGGCATCCAAATCGTTGCGTTCATAAAAGCATCGTGAGCACGTGTCATGCACAATCTATATAAATTGTGCTGGGGACGCAGGACGCATGCATTTACGCTGCAGTGCTATACGCAGCGTAAATGCATGCAATTACGCAACGTGCGCATGAGCCTTAAGACTAGAATCCCTGTCTGCAGGCTTGTAATACATGATCCCAACTCCAGAATATCACCCAACACTAATTGCAAGCTGAGAGCATTATTATTAGGAAATAGAATATATTTTTTAGATAGTAGCAGCAGCATGCAGTCTAAAGGCCCATTTACACGCAACGACATCGCTAACGAGATGTTGTTGGGGTCACGGCCTCGTTAGCGACGTCGTTGTGTGTAACACCTACGAACGAGTGTTAACGATCAGTAATACTCACCTGATCATTGACACGTCATTCATTTTCATAATATCGTTGCTCGTTGTGGACGCAGGTTGTTCGTTGTTCATGAGGCAGCACACATCGCTACGGGTGACACCTCAGGAACGACGAACAACACCGTACCTGTGTCCTCCGGCAACGAGGTGGGCATTTCTTCACTTCAGCTGCTCTCCGCCCCTCCGCTTCTATGACTGTGACGCTGCACGAACCTCCCCCCCCCTGAAAAAAGAGGCAGTTCGTCGGCCACAGCAACGTAGTTAGGCAGGTAAGTACGTGTGACGGGGACTAACGATATTGTGCGCCACAGGCAGCGATTTGCCCGTGACACACAAACGACGGGGGCGGGTGCGATTGGCAGCGACATCGCTAGCGATGTCGCTGTGTGTAAAGCAGCCTTAAGGCTAGAATTCCTGTTTACAGACCTGTAATACCTGATCCTTACTCCAGAATCTCACCCAACATAATTGAAAACTAAAAGCGGTATTATTAGAGAATAGAATAGATTTTTTAGCTAGAAGCAGCATAGGCTGTAATGCTACAATCCCTGCCTACAAGCCGTTAATACACTATCTAATATATAAAGCTGAATGTGTGTGTGTGTGTGTATGTGTGTGTGTATGTGTGTGTGTGTGTATGTGTGTGTGTATGTCCGGGATTGGCTTCTGCACCGTCGCAGCTACAGCCACAAAATTTTGCACACTCACACTTCTGGACCCCGAGAGCGTCATATGTTTCGAAGGGAAATTTTAACCCCGCTCTTTACAGTTATTCGCCAAAAAACGTGCCTCCATTAAAGCGAATGGAGCTGGGAGCCACAGTGCAGCCAGAACTTCAGAAGAATGCGCAGCCACGCCTTTATATGGAATGTTGGCGTGTCACAATGCAGCCAGGGAAAGAGACAGACACAGACAGGGAAAGAGGCAGACACAGACAGGGTAAGAAAGAGATATAGAGTAGAGAGGGTAAGAGACTAACACAAAGAGACAGACACAGACAAAGAGACAGACACAGACAAAGAGACTGACTGACAGGGAAAGAGAGGGAAAGTGACAGACAGGGAAAGTGACAGACAGGGAAAGAGATAGATAGACAGACATGGAAAGAGATTGAGACATATGGAGAAAGAGACAGACAGGGAAAGAGAAAGAGAAAGAGACAGACAAAGAGATAGAGAGAGAGAGAGAGAGAGAGAGACAGAGAGATATATACAGAGGGGGAGACAGACAGAAAATGGGAGAGAAACAGAGAGTCAGTTACTATCCCGGGCAGCGCCGGGTGCTATGTTGTGAGGCGAAATTTTAACCCCGTGCTTTCCAATTTACCAATCAATTTTGCCCCTATCTACATAATGGGGAAAAAGGGAAACGAAAAGTGTTGGGGGCAAATTGACAGCTGCCAGATGTGAACAAGGGGGACTTAAAGAATGAGAGTGATGGTGCCAAAGAGTATATACCGTACAGTTGATAAGGTGGGGCCCCGGCATGGGATACTCACCACACTCGGGGATATGAACACACACACAAAATGCACCACACACTACCTCGTACTTGAACACATACCACCCTCAGCACACATCTCACCACACATACACTAACCTCGCCACATAATCGCCCTAAACACACACAAGTCTGGTATTATCCTTCAAAAATAAAAATCTGATTAATAAGCAGCCAAACTACAAGAACAACAAATGTATCACATAGGAAATACGGCAGCTGTCATTCACAGTCTATATGTGTATGTGTGAGCTAATATATACTGTCAGGGGGGAGGGCTTTCTGTTGCTTGGAGATTTATCAGGCTGCCAGTAGCAACCAATCACAGCTTAGCTTCTACTTTGCTACAGTTAATTAATCTGAGCTCTGATTGGTTAATATAGGCAACAAAGGACATTCTCAGTATGTGTGAGGTCATAGGATGTTAAATCTGTGTGGAATATCTGTGGTGTTGAAATATATGTTGTGAAATGCTTTTATTAGCTTAGTTTTTGCCTTTTAATAATTACATTTCTATCTATTTGTTTTGTGGTTTTTGTGTGCTGAATAAATTTTTGTTAATACATTCTATTTTGTTAACAGCAGTTATTAACCCGGGCGAAGCCGGGTAGTACAGCTAATATATATATATATATATATATATATATATATATATATATATATATATATATATATATATATACATACATACGTATACACACATATATACATACATATACACACACATGATATATATATATATATATATATATAATATATAATATAATTCCATATAATATTATATAGATATATATTATATATATACACACACACACGCACACACATATACATACATACATACATATACACACACGGACTGACAGGGAAAGAGAGACAGGTTAAGAGACAGACAAAGACAGACACAGGGAAACAGACAGACAGACAAAGACAGACATAGGGAAACAGACAGACAGGTAAAGAGACACAGGGAAAGAGAGGGAAAGAGAGGGAAAGAGAGGGAAAGAGAGGGAAAGAGAGGGAAAGAAATTGAGACAGATGGAGAAAGACAGACAGGGAAAGAGACAGACAAAGAGATAGAGAGAGAGACAGATATATACAGAGGGGGAGACAGACATAATTACATTTATATCTATTTGTTTTGTGGTTTTTGTGTGCAGAATACATTTTTGTTAATACATTCTATTTTGTTAACAGCAGTTATTAACCCGGGCGAAGTCGGGTAGTATAGCTAGTGCCTAATAAAAACAAAAAAACAAAAAAAAACAAAAAACAAAAAAGTGTAGTGTAGGTACTATCCCAACTGGGTACACCTTGATGTTTGGTGGGATAGCTTTATGCTTTTTTTGATCAAAAACAGTGTTTACTAAGTACCCTATGTTTATATGCACTATGCTTTTATTTAGTTACAGCAGGGTATGTTTTCACAATTTTTTCCTTGGTTTCTTTTTGTCTTATGGCCAGTGTGAACATGGTCTCACAAGCTCCATGTATACCATCTCATACTCCGGCTCACTTTTTTGTTTTTATGTAGTTTTTTTGTATTCAGTACAAACAGGGAGTGGCCCCCTTTTCAGTGAGCTGGGCATTTCATTCTGTGCATCCCCTGACTGTGTGTCCTGTTGGGACCCGGTCACTCTCAGCCCTTAGCCACATTGAGGCCTATTTTAGACCCATGGTAAGGTTTTAATATTAGAGAGTGTAGGTACTATCCCAACTGGGTACACCTGTACACCTTGACGTTTGGTGGGATAGCTTTATGCTTTTTTTTGCTCAAAAACAGTGTTTACTAAGTACCCTATGTTTATATGCACTATGCTTTTATTTAGTTACAGTAGGGTATGTTTTCACAATTTTTTCCTTTGTTTCTCTATGCCTAATAAAGCAGTTTGGCCTACACTAAATGCAGCTAAAAGTGATATTATTAGAGAATAGATTACATTTTTTAGGTATCACCAGCATGGGCTCTTGTAATGCACTATTCCTACTCCAGAAGCTCACCCAATATTAAAGGGAGCTAAAACGGTATTATTAGAGAATAGAATTGAGGGGGGGGGGGTTATCTAGCAGCAGCACACTGTGTAAAGCCACAATCCTTGCCCACAGGCCTGTAATACATGATCCCTTCTCCAGAATCTCACCTGACACTGACTGCAAATTAAAGGCCGCTTTACACACTGCGATATCGGTAGCGATATTGCTAGCGAGTTTACCTGCCCCCATCGGTTGTGCGTCACGAGCAAATGGCTGCCCGTGGCGCACAACATCGCTTACACACGTCACACATACTTACCTGCCTAGCGACGTCGCTGTGGCCGGCGAACTGCGTTTATTCGGCGACACAGCGGCGTCACTAAGCGGCTGCCCAATAGAAGCGGAGGGGCGGAGATGAGCGGGCCGAACATCTCGCCCACCTCCTTCTTTCCTCATTGCGGGCGGCCGCAGGTAAGGTGATGTTCCTCGTTCCTGCGGTGTCACACGCAGTGTGTGTGCTGCCGCAGGAACGACGAACAACCTGCATCCTGCAACAGCAACGATAATCGGGAAAGGAACAACGCGTCAACGGTCAACGATTAGGTAAGTAATTTTGATCGTTAACGGTCGTTCATACGTTTCAAACGCAATGACGTCGCTAATGAGGCCAGATTTGCGTCACGAATTTCGTGACCCCAACGACATCTCGTTAGCGATGTTGTTGCGTGTAAAGCGGCCTTATGCTGGCGTCACACGGTACAATATATCGGGCGATATGTCGTCGGGGTCACGTCGTTAGTGACGCACATCAGTCATCATTAGATATATCGTACCATGTGACACCTCCGAACGACTGTGAATGAGCAAAAATACTCACCTTATCATTGCTCGTTGACACGTCGTTCATTTCCATAATATCGTCCCACCTTCTCTGCGCCGGTTGTTCATCGTTCCCGTGGCAGCACACATCGCTCCGTGTGACACCCCAGGAACGATGAACACAGCTTAACTGCATCCCGCCGGCAATGAGGAAGGAAGGAGGTGGGCAGAATGTTTACATCCCGCTCATCTCCGCCCCTCCGCTTTTATTGGCCGGCCGCTGTGTGACGTAGCTGTGACGCCGAATGTCCCTCCCCCTTCAGGAAGAGGATGTTCGCCGCCCACAGCGACGTCGTCTGGGAGGTAAGTGCGTGTGACGGGGGTTAACGACTTTGTGCGCCATGGGCAACAAAATTGCACATGACGCACAAACGATGGGGGCGGGAACGATCGCTCATGCGATCGCACGATAGATCGTCCCGTGTGACGCCGGCCTTAAGAGCGGGATAATTGGAGAATATGGTAGAATAGCTTTTTTTTTAGCTAGCAGCACATTAGGAAAAGCTAGAATCACTGCCTACAGGCCGGTAATACACGATCCCTGCTCAAGAATCTCACCCAACACTAATTGAAAACTATGAGGGGTATTATTAGGGAATAGAATAGATTTTTTAGCTAGTAGCAGCAGCAGCATAATTCTAGAATCCCTGCCTAGAGGCCCGTAATACACAATCCTTACTCCAGAATCTCACCCATCACCAATTGCAAACTAAGGCTATGTCCGCACTTTGCGTCGTCCTAGTTGCAGTTCTAAACGCATCCTTTGGCAGGAATTGCTTTTGCCAAAGTTACATTTGTTCACTAAATCGCGGTAAATAAGCATGCGTTTTACCGCGTTTTAGCCGCATTTTTAGCCTTTTTTACATGCTTTTCCATTGTGTTTAGGCAGATGCGTTTTGAACATAAAGACACTGCTAAATAAAATTTAAACAGTTAAACACAATGAAAAAAGGGAAAAAAAAAGAAACACATATAATTATTGAAATAATAACGGAAATAGTTATATTTCATATAATTATAGCAGTTTTATACTATTTATCGCTAAAATAACAAATTAATATTTTTCATTAATTTAATTGTCGGACTATGTGTGTGTGTGTAAAGGGACATATCATTACATTATTTTGATGTCAGACAATCATGCGTTTATGTAGTCCAAAACGCATGCTTTCTGCAGCTAAAAAGCATGTAAAACGCTGGAATTTTGATGTTGCTTGCTTTTTTCAACTTCTCATTGACTTCAATGTTATCAAAACGCTGCAGAAATAGCAAAAACAATTGACATGCTGCTTCTTTGAGCGCATGGTTTTTGCCACAAATTATGCAAATTAAACGCAGCGTTTGGAAATGCAAAGTGTGAACAGGCAATCATCATTTTCCATAGACTATTATGGAAAATCAAAACGCATGCCTTTTTGCATGAAAACGCTGCAGTTCAAAACGCTGCACAAAGTGCGCACATAGCCTAATACACTATACATAATCCAACAGCTTGGCCTACACTAAATCCAGTTTAGAGAGGTATTATTACAGAATAGATTTCATTTTTTAGGTACCAACAGCATGGTCTGTAAGGCTAGAATCCCTGCTTACAGGCCTGTAATATACTATCCCTACTACAGAATCTCACCCAACACTAATTGCAAACAAAGCGTGATATTATTTATTACGGAATTAAATAGATTTTTTTTTAGCTAGTAGCAGCATGCTGTGTAAGGCTAGAATCCCTGCCTAGAGGCCTGTAATACACTATCCCTATTCCAGAAGTTCACCTGACACTGATGGCAAACTAAGAGTGGTATTATTAAAAAATAGAATAATTTTTTTAGCTAGCAGCAGCACACTGTGTAAGGCTAGAATGCCTGCCTACAGGCCAGTAATACACGATCCCTACCCCATAATCTCACCCAACACTAAAGGGCACTTTACACGCTGCGATTTCGCTATCGATATCGCTAGCAAGCGTACCCGCCCTCGTCGGTTGTGCGTCACGGGCAAATCACTGCTCGTGGCGCACAACATCGCTTACACCCGTCACATGGACTTACCTTCCCTGTGACGTCACTGTGGCCAGCGAACCTCCTCCTTTCTAAGGGGGCGGTCCGTGCGGCATCACAGCGACGTCACACGGCAGCCGTCCAATAGAAGGAGGAGGGGCGGAGATGAGCAGGCGGAATATCCCCCCCACCTCCTTCCTTCCTCATTGCCGGTGAACACAGGTAAGGAGATGTTCGTCGTTCCTGCGGTGTCACACATAGCGATGTGTGATGCCGTAGGAACGATGAACAACCAGCGGCATGCACGACCAGCGGCATGAGATGAACTTTTGTTATTGACCAAATACTTATTTTCCACCATAATTTTCAAAAAAATCTTGCCAAATCAGACAAGGTGATTTTCTGCAATTTTTTTCTCATTTTGTGACTCATAGTTGTCACGGGGTCCTTTTCCCATATCATACAATCAACAGAGCGAGAGATGGCTGTACAATCCAAAGAGCATTCATTCCAAGCAAATCGAATGGTCCATAATATAATCCACAAAACAGAGGGTAAAATTAGTCCAGTAACACAATTATAGTCTGGTAAGCGATAAATGTCCAGGTCTCTCTCTGAGAAGTCTCAGCTTCTATCAAAGGATCAATCCTTCTTCCTCCAAGTTCTCAAACAGACTGCCCAATTCTTCAGGTAATCGGAGAGTTTAGGTGGATCTCACGCCCCCTCCCCTGACTTAGGAACAAAAACCTGGCAGGGGAGTAGTTAAACCTGCAAATGGGACAATGTACACACAAGGAACACAGAATGGACAGTGAACCACGCCCCCACACATTAACCCACACAAAATGGTACACAATCCACAATATTCCACCATCACAGTTGTGGTCTACCTATGACGTCAATTACAGGCCTCTCTCATCTTTTTAAGTGGGAGAACTTGCACAATTGGTAGCTGACTAAATACTTTTTTTCCCCACTGTAAGTTGAAGATATAGGTTTTACAGATGTAGTAGTGTAGACACTTCCTGGTTGTAAAGGAGCTGAGAATAAAATGGGAGGAGTGACAGATGGCCAGTGGGTTTGTTGGAGAGAAGGCCCCACTGAGGGCAGTTCTACAGGAGGGTTCTTGGAGTGAGTACATGGCCTTGTAACTTGGGCCAGTCAAGGAACACGGAGGTATCCTCCGAGGATTTGCAGCCTACGTCTCACCTCGGGACGGACTTAGAAGAGTTCAAGGACTAGATGGCCGTCGGGGCAAAGAACCTTGGATGGACCAAAGGAAGTTGAGTGACTAGAAGCATAAGAGGCAGAGGAGAGGACCACAGTTAGCAGAAGAGCAAAGAAGGGGGAAGAAGAGGCATAGACCCGGCAGCTGGTGGACATGGTCCCAGATAGCAGGATAGACAAAGACGTTTTACACTAGAAGAAATGCTCAGTTGAAGTGTGGCTGTGTCTGACATGATGGGGGAAGATGAAATAAAATGTTTAACGTTGTTTTGCCAAGGGAACCTGTGCCATGTGTTTCTCTTGCTTCTACAATGGTGACTAGCTGCGGGGTGGTAGATGCTGCCCTGATAAGAACCATAAGTGTCCCACGCTAAGCCCGAGGTAGTCTAAAAACACTGAGTCTTCTTCACAAAGGGGTGCAGAGCCCCCTTGGCTTGGCGCTTGCAATTGTCTTCAAGTGGCACTGTGAGCAGGGTCATCCTCTGCACAAACTGTCAAGATGGCCATTGAAACAAAGATGGCAGGGCATGGTCTGAAGCCGAGGTGAGCTACACTTGTCGAGAGTGGTACAGAAGGAAAAGAGTGCATACCTGTCACGGGGTAAATTAATGCAGGACAGGGGCCCCTAGGCCTGCACTGTCCCTTATCTCAAAGGTAGGTTTGATGCTAACCAGGTTTGAGCCCCCAACATGACCCTAACTCCTGTCTGGACCCTGATATTACTGCCCCTCTCCCACAACCTTGGGGCAGGCCAGAAAACACAAAGACAAAACCCCAGAAAATGACATGGACAAGAGAGAAATAAAACTTGTACACACCACACTCAACAAACACAGGAGAGACAATATATGTACTGGGGAGTAGGGAAAAAGTGGAGGCTGTAAAGCACAACAGGGAAATGCTCACACCACTGAGAAGCACAGCACAGATCTCCATGTACAGGAGAAACACCAAGACTGGTATCACAAAAGCTATACAAACAGGAAGAAAGGCATGCTTAATATAGGGAAGAGACAGCTGCACATGGCAATCAGCAACCTGAGCATTTAAGTCCTTCTCACCAGTCTGCATGAATTAAATCATGCAGACCAGAAGACCAATGAAAGAGCCAGCCAACGCCCGGCTATGGCTGAACACTCCAGAAGCCTCAGGTTGTTTGTCAGACTGCAGTGTGAGCAGAGTATGACAGAAGGGCTACCCTGTGTGCTCAGAAGCTGTGGATTAAGAGACGCCTCATGTTCAGTAATGTCCACCTCCAGCAGGTGCACCAGACAGGGAGAGCCTGCCCTTCCCAAGATTGGGAATGGGCAGCATCTCTGAAGAAACGAGAGGAAGAACTGAAAGAGACCCCACCCTGGAGGGTGCAGTCCAGAAAAGGGAGACTTCCCCGACCAGCAAGTGCCAGCGTCTTTAATAGAGATGAGTGAACCGGTCCCGGTTCGGCTCGAGGTCGGTTCGCCGAACGGAGGTCCTGTTCGAGTTCGGTTCGTCGAACGTTCGACGAACCGAACTCGAACCGCATAGGAAACAATGGCAGGCATTCACAAACACATAAAAACACATAGAAAACACCCTCAAAGGTGTCCAAAAGGTGACAAACAACTCACAACACAACACAAACACATGAGAAAGTGACAAGGAAATATACTCATGTGAAAACAAAAGAGCAGGACAAGGAAAAAGAGGAGGAGACACAGATATAGGCATGGCACGCCCTTCTAAAATCATGTAAAACACCGCAAGGTGACTCGAAGCGGTGTCTTCCTTTTTTCCAAAAATTGGGCCCCACACACACCCACCCCTTCAGTGGCAGCAGTTGTGCCCCAGTTGTACACTTCACAGCTAGATTTGCATCAAGCACATTCAAAAATACGCCATAATTAACCGTCCCCAGGATGACACCAGGGTAGATAGCAAAGTCTTTCCTGATCCCAGCTCTGTTCATCTTGGCTCCTTTTAAAAAACACAGCAAGCAAGGGTTACTCCAAGCGGAGTCTCCCTTTTTTCCAAAAATTGGGCCCCACACACACCCACCCCTTCAGTGGCAGCAGTTGTGCCCCAGTTGTACACTTCACAGCTAGATTTGCATCAAGCACATTCAAAAATACGCCATAATTAACCGTCCCCAGGATGACACCGGGGTAGGTAGCAAAGTCTTTCCTGATCCCAGCTCTGTTCATCTTGGCTCCTTTTAAAAAACACAGCAAGCAAGAGTTACTCCAAGCGGAGTCTCCCTTTTTTCGAAAAAATTGGGCCCCACACACACCCACCCCTTCAGTGGCAGCAGTTGTGCCCCAGTTGTACACTTCACAGCTAGATTTGCATCAAGCACATTCAAAAATACGCCATAATTAACCGTCCCCAGGATGACACCGGGGTAGGTAGTAAAGTCTTTCCTGATCCCAGCTCTGTTCATCTTGGCTCCTTTTAAAAAACACAGCAAGCAAGGGTTACTCCAAGCGGAGTCTCCCTTTTTTCCAAAAATTGGGCCCCACACACACCCACCCCTTCAGTGGCAGCAGTTGTGCCCCAGTTGTACACTTCACAGCTAGATTTGCATCAAGCACATTCAAAAATACGCCATAATTTACCGTCCCCAGGATGACACCGGGGTAGGTAGCAAAGTCTTTCCTGATCCCAGCTCTGTTCATCTTGGCTCCTTTTAAAAAACACAGCAAGCAAGGGTTACTCCAAGCGGAGTCTCCCTTTTTTCCAAAAATTGGGCCCCACACACACCCACCCCTTCAGTGGCAGCAGTTGTGCCCCAGTTGTACACTTCACAGCTAGATTTGCATCAAGCACATTCAAAAATACGCCATAATTAACCGTCCCCAGGATGACACCAGGGTAGGTAGCAAAGTCTTTCCTGATCCCAGCTCTGTTCATCTTGGCTCCTTTTAAAAAACACAGCAAGCAAGGGTTACTCCAAGCGGAGTCTCCCTTTTTTCCAAAAATTGGGCCCCACACACACCCACCCCTTCAGTGGCAGCAGTTGTGCCCCAGTTGTACACTTCACAGCTAGATTTGCATCAAGCACATTCAAAAATACGCCATAATTAACCGTCCCCAGGATGACACCGGGGTAGGTAGCAAAGTCTTTCCTGATCCCAGCTCTGTTCATCTTGGCTCCTTTTAAAAAACACAGCAAGCAAGGGTTACTCCAAGCGGAGTCTCCCTTTTTTCCAAAAATTGGGCCCCACACACACCCACCCCTTCAGTGGCAGCAGTTGTGCCCCAGTTGTACACTTCACAGCTAGATTTGCATCAAGCACATTCAAAAATACGCCATAATTTACCGTCCCCAGGATGACACCGGGGTAGGTAGCAAAGTCTTTCCTGATCCCAGCTCTGTTCATCTTGGCTCCTTTTAAAAAACACAGCAAGCAAGGGTTACTCCAAGCGGAGTCTCCCTTTTTTCCAAAAATTGGGCCCCACACACACCAACCCCTTCAGTGGCAGCAGTTGTGCCCCAGTTGTACACTTCACAGCTAGATTTGCATCAAGCACATTCAAAAATACGCCATAATTAACCGTCCCCAGGATGACACCAGGGTAGGTAGCAAAGTCTTTCCTGATCCCAGCTCTGTTCATCTTGGCTCCTTTTAAAAAACACAGCAAGCAAGGGTTACTCCAAGCGGAGTCTCCCTTTTTTCCAAAAATTGGGCCCCACACACACCCACCCCTTCAGTGGCAGCAGTTGTGCCCCAGTTGTACACTTCACAGCTAGATTTGCATCAAGCACATTCAAAAATACGCCATAATTAACCGTCCCCAGGATGACACCGGGGTAGGTAGCAAAGTCTTTCCTGATCCCAGCTCTGTTCATCTTGGCTCCTTTTAAAAAACACAGCAAGCAAGGGTTACTCCAAGTGGAGTCTCCCTTTTTTCCAAAAATTGGGCCCCACACACACCCACCCCTTCAGTGGCAGCAGTTGTGCCCCAGTTGTACACTTCACAGCTAGATTTGCATCAAGCACATTCAAAAATACGCCATAATTAACCGTCCCCAGGATGACACCGGGGTAGGTAGCAAAGTCTTTCCTGATCCCAGCTCTGTTCATCTTGGCTCCTTTTAAAAAACACAGCAAGCAAGGGTTACTCCAAGCGGAGTCTCCCTTTTTTCCAAAAATTGGGCCCCACACACACCCACCCCTTCAGTGGCAGCAGTTGTGCCCCAGTTGTACACTTCACAGCTAGATTTGCATCAAGCACATTCAAAAATACGCCATAATTAACCGTCTCCAGGATGACACCAGGGTAGGTAGCAAAGTCTTTCCTGATCCCAGCTCTGTTCATCTTGGCTCCTTTTAAAAAACACAGCAAGCAAGGGTTACTCCAAGCGGAGTCTCCCTTTTTTCCAAAAATTGGGCCCCACACACACCCACCCCTTCAGTGGCAGCAGTTGTGCCCCAGTTGTACACTTCACAGCTAGATTTGCATCAAGCACATTCAAAAATACGCCATAATTAACCGTCCCCAGGATGACACCGGGGTAGGTAGCAAAGTCTTTCCTGATCCCAGCTCTGTTCATCTTGGCTCCTTTTAAAAAACACAGCAAGCAAGGGTTACTCCAAGTGGAGTCTCCCTTTTTTCCAAAAATTGGGCCCCACACACACCCACCCCTTCAGTGGCAGCAGTTGTGCCCCAGTTGTACACTTCACAGCTAGATTTGCATCAAGCACATTCAAAAATACGCCATAATTAACCGTCCCCAGGATGACACCGGGGTAGGTAGCAAAGTCTTTCCTGATCCCAGCTCTGTTCATCTTGGCTCCTTTTAAAAAACACAGCAAGCAAGGGTTACTCCAAGCGGAGTCTCCCTTTTTTCCAAAAATTGGGCCCCACACACACCCACCCCTTCAGTGGCAGCAGTTGTGCCCCAGTTGTACACTTCACAGCTAGATTTGCATCAAGCACATTCAAAAATATGCCATAATTAACCGTCCCCAGGATGACACCAGGGTAGGTAGCAAAGTCTTTCCTGATCCCAGCTCTGTTCATCTTGGCTCCTTTTAAAAAACACAGCAAGCAAGGGTTACTCCAAGCGGAGTCTCCCTTTTTTCCAAAAATTGGGCCCCACACACACCCACCCCTTCAGTGGCAGCAGTTGTGCCCCAGTTGTACACTTCACAGCTAGATTTGCATCAAGCACATTCAAAAATACGCCATAATTAACCGTCCCCAGGATGACACCAGGGTAGGTAGCAAAGTCTTTCCTGATCCCAGCTCTGTTCATCTTGGCTCCTTTTAAAAAACACAGCAAGCAAGGGTTACTCCAAGCGGAGTCTCCCTTTTTTCCAAAAATTGGGCCCCACACACACCCACCCCTTCAGTGGCAGCAGTTGTGCCGTAGTTGCAAACAGGATGTTTTGATTTGCATCAAGCACATTCCAAATCCACAAGCATTTACTCTCCCCAGGATGACACAGGGGTAGTAAATTCCTTCTGGATCCATGACTTGTTCATTTTGATGAACGTCAGTCTGTCCACATTGCCACTGGACAGACGCGTGCGCTTATCTGTCAGCACACACCCAGCAGCACTGAAGACACGTTCAGAGACAACGCTGGCAGCTGGACACGACAAAATCTCCAAGGCGTAACTGGAGAGCTCTGGCCATTTTTCTAGATTTGAAGCCCAAAAGGAGCAAGGCTCCTATTGCAAAGTCATGGCATCGATGTTCATTTGGAGATACTCCTGTATCATCCTCTCCAGCCGTTGACTATGTGTCAGACTTGTTGTCTCTGGTGGACTTGCAAAAAAGGGTCTAAAAAAATTATGAAAAGATTCCATAAAATTGCTGTTACCAGCACCAGATACGGTCCTACTGGTACGGTTAGACTGATGAAGATGACGAGACCGTCCCATGTTTGGCAAGTAACAACTGGGAGAATCACTCCCTGCACCTGCACAGTTGTTTGGTGGAAAAGCCGAGCTAAGATCGAGGAACAGCTTCTGCTGATACTCCTGCATACGTGCGTCCCTTTCTATGGCTGGAATTATGTCACAAAATTTGGACTTGTACCGGGGATCTAATAGTGTGGCAAGCCAGTAGTCATCATCACTTCTAATTTTGACAATACGAGGGTCATGTTGGAGGTAGTGCAACAAGAAGGCACTCATGTGTCTTGCGCAGCTATGCGGACCAAGTCCACGCTGTGTTTGTGGCATAGAGGTGCTAACCGTTCTTTCTTCCTCTGACATCTCCCCCCAACCTCTTTCAACTGAAATTTGACCAAGGTCTCCCTCATCTGCTGAGTCTTCCATGTCCATGGACAGTTCGTCCTCCATTTCTTCATGTTCTCCTGCACCTTCCTCAACATTTAGCCTGCTACTATGCGCCCTTGTTGATCCCTGTCCCCCATGGTCCCATGCCTGGCTCCTTGTTGATGATGAACGTCTGGACCTTGGTGATGTTGTTGTGTCTTGCGCATATGAATCCTCCTGTAGTTCATCCCCTTCCTGTTGTCCCACCCCCTGACTCCGAATAGTGTTTAGCGTGTGCTCCAGCATGTAAATGACTGGAATCGTCATGCTGATAATGGCATTGTCAGCGCTAAACATATTCGTCGCCATGTCGAAACTGTGCAGAAGGGTGCATAGGTCCTTGATCTGAGACCACTCCATCAGGGTGATCTGACCCACCTCTGCATCTCGTTGGCACAGGCTATACGTCATGACGTATTGCACCAGGGCTCGGCGGTGCTGCCACAGTCGCTGTAACATGTGGAGAGTTGAATTCCAGCGTGTCGCCACATCGCATTTCAGGCGATGAACCGGCAGGCCGAAAGACTTCTGGAGCGATGCAAGTTGCTCAGCTGTGGCGCTTGAACGGCGGAAGTGAGCAGACAGTTTTCGTGCCCTGTTCAGAAGGCCATCTAGGCCGGGATAGTGTGTTAAAAATTGCTGGACGACAAGGTTCAACACGTGAGCCATACAAGGTACATGTGTCACCTTGCCCAGGCGAAGGGCCGCACCCAGGTTTGCAGCATTGTTGCACACGGCCTTACCAGGCTGCAGGTTGAGTGGAGTGGTTGAGTGGAGTGGAGTGCATTTATTAAACTCGGACCGCAGAGCTGACCACAACTCCTCAGCTGTGTGACTCTTATTCCCAAGACATGTCAAGCTATAGACCGCCTGATGCCGTTGCGCTCTGCTGCCAGCATAGTAATGAGGGGTGCGTGATTCCTTCTGTGCAGTGAGAATGCTGGTGGCCTCACCAGGCAGGCTTGGGGCGGAGGTGGAGGACCCAGATGAGGTGGAGGATGCAGAAGCAGTGGCGGAACTTGGACAGACAGAGTATTGACACACAAGTCGTGGGGACGGCAAGACTTGTGCAGCAGACCCTTCACCATCTATCACCATAGTTACCCAGTGCCCAGTCAGCGACATGTAACGTCCCTGTCCATGCTTACTGGTCCAAGTATCGGTGGTGAAATGCACCCGTTCACACACAGAGTTTCTCAAGGAAGCGGTGATGTTGTGTGTGACATGCTGGTGTAGCGCGGGCACACCTTTCTTAGAGAAGTAGTGGCGACTAGGCATCTGGTACTGGGGCACAGCGACAGACATAAGTTCTCTAAAATCCTGTGTGTCCACTAGGAGGAAAGGCAGCATTTCGGTAGCCAACAGCTTACAGAGGGATGGAGTCAACCTCTTAGCTTTGTCATGGGTCGCAGGAAGTGGCCTTTTATTTGACCACATCTGAGGGACAGAGATCTGGCTGCTGTGTGTAGACAGTGCTGAGTAGGGTGTCCCTGGAAAAATGCAGGTTTGTGAGGAAAGTGCAGGCGGAGACATGATGTTGCCTTCATCCAACGTTGGTGCTATCGATGTCTGAGAGAGCTGTACACACTCACTTGTTTCCCCTTCCGAACCAACTGACGACCTACCAAGCAAACTGCCTGTTGCGGTTACAGTGGTGGAAGTTGTGGGTGGAAAAACAGGTGTGACAGCTGTCCCCACAGTCCTAGAAGATGACGAGCACGCGGATGCACTGGAAGGGGCAGGCGGTGGATGGTTCGCTCCGCTAGGCCGCATTGCAGCACGGTGAGCTTCCCACCGGGCCATATGATATTTATTCATGTGACGATTCATGGAAGAAGTTGTCAAACTGCTGAGGTTTTGACCTCTACTAAGAGAACCATGACAAATTTTACAGATCACATAATTGGGGCGATCTTTTTCTATGTCAAAAAAGGACCAGGCTAGGCAAGGCTTAGAGGCCATGCGACCTGTTGATCCACCCCGAATAATGCTCAGAGGCACAGTGGTGGCTGAGGATGCAGTTGTAGACGTGCTACCAGTACTCCGACTGTGTCCAGGAAGGCGCAAGGTAACTTCGTCATCAGTTGCATCCTCCTCCACCACCTCTGTTGACCTCCTCGAGTGCCTGACTGTGGGTTGACAGTAGGTGGAATCTAGAACTTCATCATCAATTGTTGTGTTTGCACTCCCCTCCCCCTCAGACCGAGCCTCTTCTTGCCCTGACCGAATATTTAAGTTGTCATCCCAATCGGGTATCTGCGTCTCATCTTCGTCAGTATGTTCCTCATTGTCTATAACCACAGGTGTTACAGTTTGTGACAAAGGGTCAACATTATGCTCAGAAACTTGGTCCTCACGGCCTGAATCAGAGTCACAAAGGTTCTGGGCATCACTGCAGACCATTTCCTGTTCTGTACTCACTGTAGCTTGGGAGCAGACCTCTGATTCCCAGGCTATAGTGTGACTGAACAGCTCTGCAGACTCAGCCATCTCAGTTCCACCATACTGTGCAGGGCTGATGGAGACTTCAGAGCTGGGAGAAAGCAAGTTTGATTGGGATGACAACTCAGAGGACTGGTGTTTTTTGGATGCAGTACTTGAAGTGGCTGAGAGGGCACTTGTTGGACCACTTGAGATCCATTCAAGCATTTTCCTTTTTTGGCCATCATCTACCTTTGTTCCTGTTGTTCGTGTCCGTAAAAAAGGGAGCACATCGGATTGTCCACGGTAAGTAGTAGACATCTTACTTTTGCTGGTAGATGGTATATCTTCAGCAGATGATAATGGAGCTTTGCCACCTTCCCCACGGACAAACCTTTTTTTTCCTTTTCCACCACGCCTCTTCCCCTTTCCACCAGCATCTGTCATTTTGCCACTCATGTTGATTGCGACAAGATTGTGCACTGAAAATGTGGTAGTAAAAATTGAGAGGTGGTGTAGCTTGCAGCGGTGGTCTAGCTTTATTAACAGCAGAATAATAAAGAATAAATATCCCTGTCAATGCAACTACGGCCCTTAAACTGGCAGCATCAATTGCTAGTATAATGGCTTAGTTATAATGAGTTGGAGTGTGCAATGCAGGTAGAGGTGCTGCAAATGTCTTTGCACTAGTGTGACTAGACAAAAGTCCAATAGCCACGTTTAGGTTGCCACTAGGTACACTGAGTGTTTGCTAGTATAATGGCTTAGTTATAATGAGTTGGAGTGTGCAATGCAGGCAGAGGTGCTGCAAATATCTTTGCACTAGTGGGACTATAGCAAAGTCCAATAGCCACGTTTAGGATGCCACTAGGTACACTGAGTGTTTGCTAGTATAATGGCTTAGTTATAATGAGTTGGAGTGTGCAATGCAGGTAGAGGTGCTGCAAATGTCTTTGCACTAGTGTGACTAGACAAAAGTCCAATAGCCACGTTTAAAATGCCACTAGGTACACTGAGTGTTTGCTAGCATAATGGCTTAGTTATAATGAGTTGGAGTGTGCAATTCAGGCAGAGGTGCTGCAAATATCTTTGCACTAGTGGAACTATAGCAAAGTCCAATAGCCACGTTTAGGATGCCACTAGGTACACTGAGTGTTTGCTAGTATAATGGCTTAGTTATAATGAGTTGGAGTGTGCAATGCAGGCAGAGGTGCTGCAAATATCTTTGCACTAGTGGGACTATAGCAAAGTCCAATAGCCACGTTTAGGATGCCACTAGGTACACTGAGTGTTTGCTAGTATAATGGCTTAAGCCTGCTTTACACGGTACGACCGATTGTGCGATTTCACAATCGATCGTACCCGCCCCCGTCCTTTTTGCGTCACGGGCAAATCGCTGCCCGTGTCGCACAAAGTTACTAAACCCCGTCACACATACTTACCTCTCGTGCGACCTCGCTGTGGGCGGCGAACGTCCACTTCCTGGAGTGGGAGGGACGTTCGGCGTCACAGCGACGTCACACGGGCGCCGGCCAATAGAAGCGGAGGGGCGGAGATGAGCGGGACGTAAACATCCCGCCCACCTCCTTCCTTCCACATAGAGACGGCGGCGGCCGCGGGAGGCAGGTGAGCTGCTCATCGTTCCCGTGGTGTCACACGGAGCGACGTGTGCTACCACGGAAACGATGGGCGACTAAAGTAAACGATATTATGGAACCTAACGAGCAGTACCCGACTCACGATTTGTGAGCGATACTGCGTCGCTAGGAGGTGTCACACAGGCCGGCATCGCCAGCGATGCCGGATGTGCGTCACAAAAACCGTGACCCCGACGATCTATCGCACGATAGATTGCCTGGTGTAAAGCAGGCTTTAGTTATAATGAGTTGGAGTGTGCAATGCAGGTAGAGGTGCTGCAAATGTCTTTGCACTAGTGTGACTAGACAAAAGTCCAATAGCCACGTTTAGGATGCCACTAGGTACACTGAGTGTTTGCTAGTATAATGGCTTAGTTATAATGAGTTGGAGTGTGCAATGCAGGCAGAGGTGCTGCAAATATCTTTGCACTAGTGGGACTATAGCAAAGTCCAATAGCCACGTTTAGGATGCCACTAGGTACACTGAGTGTTTGCTAGTATAATGGCTTAGTTATAATGAGTTGGAGTGTGCAATGCAGGTAGAGGTGCTGCAAATGTCTTTGCACTAGTGTGACTAGACAAAAGTCCAATAGCCACGTTTAGGATGCCACTAGGTACACTGAGTGTTTGCTAGTATAATGGCTTAGTTATAATGAGTTGGAGTGTGCAATGCAGGCAGAGGTGCTGCAAATATCTTTGCACTAGTGGGACTATAGCAAAGTCCAATAGCCACGTTTAGGATGCCACTAGGTACACTGAGTGTTTGCTAGTATAATGGCTTAGTTATAATGAGTTGGAGTGTGCAATGCAGGTAGAGGTGCTGCAAATGTCTTTGCACTAGTGTGACTAGACAAAAGTCCAATAGCCACGTTTAGGATGCCACTAGGTACACTGAGTGTTTGCTAGTATAATGGCTTAGTTATAATGAGTTGGAGTGTGC
This sequence comes from Anomaloglossus baeobatrachus, assembly GCF_048569485.1. Taxonomy (NCBI): domain Eukaryota; kingdom Metazoa; phylum Chordata; class Amphibia; order Anura; family Aromobatidae; genus Anomaloglossus; species Anomaloglossus baeobatrachus. The sequence goes on along the minus strand of NC_134356.1, from coordinate 282,585,504 downwards.
AATGCAGGCAGAGGTGCTGCAAATATCTTTGCACTAGTGTGACTAGATAAAAGTCCAATAGCCACGTTTAGGATGCCACTAGGTACACTGAGTGTTTGCTAGTATAATGGCTTAGTTATAATGAGTTGGAGTGTGCAATGCAGGTAGAGGTGCTGCAAATGTCTTTGCACTAGTGTGACTAGACAACAGTCCAATAGCCACGTTTAGGATGCCACTAGGTACACTGAATGTTTGCTAGTATAATGGCTTAGTTATAATGAGTTGGAGTGTGCAATGCAGGTAGAGGTGCTGCAAATGTCTTTGCACTAGTGTGACTAGACAAAAGTCCAATGGCCACGTTTAGGATGCACTAGGTACACTGAGTGTTTGCTAGTCTAATGGCTTAGTTATAATGAGTTGGAGTGTGCAATGCAGGTAGAGGTGCTGCAAATGTCTTTGCACTAGTGGGACTAGACAAAAGTCCAATAGCCACGTTTAGGATGCCACTAGGTACACTGAGTGTTTGCTAGTATAATGGCTTAGTTATAATGAGTTGGAGTGTGCAATGCAGGTAGAGGTGCTGCAAATGTCTTTGCACTAGTGTGACTAGACAAAAGTCCAATAGCCACGTTTAGGATGCCACTAGGTACACTGAGTGTTTGCTAGTATAATGGCTTAGTTATAATGAGTTGGAGTGTGCAATGCAGGTAGAGGTGCTGCAAATGTCTTTGCACTAGTGTGACTAGACAAAAGTCCAATAGCCACGTTTAGGATGCCACTAGGTACACTGAGTGTTTGCTAGTATAATGGCTTAGTTATAATGAGTTGGAGTGTGCAATGCAGGCAGAGGTGCTGCAAATATCTTTGCACTAGTGGGACTATAGCAAAGTCCAATAGCCACGTTTAGGATGCCACTAGGTACACTGAGTGTTTGCTAGTATAATGGCTTAGTTATAATGAGTTGGAGTGTGCAATGCAGGCAGAGGTGCTGCAAATATCTTTGCACTAGTGGGACTATAGCAAAGTCCAATAGCCACGTTTAGGATGCCACTAGGTACACTGAGTGTTTGCTAGTATAATGGCTTAGTTATAATGTGTTGGAGTGTGCAATGCAGGCAGAGGTGCTGCAAATATCTTTGCACTAGTGGGACTATAGCAAAGTCCAATAGCCACGTTTATGATGCCACTAGGTACACTGAGTGTTTGCTAGTATAATGGCTTAGTTATAATGAGTTGGAGTGTGCAATGCAGGTAGAGGTGCTGCAAATGTCTTTGCACTAGTGTGACTAGACAAAAGTCCAATAGCCACGTTTAGGATGCCACTAGGTACACTGAGTGTTTGCTAGTATAATGGCTTAGTTATAATGAGTTGGAGTGTGCAATGCAGGCAGAGGTGCTGCAAATATCTTTGCACTAGTGTGACTAGATAAAAGTCCAATAGCCACGTTTAGGATGCCACTAGGTACACTGAGTGTTTGCTAGTATAATGGCTTAGTTATAATGAGTTGGAGTGTGCAATGCAGGTAGAGGTGCTGCAAATGTCTTTGCACTAGTGTGACTAGACAACAGTCCAATAGCCACGTTTAGGATGCCACTAGGTACACTGAATGTTTGCTAGTATAATGGCTTAGTTATAATGAGTTGGAGTGTGCAATGCAGGTAGAGGTGCTGCAAATGTCTTTGCACTAGTGTGACTAGACAAAAGTCCAATAGCCACGTTTAGGATGCACTAGGTACACTGAGTGTTTGCTAGTATAATGGCTTAGTTATAATGAGTTGGAGTGTGCAATGCAGGTAGAGGTGCTGCAAATGTCTTTGCACTAGTGTGACTAGACAAAAGTCCAATAGCCACGTTTAGGATGCCACTAGGTACACTGAGTGTTTGCTAGTATAATGGCTTAGTTATAATGAGTTGGAGTGTGCAATGCAGGTAGAGGTGCTGCAAATGTCTTTGCACTATTGTGACTAGACAAAAGTCCAATAGCCACGTTTAGGATGCCACTAGGTACACTGAGTGTTTGCTAGTATAATGGCTTAGTTATAATGAGTTGGAGTGTGCAATGCAGGCAGACGTGCTGCAAATGTCTTTGCACTAGTGTGACTAGACAAAAGTCCAATAGCCACGTTTAGGATGCCACTAGGTAAACTGAGTGTTTGCTAGTATAATGGCTTAGTTATAATGAGTTGGAGTGTGCAATGCAGGTAGAGGTGCTGCAAATGTCTTTGCACTAGTGTGACTAGACAAAAGTCCAATAGCCACGTTTAGGATGCCACTAGGTACACTGAGTGTTTGCTAGTATAATGGCTTAGTTATAATGAGTTGGGGTGTGCAATGCAGGTAGAGGTGCTGCAAATGTCTTTGCACTAGTGTGACTAGACAAAAGTCCAATAGCCACGTTTAGGATGCCACTAGGTACACTGAGTGTTTGCTAGTATAATGGCTTAGTTATAATGAGTTGGAGTGTGCAATGCAGGTAGAGGTGCTGCAAATGTCTTTGCACTAGTGTGACTAGACAAAAGTACAATAGCCACGTTTAGGATGCCACTAGGTACACTGAGTGTTTGCTAGTATAATGGCTTAGTTATAATGAGTTGGAGTGTGCAATGCAGGCAGAGTGCCAGGATTGTGGGGCTCTGGGTAGAGGAATGGAAGCCTGCCTTTCTATTCCCTCCTAATGGGTAAATGCAGCGACGAAATCCCTGACCTTAGCTACACAGACGCTGTCTCTGTTTTCAGGACCTGTCACCTATGGCTCTGACCCTGCCGGTACGAGCCCTTAAAAGGACTGATGGAAAGTGCTATCCCTAAGCTTTCCAGCGCTGTGTATGGAGCGCATACAGCTGTATCGGCGATAGGACAAAGGACGGAGCTGCGCCAGTGATGTCTGACACCAAGGACGCCGAAGGCAGATAATGGCGTCCTGGAGGAAAATGTCCGGTTTTATAATGCAGGGACATGTGACATGGACATCCTATCACACATGCCGTTGCTTCTCTGGCTAAAAGTCCACTTAGCTGTGTGTGTGTCTGGGATTGGCTGACATGCTGGCCCGCCCCACTACACGCGCGCGCTTAGGGAAGGAAGACAAGGAAAAAAAAAAAATGGCGATCGCCATTATACAAACAGGAGTGATCTGAAGGCGCTGTTCCCGCACACTATACACTGAAATTTCATAATAGTGTGAGTCACAGAGTGACTTACACTATTACAGCGGAAAGCCAGCTAGGAATTAGCTGTTTTTTTGCTGCTAGAACCGTTCTCGAACGTTTCTAGAACTATCGAGCTTTTGCAAAAAGCTCGAGTTCTAGTTCGATCTAGAACAGGCCCCAAAATCACTCGAGCCTAGAACTGGAGAACCTCGAACCGCGAATCGCGCTCAACTCTAGTCTTTAACAGAGTGAGCATTGGGAGGGACTGGAAAAATCATGGCAGAGCTGCTGCTGAAAGAGGAGGAGCTGGCTTGGGACAAGCCATCTGGTTGTGAAGACCCTGATCTGAAAGCCCAGGTACAATGGCTGCTGAGTGACTTAGCAGGCTGAAGCCTTGCAGAGGCGGAATACCAGTGAGCCCAGCAAGAGTGGGACTCAGGACAGTGGCAGTCACCCACAGCAAAGTATAAACAGCTGGCACCCATGGAAGAGGTGGCCTCCTACAATCAATGGCGAGGCAATGGATTCATCGTGGAGGCCAGGACGTAGGACTAGGTCTTTGCAGATAGGGCCGCAGTGGAGTGTAGCCATCTATTCTGGGCTGATAGTCCATTTGCAGAAGCGCTTTCGGGGGCATTCCTTAAAATACAAACCCCAGGGTGCATACACGGCCGACGTCCTATGAACTGAGTTTACGTTTAACGTCTAGGGTTACTGCTTTCAGCGTCCAAGAGATGGAGCTGAGTAGAAGGGCGGCCATAGAGTAACAGCTGCAAGTTCTGTGGCGTAAACAGAATGCTAGATCCCGATACCTCAATTGTGCTCAGTGTAAGACGAGACTATTTGGCATTCCGTGGGGACCGGTAGGGAGATACAGCCCCTGAAGTTGGCCCAGAGTAGCCAAAGGTATTGTTCTTGTTTATCCCCCCTCTCTAAGTTGTTTTGCACTCGTTGTGCTTCCCTTCCCCTCTGCTGGAAATGTCGAACTGTGGGCAGATGACAAACCCACACATGTCCTGCACCATGTACACTGGCATAGTCCAACATTGCACCGTGCTCTATGGACTTTACCCGTGAATCAAGGACATTGCTCTATTGTCCCAAGGACTTTGCCCTCGCCCCCAAAGACTTTGCCCAATGGGATTCTACCCATACTCTGTGCTTTAGGACAGTGCTTTTCATCAGGGACTTGTATATGCAGGGAGGGAAAGAGAAAGTAAGAACCTGTGGACCCAGTGGAGTGGGTTGAGGACTGTCATGCGCTCTGTTAAAAAAAAATGGGCAGGTGCATGGATGATACTGCCGACAACAGGAGGACTGTCGCCTAGGGGCGTTTTTTTGTTTTTTTTTAATTTTTTGTTTATTATGGTGATTCTAAATCTGGACGAGTGGACTCTAAAGTGAATTTTGTATATCTATGCTGCCTAGTAAAGTATGGTCGGGGACGACCATAAACAAGTGGGGAAGCACGTATGAGGTAGTCACATTAACCCCCACTCCTACTGAGTTTTATGCTATTCCATGTTTTATAAGCTGAATGTATTGTACTTGTGTTGAATCCTATATATAATGTGATAAGAAGAAGTGCTGCTGCTGCTAGATACAGTTCCTTGATGTAGCAGAGCCAAAACTTTGCAGTGGCCAGTGCCACCTAGCAGCTGAGAACCCATTGTAAAGTGTTTTGGCAATGTAATGTGTACTGTATTGTAAATGTATTAATTATATCTTAGCCAGATAAGCTAAAGGTATACGTTTTACAGATGTAGTAGTGTTAAACACCTTCCGGTTGTAAAGGAGTTTAGATTAAGATGTGAGGAGTGACAGATGGCCAGTGAGTTGGTTGGAATGATGGGCCTGGTGAGGGCAGTTCTGCTGGAGGCTTCCTGGAGAGAGGACATGGCCTTGTAACTTGGGCCAGTCGGGGAACCCGGAGGTATCCTCCAAGGGTACGTACGGCTCACCTCGGGACGGGCTTAGACGATTCCAGGGACAAGATGGCCATCGAGGCAGAGAACCTTGGACGGGGCAGAGAACCTTGGACAGGCCAAAGGAAGTTGAGTGACTAGTAGCCGTCATGGACAGAGGAGAGGACCACAGTTAGCTGAAGAGTAAAGAAGGGGGAAGAGAAGGCATAGGTCCAGTAGCTGATTGACTAGGTCCCATATAGTGAGCTAGGCTGGGATGTATTTCCCCAGGAGAAAGAGGCAGCAAGAGCGTAGAAGTGACTCGTATTGACCTGGGGAATCATATTACCTTGTCAGTTTTACCATATAGTGAACATAGTAAATAAAAAAACAAAACAACTATTGTGGAATCGCACTTTTTTGCATTTTCATTGTACTTAGAATTTTTTTTTTCTTTTTTTAATACAATATGTGGCAGAATTAATGGTGTAGTTCAAATGTACAACTGGACCTGCAAAAAACAAGCCCTCATATGGCTGTATTCACCACAGAAAACTAAAAAAGTTGAATCTTGAAAAAAGGGGAGAAAAAGATCAAAAAGGAAAAATCACCAGGTGGTCAAGGGGTTAAAACATAACATGCCGCAAAGAGACAAAATCTGCAGGGTCAAAAATGCAACATAAACCTGTAAAAAAGTGCAGTGGAAAAAATGCAAGTAACCTAAGGCTGCTTTCACACCTCCGGTTTTTGCTATGCGGCACAATCCGGCACTCTGCAGGAAAATCGCAACCGTTTTTTTTTGCTGCCGGTTGCGATTTTCCTGCATAGACTTTAATTAGTGCCGCATTGTGCCGCATGGCCTTGCGTTCCGTCCGGTTTTTGCCGCATGCGGCAGATTTAGCCGATGCGGCGGCCGGATGGAACGTTGCCTGGCACGTTTTTTCGTGCGGCAAAAAAAAACCGCATCGCGCCGCATTCGGCCGATGCGGCGCATTTTTCAATGCATGCCTATGGCGGCCGGATGCGGCGCGATGCGGCAATAACCGCATCCGGCCGCCGCATGCGATTTTTGCCACTGCGCATGCTCAGTAGCATGCCGCAAGCGGCAAAAACTGGACTGGCCGCAAAGGAAAAACTTATGCAAAGGATGCGGTGTTTTCACCGCATCCGTTGCATAGCTTGCACAGCCGGATTGAGCCGCAGAGCTCAAGCCGGATGTGTGAAAGTAGCCTAACTTAGCTAATAGGAGTATAATTAGATCCTGTGCATTTTTGGTGCACTTTATTATGCAGTTTGTTGCCAAATCTGGATGTCATCCTTATCCTAGTAAAGTCTATGAGAAATCAGAAATGTTTTTTGCTTCTTTATTCCTTGTAGTTTTTGCTGCATTTTTTAGCCCTTCCAGACATTGAATTTACTAAATAAATGCACGTAAAGTTTGTGAAATGCACTGTTAGCAGATGAGAGGTGCAACAGATTATCTAATAGGTGGGTCGGGTTTTAAAAGTTATTCCCACCCATGTCTGCCTGCCTGTCCTTCCTCCCCTCTGTCTTTTATTACAGGGGGAGGAAGAACAGGCGGAGGAAGGACAGGGAGGAAGGAAAGTCAGGCAGACAGAGGTGGGAATAACTAGCAAAATTCGACACCCCCCCTATTAGATAATCCGTTGCACCTATCATCAAATAACAGTGCATTTCACAAACTTTACTTGCCTATATTTCACAAAGTATACATCTGATCTCACAACTAAAGGTAGGTTTAGAATCAGTATGATAGTGTCAGTATAGCACTGGCTTTATTTTATATAGGAAAATCTTGGTGGTTGGTTCTCTTTAAGAATTACAGAGATTATGTCAAAATAGCATGTGTCTCTTAAGGAAAACTTAATCAAGAAGAATGATCGGGTGTGAGGAAGTGAGTAATAGTTAGTCATTTCATATTAGTAATCCAATTACACTCAGCACCATGGTCATGTAGTCATAGCTTCTGAGGAGCATTAGTAAGCAATGGTAAATAAAAAAAACCAATAATTCAATATGCAGGTACATAATTCTGAGGGGTCTATTTTATTAGGCAATTAAAAACTGTTGTAGTGGTGAGAACTAGTTGATCTAATATACAGTAACCTAGTATAATAAATTTACGCATATAGGAGATCTCAAGAATATTTGTCCCATGGCTGACTATCATGGGGCACAGTATAGAATTGTCCTGGGTGAAGACCTCTTTGTTGAGGGTGATGCAGCATTGCTATCAGAACTGGTCGCTCATCTGTACATGGAATCTTAGCAACTCTCAGGATCACAATAACGTTTGCTTGTAAAACTGCCCATCCTTGAATGTAATGGGTGAGCACAAAGTGTTTAGAGAATGCCCATTATTCGAGATGAGCGAATACATTTGAGTGGAATTGAATTCTAGTTGAATTCTACAGAAATATGCATTCACAAAAATTGAGATTTGTATAGTTTGCTTCTGCATGGATTCATCCTCTGGATGCCATTTTTCTGAGCCATAAAGGGTCATCTTAGGCTATGTGTCCACGTTGCTTTTTACCTGCTTTTTTGCTGCTTTTTCAATTGCAGCGTTTAATGCCAAAATGGATGTGTTTTGCTTTTCAAGCAAAGTCTATGGGAATTTGGGTTTCTGATCCGCACTATGCTGTTCAAAAAGGTGCCTTTTTGTACCAGAAATTTGGGCAAAAACTCTGCTTTTCAAAAAAGCAACATGTCAATTGTTTTTGCCATTTGCGTTTTGAACTGCAAAGCAGAGTTTTTGCCCAAAATTCTGCCACAAAAAGGCACCTTTTTGAACAGCATAGAGCGGATAAGAAACCCAAATTCCCATAGACTTTGCTTGAAAAGCAAAACACATCCATTTTGGCATTAAATGCTGCAGTTGAAAAAGCAGTTAAAAAGCAGGTAAAAAGCAACGTGCGGACATAGCCTAAAGGTTAAAAACAAATGTTAAAATCCTTATACTCGCCTTACCGCACATCTCTCTGTCCCCTACACTTCCTGCTGTCACCTTTCCAGTCCTCGTTGCATTTACTGATCCCTGCCGCTTGGGCTGAATTCCCAGTTCTGCGCATGACGTTGGGACTTTTAGGCCCTGTGCCCACGTTGCGTTTTTTCATGCGTTTCTGCAGCGTTTTGAACTGCACCGTTTTAGTGCCAAAATGCATGCATTTTGATTTCCCAGCAAAGTCAATGAGAAATAGTGAATTCCTGTGCCCACCATGCAGTTTAAAACGCTGCAGAAAATTTGCATATTTTGTGGCAAAAACCATGCGTTTATAAAAGCAGCATGTCAATTGTTTTTGCTATTTGAGGTGCGTTTCGATAACATAGAAGTCAATGAGAAACAGGGAGTGCCCAGTCTTTTAAGAATTTCTGCGTTTTGCTTGCATTTCATGTGCGTTCAAAACGCGTTTTGAAACGCAAAACGCAGTAATTTAAACATGGAAGTGACATCAATAGACATTACCAATGACATCACATCCTTTTAAAAAAACAAGGAAAGCATGTGTTTTGGATTTCTTGTGATTTTCAGACAGAAGATCCTTTCCCCAAATTTGCAATTTCCCAGGAATGTACACAATGGCTTGGTACAAAAGACTGAAACTGGATGTTACAAAACTGATACATCTGGTATGTATAATCATGTTTGTATTTTGCACCTCCATAAAAAAAAACTTTAATTAACGGTAGCCTTTCTGATCAAAATTTAAAAATGCTTGCCATGTATATATATATTACAGCAACCTCGCTAAAATAATCTATTGCTATATCTGACATCCAAAAAAACATATTAAGTTATTTGCCTAAAGAAGATATTATTAGAACTTAAACATTAGTTATGGAGTTGTCACTGCCGAAAATGTTTGAAAAAAGTAAAAATACATTATTTATATGATATAATAAAGTTAACGATCACATACAAAAATCATAAAATATTTGAAATGCCATGGATCTTTAAAATTGGCATTGTGATAATTTCACATCTATATAGGTGGAATAAATGCCCTGTATTTGGGACCCCACATGCCCCGAATATAAGGAGAAAATTCGTCGGTCAGATAATTGGGTAACTATTTGTAGAGAGCTATATCCTCAGTGGGACGAGGCAGATAAAGCTCTACAGAATCAGATTGGTAATGTATTTTTTTTGGTTATTATAAATTAGTTTAAATGTTACGTTTAATTTATCTATAAAGTACAAATTGAAACAAATTAAATTAAACATTTTTTTTTTTTTTTTTAAACTTTGAATTTTTATTGAGATTTTCAATTTACGTTTTTCATACATAAAATAAAACATAAAATTCACAATTCTTATCGAACCTAGACAAACAATGACAGGACAGGTGAGGAGGGTTAGGAGGGGAGAGGAGAAATAGGAGGGAAGAGGGAAGGGTTTCAAGAGTCCATGCTCCTTCCATAGGACCCATAGGCCTCAGTCTCACAGATCCTCCTGTCCCGCAAAGTAGTCCCATGGTGCCCACACGGCCTGGAAGCGGTCAACTGTGTCATGCAATAGTGCCGTGAGATGTTCCATGCGTCTAACGTCCAGTAATCTATACTTGAGGCTCTGGAGTGAGGGTGTCCCTGGCTGCCTCCAATTCTTTGCAATTAAGCATCTGGCCGCCGTAAGGATGTGGGACAAAAGCTTAGAGGCCGTTTTTCCCAATCCCCCATTCCCAAGACCCAGAACATAGATCAGGGGATCAAGATCAACCTCTATATATAGTACTTTATGGATCAACCCTCTAACCCGCTCCCAGAAGGGGACTATCCCTGGACAGGACCAGAATATGTGCAGAATGGTGCCCCTGCCTCCCCCGCATCTCCAGCAACAAGCCGGTATGGAGGGGTCTATGCCATGAAGGAAATCTGGAGTGTGGTACCAAAATAGCAAAATTTTATAGATATTTTCCTTATATAGTGTGCATATTGACGTCTTGGCGGCGTTTCCCCAGATTGCTGCCCATTCCTGAGGAAGTATCCGCCTTCCCAATAGAGACTCCCATTTCCGCATGTATGGAAAAGACCCCTCGGGCCCCTCCCGTGAATCAGAAAGCAAAATGTAAATTTCCGAAATCAGCCCCTTAGTATCAGTGCCCCTTCTGCAAATTTTCTCAAAATCTGTGGGAATCGAGGCCCCTGCCCTGCCAAACAAGGAGCCAGCCAAGTCTCTGATCTGCAGATATTGGAAAAACTCTCGATTAGAGAGAGAGAATTTATCTCTAAGGTACTCAAAGGAATGGATCTGCATTGTACTTCCATCTATAATGTCTGCAAATCTGAATAGACCTGCCTTGAGCCAGGGGTGCACCATGTCCGACTCCAGACTGCTTGGGAGCAAGGGTTGGTATATGAAGGACACCAGAAAGGAGCAGGGGGATGCCAAAGGAAATCTTCTAATGCAAAATGCCCAGAGGTCCCTAGTGAACTGCATCGGTCCAAGAAGAGGGGGGGGCGAATCACACTGGGCCGGGGGCCACAGGAGCGCGTTTGGATGTATAGGCGCCAGCCAAAGTTTTTCAATCTCAGTCCACCTGTTGTATGCCCAAAGGGACACCCAACAGGGGATCCTCCTAAGATGGGCCGCCCAATAGTATTTTAGGATGTCCGGGACAGAAAGCCCCCCCCTGTTTCTCCGAGCCATCAACACCTCCCTGGCCACCCTATGACGTTTGTTACACCAAATAAATCTAAGGATAGCCGCCTGAAGGGACTTCAGCTCCTTTATTGGTACCTTAACTGGGAGGGTTTCAAAGAAATATAATAATTTTGGGAGCAAGCTCATTTTAACCGCCGCAATGCGCCCCATCCACGAAAGAGGGAGGGGCAACCACTTGCTCAAAAGAGTTCTCAGCTCTCGGAAAAGGGGGGGGAAGTTAAGGTTATAGAGGGAATCATAAGTAGATGTGAGGTTAACCCCCAGGTACTTGACCGCATCTGTCTTCCAACGAAATTTAAAATTCAAACGCAGGTAATCCAGGGCCACCGGGTCGAGATTCAAGGGCATTGCCTCCGTTTTGCTAGAGTTGATCTTATACCCCGAAAGGCTCCCGTACCTACCCAAGGTGCACATTAAAATTGGAAGGGACACATGGATGTTAGTAAGTGTAATGAGCACATCGTCGGCAAAAAGTGAGATTTTAAACGGTTTATTCCTGACCAGGACCCCCGAGATGTCTGGGTTGCTCCTGACCGAGGCCGCGAGGGGCTCTATGCATAGTGCAAAAAGGAGGGGGGACAGGGGGCACCCCTGCCTGGTGCCATTGGAGATGAGAAAAGGCTTAGAGATGTGGAGGGGGAGTTTGATAGAGGCCGTAGGAGCGCTATACATGGACTTCAAGGCCCGCATAAAGCCACCCGAGATCCCAAAGACCTCCATTGTCTTGAAGAGAAAAGGCCACGCAAGGCGGTCAAAAGCCTTCTCTGCATCTAGACTCAACACCAACGCCTGTTGCTTCGTCCGATTTGCCACATCCACCAGGTCTATGACCTTCCTGGTGTTGTCCCCCCCCTGACGGCAAGGGACAAAACCCACCTGGTCTTTATACACGAGTTGGGGCAACCATCGATTAAGCCTGGCCGCCAAGAGCTTGGTGAACATCTTCAAATCGGAGTTCAAAAGGGCTATTGGTCTATAATTAGCACAGTCCAATGGGTCCCTGGGTGGCTTGGGCAGGAGGATTAAATGGGAGTGTAGCATGGATGGAGGGATAGGGTCACCCTGAAGGAAAGAGTTAAACAAGGCGGCCATGTGTGGGAGGAGCTCCGCCGCAAACACCTTGTAATAAAAATAAGTAAAGCCGTCCGGGCCCGGTGACTTCCCGCCAGGCAGGGCTTCCAGAACTTGCTCCAGTTCCTCTGTAGTAATCTCTTCATTCAAAGCCGCGGCTGCTCCGCAAGGCAGTGAAGGGAGCTCAAGGGCCGAAAAATAGTCCCCAAGTGCCCCAGCCCCGCGCGAAGCCATGCCCGGGGGAACCGGAAGGTTATAAAGCTTGTTGTAGTAATTGAAAAAAATGTCAGCTATTAAAGCGGGGTGATAGTGGATAGTGCCCTTTTCGTCGCGCAGAGCCTGAGGGCATGAGGATGTAGCGCGCTCCTTAAGCTGCCTGGCGAGTAAGGTATGAGCCTTATTACTCCTTTCATAGTATCTTTGTTTGGAAAAGGTTAGCAATTTTTCTGCTCTGCCAATTGCCAAGTCTCTCAACTTTTCCCTAAGGCTGATGACTCTCCTAAGAATAGTCAGTGATGGGGCAGCCGCCAGTCTCCCCTCCTGTAGCTTAAGATGGGCCGTTATAGAGTCCCGCTGGCTTGTGGCATTCTTTTTAGCCCTGGCGCCCTCTCTAATGCATAGTCCCCTCATCACTGCCTTGTGAGCTTCCCAGAGTGTTGCCGGCGACGTGACCGTGCCCGTGTTCAACTGAAAGAATTCGACCAGTTGCTTATTTAAAAAGGCCCTAGTGTCGGGATTTTTGATCAGAGATTCATTAAGGCGCCAATGCTGAGGCCTAGGTCGAGGACCATCTTTCTTGAAGTCCATTATGAGTGGGGAATGGTCTGACCACGTAATGGATCCCATTTCCACCCTCTCAAGACACCCCAGCAGCTGTGAGTCAATGAAAAAATAGTCTATTCTGGTGTGCGTCTGATGCGGATGCGAGTAGAAGGAAAAGGCCTTCTCTCCCGGGTGGTCCACCCTCCAAGCGTCGTATAAAGCCCCTGATCTAAAGAGCCTACGAAAGTCCCGGGACAAATTTTTCAAAGCACCCGATGGAGGGTGTCCACCAGCAGAGAGTCTGTCGGCCACCTCCGAAAAAGGGATGTTAAAGTCTCCCCCCAACACCGTAGAGGCCGGTGCCAGTCCGCCTATCAGATCGAGTATTTTCTTAAGAAAGCGTATCTGCCCTTCATTAGGTGCATAAATGTTGGCCATTATGTGCGGGGATCCCCCCAGTTGGCCCTCCAGAATCACATATCTACCCTCTGGATCGCAGTGAGAACCCGTAATTTGTAGAGGACAACTGGAGGATATTAAAATAGCAACTCCCCCCCTCTTGGAGCCCGAGTAAGCCGAGTAATGGATGGGAAAGCGGTGGGACGCAAATTTGAAAGTGTTTGATTCCACAAAATGTGTTTCTTGGATAAAGGCTATGTCTGCACCTGATGTTTTCAGTTCCTGTAGCAGCAATTTCCTCTTACGGGGTGAATTCAGACCTTTTACGTTAAGAGAGATAATGCGGGTCATATCTAAAACTTAGAAGTAAGAAAAAGCTAATGGCACACCTATACCGTCGGGGGCATGACTTCCCCTGTGAAGCCGGCCAGAGGAGATGGTCCATACGACAAAGGGCCGCAGCTCCCAGGGACTCTAGAAGGGGTGGTACCTGAAAGGACACATAAGGAAAAAACATCGGGGAGGGGGGAAGACAAGGACAAACATAGAAATGAACATGAATTAAGAACATTAACCAAAATGCATAAACCTTAGGCATAGATTCCCGGGGGGTCAACCCGGAAGGGAGAGACCTAGAGGGAGGTTCCCCAACCCGTCTGAGCTAAGAGAGCCACCCACCTCACTCCCCAGTAGCCCTCCCACGGGGGTCAGTCCAGTGGGCACGGGCCCGTGCCAAAAGGAAACAAGGGAAAAAAAAACAAAACAAAAAACCTCAACCACTAACTCCAAGTAAGGGGACCGGGCTCCCGCCAACCCCCCTACCACCCACGGCATCATTGTGGCTACAGCCCCCCCCCCCTTATGCAGCTCAACAGACCCAGAGGGCCGCAGATGACACAATGGACAGTCAGAGGCTTGCTGTAGAGAGAGTCACAGTATCACAAAGCATGCTCAGCCACTGGAACTCAGAGGGTATAAGAAATAGGCACCAACCAGGTTAAGAAGTGTCCTCAACGGTGAGCCGGGGAGGGGGGCGACCCGCGGCCCCTACCTCCTCTCCCCCCCAAAGCCCCACGCCCTCCACCCCTCACCTTGGACCACACGGGAGGGGGCGGCCCTTCCAACCTTTGCAAGTCCCAATCTGGGATACAGACTGCTGGAATGTCCAGTGCTTCACAGAACAGAGTGGTATCTGCTGGAGTGCGAAGGGTCGCCGATTTACCCCCTCTGCGCGCTGTTAGTGCAAACGGGTAACCCCAGCGGTATGGAACCTGGTGCTCCTTCAGGCTCGTGAGGAGGGGTTTGAGGTGCCGCCTTTTCTGGAGTGTGATGCGAGAAAGATCCGGGAAAAGCTGGATTTCCTTGCCATTGAACACAGGTGCCGTGCGCCTCATTCTAGCCTTAGCCATGATCAGTTCTTTGGTGGAGAAGTCGTGAATGCAACAAATGATGTCCCGGGGTTGGGTGGATAAATTCTTCGGCTGTAAAGCCCTGTGTGCCCTGTCCAGCTTGATGATGTTAGAAGGGGGAGCGTCCAACACTTCATTAAAGATGGATTGTAGTATGGAGTTTGTGTCCTCGGGCCCATCTGACTCTGGGACCCCCCTCACACGGACATTGCAACGGCGTCCTCTGTTGTCGAGATCCTCTATGTGAGACTGCATATCCTCCATTATTTTTTGTTGCGATGTTGCCAGTTTGTGTAATTCTGATACATGGGATCTGGTGATGTCATGCTCTTCCTCCAGGGATTCAATTCTGCTAGACAATTGCTGCAAATCTCTCCTCACTTCAGCTATTTCTGACCTGCAAGTTGCTTTAACCTCACGTATGAGGCATTGAAAGTCCTCTTTAGAAGGAAGTTTACTTATGAAATCATGCATGTCCTTATAGAAGGTGTCTGGCCCTTTAAGGTGAGCACCTGCAGTAATAGACACTGGAGTTTTAGTCTGGTGCTGGGGAAGCTGGGAAGGTTGATCTCCACACCGAGGCCCAGAGGGGGGAAGCAGGCTGCTCTGTTCCCTGATATTACCAGCTGTGGCTGCAGTCCCTTCTCCCGGCAGAGGGGAGGGCTGCCCCCCGACCTCCACCTTATCTCCCACAGCCACTATGTGCTCCTGGGCCTGCTGCTGCTGTGCCTGAGGATCCGATGCAGTGCAGGGCTGCTGAGCCAAGGCATTCCCTGTTGGAACTGCTGCAGAGATTCCTCCACTTTCCCCTGTGTCCCCGCTCACCCACTCCTCCTTCTCTTGCTGCTTAGCAGGCCGGGCCAGTGCCTCCATTTCCCCTCCATGCTCCTGGAAAGATGGCGTCCGGGCCTCCCCTGGACCCTGTTCCAGGCCCAAGAAAGTATCCAGCGCCGTGGTGTGCAGCGGGGGGGCCACCGATGCCTGCTGCGATGGTTTAATCCACCGTGGTCCCATCCTGAGAGCCGGTGAGTAGGTTTGTGCTTATGATAAGTGCTGATTTAGCTGAGGGTCAACAGGAGCTCCTCTTCCCCACGTCCACTCAGCTCAGCATCCTGGACACGCCCCCTAAATTAAACATTTTTATAGACCAAGATGTCCGTAAAAGGTGGCGGTCGCTAAAAGACCGATATAATAAAATTTGCATAAAGGCCACCAAAAGCGGCATGTCTCCGGAACGCCCCAACTTCGTGTATTATGACGATTTGAAATTTCTGACCACTGGACGTTATTTGAGACCGTAAGTTCTTTAATATTTGTAAAGGTAGAAATTTTTGTAACAGCCATCAACGCATAATATTTTAAATAATCTAAAAATATACTAAAAGATAAATAACCATGTAATTTCAGATAAGCAAAATGACTTTGATTGTGTAAATAAATTAACTAAAATATATTTATAATAACGCGGCATACACATAAACATTACATTAAATGATTCTAGGACACAGGGGAATCTCTCAGGTGAAACTGAACAAAATCAAGACCAACCAGGTGAAACTTCAGAACCAACTGCGATCGAAAATGAAGATTCTTCTCTGCAAACACAACTGTATGATGAACACAACGATGTAGAAATTTAAAACACCAGTGAGGCTACAGCAGCACCAAGTATCAATGATTTGCCAAAAAAAACAACCTATCAAAAGCCAAAAAAAAAAAAAATCCAAGTAATAAAAATAATTATGATTCTGATGAATTAACCTCCCAAACATTAAAATGAATACAAACATCATCAACCGCTGATGAATATGATAGTTTTGGAACGAGCATAGCATTAAGGATCAGAAGACTGAAGGATGGAAAAGCAAAATCAACATGCATGACTGGAATGTGTGCGTTGCTAGGATGCTTTGAAAATCAGGATACCGGTCCATCCTCTGGTGATTTAGTGAAACTTATAGAAACATCTTTTAATACAGTTAACAAACACAATGAGCAAATAACCCAGCCACCATCCATATCACAAAATAATAACAGAGAACAAACCCAATCACAAAATCCAACATCATATGCACCACCAGCAATGAAACATGTATATATGCCCCAAATTAGACAACATTATGTAATGTGCACATCCAACCTCATGGTAATATTCCTACACGCACAAATGAACAAATTAGGGGATACTACACAGAAGAATTGTATTCTCAGCCATGTTGTGATGGATTGTATTATCATTACTGAAGGATTTCTTATTTTTTTCTGATTTTTGGGTTTTTTTTGTGAGATATTTATGTTTTATGTTTTGGTTCTTTGGATATGCATGGTTTCTTTGTAGACGCAACTGTATTTGATAATTAAATATTGTTGTGTTTGTTATCAGCGTTTATTTAATAAGTTCTTTTTACAAATACAAAATTTACAAATATTGTATGCAGAATATAGTATGACTAGAATCAGAATTTATGATCTTGTCATGTGCCTTTTTTCGGTAATATTAAATAAATGTTAATTTAAAAATATACTATGGAGTTTATGATAAAAATGCATATTTGATAGTAAGAAATTGTGACATTCGAACAAATTTCTTTGTAACGTTCTGAATAAATTTCATTTAAAATATTATCAAAATAAAATATGACTCAAAATGGAAGAGGGTGGATTATAATGTTTATTGTGTAAAATGTCAGAAAAAATTATTTGTGCTGTGTGCTAAACATGTTTCGTTAAAAAAGACAAGTCTTTACATGAAAAGGATATGACATCAGCAGAAACCATCACTTTTTTATTTAAATAACCACGGACATTGAATATCTTTATTTACCACACACAAGCTGTGGAAACATACAACCAAATGATGCCAACAAAACGCAACGTTTCGACATAGATTCCGCTATTGAAACGCTATGGAAACGCAGCTAATACGCACATAAAATTTATGCGTTTCGAAGATTTAAGAAAGAAAGCGCACATTCTTGGCTACAACCAATTATGCAAATGGGTGCGTTTTGAACTGCAAGAGGCTCGACGCTACGTGGACACATAGTCTTAGTGCAGAACCCTCCTGGGCCTCGTCAGAGCTAGGAGAACTAATTCAGCATGAGCGGCTTTGGGATTTAATTACAAGTGGTGGGGATCAGAAGAAGCAACGAGGACCTGACAGGTGACGATGAGGAGAGCAGGGACTGGAGAAGTGATCATATAGTGAATATAAGACTATGCGCGCACAGAGCATTTTTCACGGTGTTTTTGCGCGCTTTTCAGCTGCATTTTTGGGCTCAAAACTGCATGACATTGCTTTCCCAGCAAAGTCTATGACTTTTCATTTTTGCTGTCCGCACACAACTTTTTTTTTTAGCTGCGTTTTTAAGCTTAAAAAAATGGACATGTCAATTCTTTCCTGCGTTTTTCTGCGTTTTCCCCCCATTTAATGCATTGGAAAAACGTAGCAAAACGCAGAGATAAAAAACGCTGCAAAACGCAGCCAAAAACGCACCAAACCGCGGTAAAAACGCATGCATTTTTACTGGTGAGTTTTTTGCCGCAGGTGCGTTTTTTTGCTTTTTTTGCAGCAAAAAAACGCAGTGTGTGCACATAGCCTAAGGATTTTATTTATTTCTATGTAATGTGTTAATTCAGAACATAATAAATGTAATAGTTACAAAAAATGGACCCAGCACTGAAAATCCGTATATAGAAAAATCAAACATTTTTATTGGACATCTTAAAATCTTTAAAGGGATCCATAAAGTGAGAGGACACACATAAGAGCACTTACGCGTTTCGGACGAAAAATAAAAACAAGTCCTCAATCATACAGAAGGTCACCTATGATTAAGGACTTGTTTTTATTTTTCGTCCGAAACGCGTAAGGTGCTTTTATGCATGTCTTCTCACCTTATGGATCCATTTGAAGATTTTAAGATGTCCAATAAAGTTTTTTGATTTTTATATATATGGATTTTCAGTGCTAGGTCCATTTCCCTCAATCCTTTTCAGCCTTGTACCAGTTTAGCCTGTCTGGAGGACTGCAAGCACTTCCAAAGTCCTGGAGCACAGTTGCCTAAGGTAAGCTAGAGCCTTCTTATTTTTATACCTTTCTCTGGTAGTCCCATCAACGATAAACAAAGTGGTGCACAGTCATAACTTCATCAAATGAGCCATGTTCTCAGGATCGGTGGGGGGAGACCCCCAGCCGTAAATCAGTTATGACCACTCCTAAAGCCAGGTGATATCCTGCTAAGTTGTGAATAACCTTTTAGTACAACCATTTTAGATATCAACAGCTCATATTTTAAATATCAAGATGCTTCTTGGTATTTAGATGAGTTTTGGGCTTTCACATCTATTAGTTCATTGATATCATCCACAGAAATGAAAGGGTTGTTCTAAGCTTTTATCTTCATGAGCGCACCACTCCTTTGCCTATTTTCTGAAGATTGAGATTGAACTATCAGCATGATTGCACTGCGCGTCTGAACCGTGCACGTTATGATACCGCAATAACATTGGAGGAATGCAGGAACACCAAAGCTGTCCAGATCATTCGCTCCAACAATCCGGTCAGCTTTTGATCAGTGCTTACAAGCTTTAACAAAAAGATAATGTAAGCACTGCACATGCTCAGCCATGCTGCTATGCTACAGCAGTGGCCAGTAACCTAGAAGATGAGCTTAAACAATAATATTAAAAAATCCCTACAGGATCATCACTGTCCTCAATGGGGCTCACAATCTAAATCGCTTATTAGTATGGCATTGAAGTGTGTGAGGAAACCCACACAACATGGAGAAAACATACAAACTCCTTGTAGATGTTGTTCTTGGTGGGATTTGAACCCAGGACCCCAGAGCTACAGGACTGCAATGCTAACCACTGAGCCACCATGCTGCCCATAAGAAAAAAATATATTAAAGCAAAGCAATAATTTGAAAACTTAAGACATACATAAATTATTATAGGTTTACACTTTCATTATAACAAAATATGATAAAAAATTATCCAAGTAATTCCATACAACGTTTTCTCTACATAGGACCAGAATTAATTTAGGTGCCTGGTGTATGATAAATGTAAGTTCTGTGGTTTGAATTCATGTAAATCTGGTCAGGGAACTAAATAAATATAGGAGTTTGATCTTGGGTCTGAATAATTTAGGAGACTGAGGCCTCATTAAATTAGGGGGTCTGGTGTGGGGACCGAATTAATTAGGGTGGGTGGTGGTCTCTGTTCTGGAGGTTAAATAATTTAGGGTTCTGGGGTCTAGGGTATGAATAGACAATTATATATACTAGAAGGTGGCCCGATTCTACGCATCGGGTATTCTAGAATTTACGTATTATGTAGTTAATGTATGATTTTTGTTATATATATAGATGTTGTTGTGTGTAGTTACCAAGTGTTTGTGTAGGGCGCTGTACATGTTCTGGGTGTTGTCTGGGTGTGGCGGGGGGTGAGAGCAGTCTTGTTTGTGTGTTGCGTTGTGTGTGTTGCGTTGTTTGTGGAGTGCTGTGTGTGTGTTGCGCGGTTTGTGTGGGTGTCGGGTGTGTGTGTGTGTTTTGGGGGGAGGTATGTTTTGTGCAATGTGTGTGTTGTGCGGTATGTGCGTATATTTGTGTGTGCCGCGCTGTTTGTGTGTTGGGTGTTGTGTGTGTGCGTCGTTGTCTGTGTGTGTGGGTGTCTGTGTAGGGCGGTGTTTGTGGTTCCCAGTGTGTGTGTGTGGTGTGTTGTGTGTGTGTGTTGGGGGGAGGTGTGCACCTCCCATCGTGCTCCATCCCCCATGCTGCGCACCCCCCATCGTGCCCCATCCCCCATGCTGCGCAACCCCATCGTGCTCCATCCCCCATGCTGCGCACCCCCCATCGTGCTCCATCCCCCATGCTGCGCACTCCCAAACGTGCTCCATCCCCCATGCTGCGCACTCCCCATCGTGCTCCATCCCCCATGCTGCGCACTCACCATCGTGCTCCATCCCCCATGCAGCGCACCCCCCATCGTGCTCCATCCCCCATGCTGCGCACCCCCCATCGTGCTCCATCCCCCATGCTGCGCACCCCCCATCGTGCTCCATCCCCCATGCTGTGCACCCCCCAACGTGCTCCCTCCCCCATGCTGCGCATCCCCTATCGTGCTCCATCCCCCATGCTGCGCACCCCCATCATGCTCCATCCCCCATGCTGCGCACCCCCATCGTGCTCCATCCCCCATGCTGCACAATCCCCATCGTGTTCCATCCCCCATGCTGCGCACCCCCATCGTGCTCCATCCCCCATGCTGCGCTATCCCCATCGTGCTCCATCCCCCATGCAGTGCACCCCCCATCGTGCTCCATTCCCCATGCTGCGCACCCCCCATCGTGCTCCATCCCCCATGCTGCACACTCCCCATCGTGCTCCATCCCCCATGCTGCGCACCCCCCATCGTGCTCCATCTCCCATGCTGCACATTCCCCATCATGCTCCATCCACCATGCTGCGCACTCCCAAATATGCTCCATCGCCCATGCTGCGCACTCCCCATCGTGCTCCATCCCCAATGCTGCGCACTCCCAAACGTGCTCCATCCCACATGCTGCACACTCCCCATCGTGCTCCATCCCCCGTGCTGCGCACTCCCCATCGTGCTCCATCCCCCATGCAGCGCACCCCCCATCGTGCTCCATCCCCCATGCTGCACACCCCCATCGTGCTCCATCCCCCATGCTGCACACTCCCCATCGTGCTCCATCCCCCATGCTGCGCACTCCCCATCATGCTCCATCCCCCATGCTGCGCACCCCCCATCGTGCTCCACAGTCACACATCAGACAGTATACACGCACACATGTGATCGCATACACTCACACCCCATTTCTGCCTGTGCCCTCCGGTGGGCGGTCCCAGCAGCTGTGCTGCACGCAGTGCTCCTTTGCCTTCTGCCGACACACACACGATCGCATACACGCACACACCCGATCGCATACACACACGCACCCGATCGCATACACGCACACACACAATCGCATACACGCACACACACAATCGCATACACGCACACACACATTGACGATATCGCACATACGTGCTCACCTCACAACATCCGGAGATACCACATGCTTCTGGCCATGTGATCTTCTGGCAGGTCCTGGAAGGTCACTGCACGCACAGTATCGCCGCCGAGAAGCAAGCGATATCACGGGATGTTGTGAGTGTGTGGATGCGATCTGATGTGTGTGTGAGAGTGAGTGTGATCTGATGTGTGTGTGTCTGTTCTTATGTGTGTGCGTATGTGTGTGTGTTCCGCCGCTGCAGGACCTTGATGCGCTCACCTCGGGGCGAGAGGCCATTCCGTGGGGGGGCGGAGCCTGGGCGAGTGGCCAATCCGTGCGGGGGGGCGGAGCCGAGGCGAGGCGAGCGGCCAATCCGTGAGGCCAAGCGGCCAATTCGTGCGGGGGGCGCGGCCATGGCGAGCCCAGCGGCCAATCCGCTGTTTGTCACCGTAAGGACATGGCCAATCCGTGCGGGGGGGGTGGAGCCAAGGCGAGGCGAGCGGCCAATCCGTGCGGGAGTCAGGGCCATGGCGAGCCCAGCGGCCAATCCGCCGTTTGGACACCGTAAGGACATGTCACCGTAAGGACACAATTTTGGAGCAGGACAGACAGACAGACAGACAGACAGAATAAGGCAATTATATATATACTAGAAGGTGGCCCGATTCTACGCATCGGGTATTCTAGAATTTACGTATTGTGTAGTTCATGTATGATTTTTGTTATATATATATATATAGATGTTGTTGTGTGTAGTTACCAAGTGTTTGTGTAGGGCGCTGTACATGTTCTGAGTGTCGCGGGGGGTGAGAGCGGTGTTGTATGTGTGTTGCGTGTGTTGCGTTGTTTGTGGAGCGCTGTGTGTCTGTAGCGTTGTGTGTGTGTGTGTGTGTTGTGCGGTTTGTGTGGGTGTGGTGTGTTTTGGGGGGAGGTATGTTTTGAGCAATGTGTGTGTTGTGCAGTATGAGCGTATATTTGTGTGTGCAGCGTTGTCTGTGTGTGTGGGTGTCTGTGTAGGGCGTTGTTTGTGATTCCTAGTGTGTGTGTGTTGTGCAGTGCGCGTGTGTGTGTGTGTTGGGGGGAGGTGTGCACCTCCCATCGTGCTCCATCCCCCATGCTGCGCACCCCCCATCGTGCTGCATCCCCCATGCTGCGCACTCCCAAATGTGCTCCATCCGCCATGCTGCGCACTCCCAAACGTGGTCCATCCGCCATGCTGCGCACTCCCAAACGTGCTCCATCCGCCATACTGCGCACTCCCCATCGTGCTGCATCCCCCATGCTGCGCACTCCCAAACGTGCTCCATCCGCCATGCTGCGCACTCCCCATCGTGCTCTATCCGCCATGCTGCACACTCCCAAACGTGCTCCATCCGCCATGCTGCGCACTCCCAAACGTGCTCCATCCGCCATGCTGCGCACCCCCTATCATGCTCCATCCGCCATGCTGCGCACTCCCAAACGTGCTCCACCCGCCATGCTGCGCACTCCCAAACGTGCTCCATCCGCCATGCTGCGCACTCCCAAACGTGCTCCATCCGCCATGCTGCGCACTCCCAAACGTGCTCCATCCGCCATACTGCGCACTCCCCATCGTGCACCATCCGGCATGCTGCGCACTCCCAAACGTGCTCCATCCGCCATGCTGCGCACTCCCAAACGTGCTCCATCCGCCATGCTGCGCACTCCCAAACGTGCTCCATCCGCCATGCTGCGCACTCCCAAACGTGCTCCATCCGCCATGCTGCGCACTCCCAAACGTGGTCCATCCGCCATGCTGCGCACTCCCAAACGTGCTCCATCCGCCATGCTGCGCACTCCCAAACGTGCTCCATCCGCCATACTGCGCACTCCCAAACGTGCTCCATCCGCCATACTGCGCACTCCCCATCGTGCACCATCCGGCATGCTGCGCACTCCCAAACGTGCTCCATCCGTCATGCTGCGCACTCCCAAACGTGCTCCATCCGTCATGCTGCGCACTCCCAAACGTGCTCCATCCGCCATGCTGCGCACTCCCAAACGTGCTCCATCCGCCATGCTGCGCACCCCCCATCATGCTCCATCCGCTTGGGAGTGCGCAGCATGCCGGATGGTGCACGATGGGGAGTGCGCAGTATGGCGGATGGAGCACGTTTGGGAGTGCGCAGTATGGCGGATGGAGCACGTTTGGGAGTGCGCAGCATGGCGGATGCTCCACGTTTGGGAGTGCGCAGCATGGCGGATGGACCACGTTTGGGAGTGCGCAGCATGGCGGATGGACCACGTTTGGGAGTGCGCAGCATGGGGGATGCAGCACGATGGGGAGTGCGCAGTATGGCGGATGGAGCACGTTTGCTCAGCCTCTCTCCTTCCAGCCTCCCTCAGCATCAGCCTCCCCCTCCCAGCCTTCCCCAAGATCAGCCTCTCTGCTCCCAGCCTCCTCCAGCACGCCGTGCTCCTCTGCCGACACTCACCCACACCCGATCGCATCCACTCACCCACACAACCGATCGCATCCACTCACCCACACAACCGATCGCATCCACTCACCCACACAACCGATCGCATCCACTCACACACACAACCGATCGCATCCACTCACACACACAACCGATCGCATCCACTCACACACACCCGATCGCATACACTCACACACACAGACACTGACGATATTGCACATACGCGCTGATACTCACAACGTCCGGGGATATCACATGCTTCTGGCCATGTGATCCTCCGTCAGGTCCTGGAAGCTCACAGCACAATATCGCCGCCGAGAAGCAAGCGATATCCCAGGATGTTGTGAGTATGTGGATGCGATGTGATGTGTGTGTGTGAGTGAGTGTGATCTGATTTGTGTGTGTGTGTGTGCTGTTATGTTATGTATGTTCCGCAGCTGCAGGACCTTGATGTGTGGATGCGATGTGATGTGTGTGTGAGGTGTGTGTGAGAGTGAGTGTGAGCCGGTGTACACTGGTAACTATGATACACATCGGGTAACTAAGGGACCTTAGTTACCCGATGTGTATAATGGTTACCAGCTTTCACGGCCTCCGTTAAGATCCCAGCATCGCAAGGTTATGTCTGGCGCTGCCGGGATCCTGACGGAGCCGGTGTAGAAGCAAGCGATATCCCAGGATGTTGTGATGTGTGGATGTGATGTGTGAGGTGTGTGTGAGAGTGAGTGTGATCTGATGTGTGTGTGTACTCACCTGGGAATCGGAGCCCCGTGTCAGTTGGGCCACAGCGAGCGTGCATTGCGTGAGGGGGGCGGGGCCTGCAGAGAGCCGGGGCGAGAGGCCAATCCGTGTGGGGGGGCGGGGCCATGGCGAGCCCAGCGGCCAATCAGCTTTGTGTCACCGTAAGGACACAATTTCGGAGCATGACAGACAGACAGACAGACAGACAGACAGACAGACAGAATAAGGCAATTATATATATAGATATATATATATATATATAATTATCTATATATTTTTTATATATATATATATATATATTATGTATATATATATATATATATATATATATATATATATATATGTATAGATAAAAATAAATATATATATATATATATATATATATATATATATATATTTGTAGCTCTCTTTTCTCCTATATCAACTTGTAAAACTAGTTAATTCATATGAAACCGGATAGATTGTGTCTGTGCTCTCAGTTTACCATTGATAAGATCTAAGATTTTCACATGTATATAGTGTGCAATGTGTCAGCAAAGGAGATAGGCGTCACATAATATTTTATTAGTGAGTAAGTTAGCTAAGGCAGGCAGAGACGGCACAGAGTGGTATGCTTTAAATAACGTGGTTAATATTTAGCTCGGTGCTATATCTGCATATCCACCTTATTATAGAGCACTAACACCGTCTCCCTGATCTCACTGTAAGGCACAGCTTCATAACAGACACTGAAAATGGCAGGAGTGAACAAATGTCTGAAGTACTCTATGTTCGTATTTAACTTTTTATTCTGGGTAAGTTACTATTTACCAAAGTACATGATTCTTTCTTTGCAGAAATGTCTACACAATATGGAGTTGTAGATCGGTGTCAGTCAATGTAGCTAATGTGGTGGTATTACTAAATGATGTGCGTGACACAGCTACCTCTTTACTATGCCCAAAGGAAACATTGAAATAATAACTGAGCTTTCTATATTTGTATTTTACTATTTACTTTGTAAATACATTGTGGCTATTATTGTTTTGTATTGTTCTATTTTGAATTATAACTGTTAGGTTAACTTTATACACCCGTAAATGTTAAATTGGTTTAATACACATAGATAAGACCATTTTAGACTATTGATGGAATTCTCCCACAGTAGACATATAAAGTTATTTGCCAGGGGTGTAATGATTGCAGTCACAGAGATCGCAACCACGACCGGGCCCGGCGAGGTTTGGGGCCCGGCACCCGCCCTGCAGAGAAGCAGCCGGCTCCTCTCAGTGAGAGAGGAGCTGAGCTGTGCTATATAGTCATCAGACTACCGTAAGTGGGAGTTCAAATTGATGAACCATGCTATTATTATGTGCACAGTTAAGCCAGCTTTACACGTTGCAATTTCGCCTACGATATCGTATGCGATTTGCAACGCCCCCATCGAATGTGTGGCACGTTCAATTTGTTGAACGTGCCACACAAATGATTAACCCCCGTCACACATACTTACCTTCCATACGACCTTGATGTGGGCGGCGAACGTCCACTTCCTGGAGTGGGAGGGACGTTCGGCATCACATCGACGTCACGCGGCAGCCAATAGAAGCGGAGGGGCGGAGCTGAGCGGGAAGTAAACATCCCGCCCACCTCCTTCCTTCCGCATTACCGGCTGGGAGCCGCAGGAGGCAGGTGAGATCTGTTCATCGTTCCCGGGGTGTCACACACTGCGATATGTGCTACCCCGGGTACGATGAACAATCTGACGTTCAATTCGTCAGGAATGAACGACGTGCGTGCGATGAACAGTTTTTCATTCAATCGCAATTGCACGTCGCTGTCACACGCTACAACATACCTTACGATGCCGGATGTGCTTCACTTACTACGTGACCCCGCCGACACATCATAAGATATCTTGTAGCGTGTAAAGCAGGCTTTAGTAGTATCTTGTAGCAAACAAGGGCATATATATTTAATACAGGGTATGTAATGTTTATGTGCCCCCTAGAGAGAGGGCAGAACCTATGTTAGCTCCTCCTTTCAACCTGTGCAATATCTCCATATTCTGTGCAGTATTAACATGCAAGGGTCCAGGGAATGACGCATTATGGAGAGGAGATGGAGATGGACTCAAGCACTAAGCTCTCCAGTTGTTGGGTTTTTTAGCAGTCATGATGTTAATCAGCACCAGAAGAATATTTTTGATTGTTTGTCCTCACTTCTTTGTATGTATCTGATTGTAGAGTGTTATTCTATTATATGGTTTGATATCTCCAGTTTTGGATTATGTTTTTAAGATCACTATATACTGTATATTTTCTTTTCTGGATACACATGAAACCTAGTTTTATACAATTCCCCAAGTTTATTGTCAATTGTGGCACGTAACTGAATATTGTAGGGTCAGGATCAGTAGCAATAAACTTGGCTTTCCCCCCAAAACCTTTTATTGCTGACAGCAAATTTAATGAAATTTTCAGATTTAGGAAATTTCCCAATTCGTAACAGAATCTCGAGTCTTTTGGGGAGGGGCTGTACAGGAACAATAGATTAATTCACAAAAGCTGTTTTAACTAATATTTAACAGACTAAAGAACTACACCCTGTATAAATCACGCAGTTACAACAGATAATTTCTTCATACTAGTAAAAAGAAGATAAGGGTGTCAGATATTCCTGGCAAACAAACTTTATCACAATCTCACCTGTCTACGCCATACTTCTAAAGATGGTCAATAAAAACATGGCCATTGTGTCATTTAATAGTCATGGTGCTGATTAAATTTCTACTTGTAATAAAATACTTTATTCTTTTTCCTTCACACATAGTAACATTAAGCGTATGGACTTCCAAGTCCACCCTAACAATGTTTCTCCATTACAAATTCATTTTCCATTATTGTATTTGACATAATACTCATGTACAAAGGATTTCCTATGGTTTCAATTTTCCAGATAAACTGTGATGCCACATGGGGTCCATTTGAGGGACCATATTCTTCTCTAGTAGGAATTCTATAATAATGTTGTATTGCCAGGCCTGAACATAAGTCATTGCATGTACAGTCCAATTATTTCAATGGACACTATGTAATTGTTGTGGTTGGGGTAACCATTCTCTCAGGGTCTGCCTGGCCCACCAGTGTGCCCACGTGCTGGCAGTGCCAACAGCTACAGGGAGAACCAACTGATCGGAATAGCTTTCCATTCAGTACACAACCTAAGCTGCAGTCTGCAGCAGAAGAGATTCAGAGACACGTGCACTACTCTCACATGTTCTTCAACACATGGAGCAGCAGTGAGGATGCAGCAGGATGGACCAGCGATCTATTCAGCTGAGGAGAGAGTCATTGAAGTGTGCCCTGCTCTCCCAACTTACTAATGCTAGGAGAAATGGTGAGCGGTAATCAGTGGCACTATCACATGAGCTACAGGCACAGCAGCTCACATGTACAAGCCAGAAGAGCGGGTTACGCTTCACTGACTCTCTCTATTCTGCTGAATAAATCACTTTTCCATCCTGCTGGTTCATTATGACTTCTTTTTCATATGTGGTGCATGCTTCACTGACTCTCTCTTCTTCTAAAAAAGATTGCTGATCCATCCTGCTGGATCCTTACTGCTGTTCTGTGTGTTGAACAGCTCACGAAAGCGATGACCACTTCACTGACTCTCTCTTCTCCTGAATAGAGTGCTGTTCTATCCTGCTGGATCCTTGCAACTGCTGTTCCGCGTGTTAAATAGCCCGGGAGAGCGGTGCACACTTCACTGAATCTCTTTTGCTGAATATTAGTGATGAGCGAGCATGCTTGTAACTACTCGGTACTCGCACGAGTATCGCTGTACTCGGGCTGCTCGGCGGGGACCGAGTAATCTCGCGATACTCGTGCTGTACTCGTGGTCTTCATTTCTGCATGTTGGCGCTCTTTTGAGAGCCAGCCCTCATGCAGGGATTGGCTGGCAGACCACTGCAATGCCACAGCCCTGTTAGTTGTGGAATTGCAGTGATTGGCCGGCCTGCACAGCGTGACCGAGCCTTTATACCGGCCGGCGCGCTGTGCTCTGCTCACAGCTATCCAGACAGTCAGTGCAGGGAGAGTGTCGCTGATTCAGGGAAAGCTTTGCGGCCCTTTATAGCTTTTTCAGTTGCAGGGCTGCAAACAGTGTGACCAAAAGTCCTTCTCAGGACTATTCTAGTTGTATACAGGCAG
Source organism: Anomaloglossus baeobatrachus (assembly GCF_048569485.1). Taxonomy (NCBI): domain Eukaryota; kingdom Metazoa; phylum Chordata; class Amphibia; order Anura; family Aromobatidae; genus Anomaloglossus; species Anomaloglossus baeobatrachus. Next base: position 282,556,745 of record NC_134356.1, on the reverse strand, counting down.
GCAGGGTATAGCCAGGTCGGAGTACAGTAGCAGAGTCCTTCTCAGGACTATTGTTGCTATATACAGGCAGGGTATAGCCAGGTCTGAATACAGGCTAGTGACCAGAAGAGTCCTTGTCAGGACTATTGTACCAGTATACAGGCAGGCAGGCAGGCAGGGTAGTGGTGACCGTATACCAGCCTTCATCATATCTGGGGCTGGTGTACACAGTGTAAAACAGTCCAGATAGTGTCTGACTTGTCTGTAATTGTCGCTCCCCAAAAAAACCTGTTAGGTTCTTATTGCGTCCGTACTTGGTTTTTAAAACCGCACGTGTGTGCCTGTTTGTGGCAGCGTACAGGTGCACTTGTGTGCAATTTCCACAAACTTTGATATAACGCACAAGTAGTGAATATACACGTCAGCAGTGCACAGCATTGCAAAATGCGCAAGGGCATTGGCAAGGAACAAGGAAGTGGATGTGATGGTGGTGCAGGCAGAGGCCGAGGTCGTGGGCAAGCTCTAATTTCGCCACAACAAAGGGCCACATCTAGTCGCTCGCACGTCCTGTCCCAAATTCTTGGGGACCGCAGCAGTACACCGCTCTTGAACCAAGACCAGTGTCAACAGGTTGTTAGTTGGATAGCAGATAATGCTTCCAGTCAGATTGGCACCACCACAAACACTCTGTCTTCCACACGGTCAAGTGTCAGTAGCCGTGATACTGCACCGCACATTTCTGAACCTGATCCTCCTTCCTACCACCAGGCTGAGTACACGTCCTCCTCGGACATTAATGATCCCACACTTGGACACTCGGAAGAGCTGTTCACGTTTCCATTCACACATTCTGGCCTCTCGCCAGCTCATATTGAAGTGGGTCATGAGGAGATCGTCTGTACAGATGGCCAAATATTTGAGCAGCCACGTTCTCACGAAGTTGGCAACGTGTCTCAACAAGTGGTGGACGATGATGAGACACAATTGTCAGGAAGTCAGGAGGAGGAGCAGGGTGCGGAAGAGGAAGACGACGTGGTGGATGATCCAGTAACTGACCCAACCTGGCAGGAGGATATGCAGAGCGAGGACAGCAGTGCACAGGGGGAGGGAGGCGTAGCATCACAACAGGCAGTAAGAAGCAGGGTGGTGGCCCCAGGCAGAAGTCAGGCAACCGTTCCCCGGAACAACACGACGACACAAGGTGCCTGTACAAATGTTAGGTCTTCCCGAGTCTGGCAGTTTTTTAAGTTGGATCCAGATGATTCAAAAAAGGCCATTTGCAACACCTGCCGTGCCAGCATCAGCAGGGGTACCAAAACTAGCAGCCTGACCACCACCAGCATGATCAGGCACATGTCAGCCAAGCACCCGACTTTGTGGGAAGTACAACAGAGTCGAGGAGCAGTGCTTGCTGATGTCACTGCTACGTCTTCGCTGGTTGTGCATGCGAGCCAATCCCCTGTCCATGCTGCCTGCGAACAAGCCTCCTCCACTCCTGCACCTGCAGTTGCCTACGCAGAAAGAACACCATCATCAAGCACGTCCTTGTCCCAGCGCAGCGTTCAGTTATCCATTCAGCAAACCTTTGAACGCAGGCGCAAATACACTGCCAACACCCCACATGCCACAGTTCTAAATGCTAACATTTCGCGACTGCTTGCGCTGGAAATGTTGCCTTTTAGGCTGGTGGAGACAGAAGCATTCCGTGACCTGATGGCGGCAGCTGTCCCACGTTACTCGGTCCCCAGCCGCCACTATTTCTCCCGGTGTGCCATCCCCGCGTTGCATAACCACGTGTCACAAAACATCACACGTGCCCTGAACAACGCTGTTTCACCCAAGGTCCACCTAACCACAGACACGTGGACAAGTGCTTGTGGGCAAGGCCGCTACATCTCGTTGACGGCACACTGGGTTAATATTGTGGAAGCTGGGACCCAGTCTGAGCAAGGGACGGAACACGTCCTTCCCACACCAAGGTTTGCAGGCCCTACCTCAGTCAGTGTTTCACCCACACTCTACAGCTCCGGAATGTCATGCTCTTCAGCCTCCTCCTCCTCCTGCGCATCCTCATCCACTGTACCCTCCACACCAGTCACAAGCTGGAAGCACTGCAGCACTGCCTCGGCGAAGCGGCAACAGGCTGTGCTGAAGCTAATCTGCATAGGTGACAAACCCCACAATGCAGAAGAGCTGTGGACAGCTCTGAAACAGCAGGCAGATCACTGGCTCACACCTCTGAACCTAAAGCCAGGAAAGGTCGTGTGTGACAATGGCCGGAACCTGGTGGCGGCTTTGAGGCGAGGCCAGCTGACACATGTTCCATGCGTGGCCCATGTGCTCAACCTCGTGGTTCAGCGGTTTCTAAAGTCATACCCAGAGCTGTCTGATCTGCTGGTAAAAGTTCGCCGCCTGTCTGCACATTTTCGAAAGTCACCTACTGCTTCAGCCGGCCTTGCCGGCTTTCAGCGCAGTTTGCATCTTCCGGCTCACAGACTGGTGTGTGATGTCCCCATGCGTTGGAATTCAACTCTGCACATGTTGGTCAGGATATGTGAGCAGAAGAGGGCAGTTGTTGAGTACCTGCATCACCTAAGCCGTCGGGAAATGGGTCAAACTCCACACATAACACCTGAGGAGTGGAGATGGATGTCAGACCTATGTACCATCCTCCAAAACTTTGAGGACTCCACCAAGATGGTGAGTGGTGATGACGCCATTATTAGCGTCACCATACCGCTACTCTGCCTTCTAAAACGGTCTCTGCTGAAAAACAAACATGATGCATTGCAGGCGGAGCGCGATGAGTTGCAGCAAGAAATAGTAGTGGGTGTGGGTGATGATAACACACAGCCCAGCCTCGTCTCATCACAACGTGCAGTGGAGGACTATGACGAGGAGGAGGATGAAGACATGGAGCAACTCTCCGGCCAAATTGAGGATATGACATGCACACCAGTCATATCCTCGGTTCAGCGTGGCTGGCCAGAGGACAGGGTAGATGAGGAGGAGGAGGAGGAGGAGGAGGACAGCATGTTCAGTCATCTTGTTGGTCAGGCTACTGAAGTCCTGGCTGTTAAGAGTCTGGCGCACATGGCTGACTTTATGGTAAGCTGCCTGTCTCGTGACCCTCGCGTTAAGAACATCTTGGCCGACAATCATTACTGGTTGGTAACACTGTTAGACCCACGCTACAAGGAGAACTTTTTGTCTCTTATTCCCGTGGAGGAGAGGTCAACCAAAATGCAGCAGTTCCGGAAGGCCATAGTCACGGAAGTAGGCAAAGCATTCCCCTCACAAAACGCTAGCGGCATAGGTCATGAATCAGTGGACAACCGAGGCGTACAGCCGAGAGAGGCACAACTCCAATCCGCCAGAGGTAGGGGAACAGTCTTTAAGATATGGGACAGTTTTCTCAGCCCCTCACGTACCACAGCCCCTGAGGTGCGGGGTAGTGCCACAAGAAATCCTAAGTTTGCCCAGATGCTCAAGGAGTACCTTGCAGATCGAACAACTGTACTCCGACATTCCTCTGTGCCTTACAATTATTGGGTATCCAAGCTGGACACGTGGCATGAATTGGCTCTCTACGCCTTGGAAGTCCTGGCCTGCCCTGCTGCTAGCGTTTTGTCAGAGCGTGTTTTTAGTGCCGCAGGTGGAATCATTACAGATAAACGCACCCGCCTGTCAACTGAAAATGCTGACAGGCTGACTCTGATCAAGATGAACAAGGGTTGGATTGGGCCAGACTTCACCACACCACCAGCAAATGAGAGCGGAATTTAAAGTTTGCCATGTACCTCCACTCGCCCATGGGTACACACTTCTGGACTTTGGATAATCGCTGGACTGCTCCTCCTTCTCCTCATGCGCCACCATGATGATGACCGTTACAAATTGCAATACTTAGGCCTTTGTTTCAGGTATACCCCCAGTGGTAAATTTTTTCGCCCATTCTTTGCAGAATGGACATTACAACGACAGGAGACCCGCTCCTTTGCAATGGGAACAATGTTTTGAGGCCCTCATGCACGTCTCTACCCAGGGACAACGTGGAGCCTCCCAATTTTTGGCTGCCCTGCCTAAGGGCTATACTATAATACACCCACTTCCTGACAATGGACACTTAATGTTTTGAGGCCCTCATGCACGTCTCTACCCAGGGACAACGTGGAGCCTCCCAATTTTTGGCTGCCCTGCCTAAGGGCTATACTACAATAGACCCACTTCCTTCCAATGGGCACTTCAGGTTTACAGGCCCTCATGCACGTCTCTATCCAGGGACAACGTGGAGCCTCCCAATTTTTGGATGCCCTGCCTAAGGGCTATACTACAATAGACCCACTTCCTTACAATGGGCACTTCAGGTTTACAGGCCATCATGCACGTCTCTATCCAGGGACAATGTGGAGCCTCCCAATTTTTGGCTGCCCTGCCTAAGGGCTATACTATAATACACCCACTTCCTGACAATGGACACTTAATGTTTTGAGGCCCTCATGCACGTCTCTACCCAGGGACAACGTGGAGCCTCCCAATTTTTGGCTGCCCTGCCTAAGGGCTATACTATAATACACCCACTTCCTGACAATGGACACTTAATGTTTTGAGGCCCTCATGCACGTCTCTACCCAGGGACAACGTGGAGCCTCCCAATTTTTGGCTGCCCTGCCTAAGGGCTATACTACAATAGACCCACTTCCTTCCAATGGGCACTTCAGGTTTACAGGCCCTCATGCACGTCTCTATCCAGGGACAACGTGGAGCCTCCCAATTTTTGGCTGCCCTGCCTAAGGGCTATACTACAATAGACCCACTTCCTTACAATGGGCACTTCAAGTTTACAGGCCATCATGCACGTCTCTATCCAGGGACAATGTGGAGCCTCCCAATTTTTGGCTGCCCTGCCTAAGGGCTATACTACAATAGACCCACTTCCTTACAATGGGCACTTCAGGTTTACAGGCCCTCATGCACGTCTGTATGCAGGGGCATTAGTGAACCTCACAATTTTGGACTGCCCTGGCAAAGGAAAATACTACAAAGACTCACTTCCTCAAAATGGGCACATTAGACTCAAGAGGCCTTCATGTACGTCTCTTCTCAGGGACATCGGAGTGCCACACAATGTTTTCACGTAAAATCTTTCATGTATTAATCTCAAAAAATAACATACACCAGCTCTATCTCACTATTGGGTATGTGCCCTTAACATTTCCGCCATGAAAAATCATTTTGGGGTCATTTTGGAAGGTTTTCTGGTGAGTCCGTAAAAATGGCGTAAAACGCGGACAAAATTGTTCACAGCTGTGACTTTTCAGTGATAAATGCTTCAAGGGGTCTTCCCCATGCTGTTGCCATGTCATTTGAGCACTCTTCTGAGACTTTTGTGACATTTTTAGGGTTTCTCCATGCTGCCGGGGGGTCATTTCACAAAAATACTCGGGTCTCCCATAGGATAACATTGGGCTCGTTGCTCGGGCCGAGTACACGAGTATCTTGGGAGGCTCGGCCCGAGCTTCGAGCACCCGAGCTTTTTAGTACTCGCTCATCACTACTGAATATATCACTGTTCCATACTGCTGGATCCTTCTCATTGCTGTTTCATGTGTTCAACAACCTGGGAGAGTGGCACATGCTTCACTGACTCTCCTTTCTGCTGATTTGATGGCTGTTCCATCTCGCTGAATCTATGTGTTGAACAGCTCGAAAGAGTGGTGCACACTTCACTGTGTCCTCTGCTGAATAAATTGCTGGTCCAGCCTGGATCTTTACTGCTATTCAATGTGTTGAACAGCTCAGGAGAGAGGTGCATGCTTCACTGACTCTTCTGCTGAATATATCACTGGTCAATTCTTCTGGATCCTTACTGCTGTTCCATGTGTTAATCAACTTGGGAGAGCAGTGCTGCTTCACTGGCTCTTATGCTGAATTGATCACTGTACTATCCGGCTGGATCTTTATCACTGCTGTTCCATGAGTTGAACAGCTCGGAAGAGCGGTGCATGCTTCACTGACTCTCTCTTTTGCTGGATAGATCACTGGTCCATCCTCCTGGTTCCTTACTGCTTTTCCATGTGTTGAACAGCTCATGAGAGCGGTGCCCACTTCACTGACTCTCTCTTCTGCTGAATAGATTGTTGGTCCATCCTGCTGGATCCTTAAGGGGGCTTTACACGGTAGCGATATCGCTAGCAATTTCTAGCGATATCGAGCGTGTAAGTACCCGCCCCCATCGCGCATGCGATTGTTTGTGATCGCTGCCGTAGCGAACATTATCGCTACGGCAGCGTCACACGTACTTACCTGGTCGGCGTCGGCGCTGTGACTGCCGAACAATCCCTCCTTCAAGGGGGAGGGACGTTCGGCATCACAGCGACATCACCGCAACGTCACTAAGCGGCCAGCCAATCAAAGCGGAGGGGTGGAGATGAGCAGGACGTAACATCCCGCCCACCTCCTTCCTTCCGCATTGGGGCCGGCGGCAGGTAAGGAGATGGTCCTCGCTCCTGCGGTGTCACACATAGCGATATGTGCTGCCGCATGAGCGATGAACAACATGGATAAACAACCCTTACCGATTTTTCAGTTTGGGACGACCTCTCCATGGTGAACGATTTTCACCATTTTTGAGGTCGCTAAAGGTCGCTGGTCAGTGTCACACGCTGCGATATCGTTAATGACGCCGGATGTGCGTCACTAACAACGTGACCCCGACGATAAAACATTAACGATATCGTAGCATGTAAAGCCCCCTTTACTGTTGTTTCGTGTGTAGAACAGCTAGGGAGAGTGGTTCCCCCTTTACCTACTCTCTGTTCTGCTGAATAGATCACTGCTCTATCCTGTTGGATCCTTCCCTATCACTGCTGTTCCATGAGTTGAACAACGTGAGAGAGCAGTGCACACTTCAATTACTCTCTCTTCTGCTGAATAGATCACTGTTCCATCCTGCTGAATCCTTACTGCAGTTCCATGTGTTGAACAGCCGGGGAGAGTGATGCATGCTTCACTGACTCTCTTCTATTGAATAGATCGCTATACTATCCTGCTGAATCATTATCACTGCTGTTCCATGGATTGAACAGCCCAGGAGAGTGGTGCACACTTCACTCAGTCTCTCTTTTGTTGTAATCTACACTAAAAAATTAACTCTTTGAAGAAATGGTGGCCAATTCATGCTATGCCTGTACTTGATAGGGTGAAGTTAGGATCAGTGTGCCACATGATCAGAGTGTGATCCAATTTTCTCAGCTGTGGAGAAAATTGAAACAATTTTTTTCTCCATCTTCTCTTTTCTGTCAGTCTGTGAAAATCAGACTGCACTCAGTTGTCATCCGAGTGCGGTCCAATGATTTTCACAGACCTATATGTGATGACATAGTATTTGGCCACGTGTGTGGGAGTAAACTGTTCCTAATTAGACTAGACATATGGGTCCTATTGTTACTTAAATCAAGAGAAGATAACCATTGTCTTTTCTGAGGCTGATTGGCACTTTATGGTCTGTAAATGTGTATTGCCTCAGCCCCTCTGACTGCAAGGCTCAGAGGAAAATTATGCTGTTGGATTGAACCTGCGACCAATGAGAGGGCAGCTAACCCTGCAAGACATATTACCTTGACTAAAGAACTGGGTGGTATAAAAGGGCTTTACTTCTGTCAAAAGTGTTTTATTCTACATGCCCCAGCCAAGGAACTTTAGCTCCAGCTGAAGAATCACAGAACTTCATCAACAGAATGACTCTAAATGCCCGCGGCCGAGGATCTTTGGCTTAAGCTGGGGAATCAAAGGATTGCTTCCTAAACTTGCTGTAATCTCTTCTCAGTGGGTGCTCGCTAAAAGCGGGATGCTGCTGGACTGAGTTAGTTGGCCTTGGAAGCCCCAAAGTCATGAAGACTCTATCCCTGGTGGGCCAACGGAAGGGTGAGACTCTGTGGCTTATACCATCTTATGTCTTGTTGGGAATGTACAATATGTTTTTGCCTGTTAGTGAACCAATAAAGTTTTACCAATATGTGGTTCACTCACCCTGTGTTGTCTGAGTAGTGTTTTGCACACGGGGAAGGAGAGCAAGCATTCAATGGGATGAGCCCTGGACCGTGCAGCCTTTATACCATGTTCCAAATTATTATGCAAATGATATTTTTCTCTGATTTTCCTAAATGGTCGGTGCAAATGAGTCAGTCTAATAAAAGTCATCACCCGTTACAGTATACATCAAATGTTAGTGAAGAACCCTCCCAATGATAATAGTACAATCTTCAAAATTAAAAAAACCCTCAAAATACACTGTTCCATATTATTAGGCACAATAGAGTTTCTAAACATTTCATATCTTTTAAAGAACTGAAAATGCTTATCTGTAGAATTTGCAGCATTAGGAGGTCACATTCACTGAAATAAAAAACTATTTGAATCCAAAACATCCTAACAGGCCAAGTTACATGTTAACATAGGAACCCTTCTTTGATATCACCTTCACAATTCTTGCATCCATTTAAGTTGTGACTTTTTGGAGAGTTTCTGCTTGAATTTCTTTGCATAATGTCAGAATAGCCTCCCAGAGCTGCTGTTTTGATGTGAACTGCCTCCCACCCTCATAGATCTTTTGCTTGATGATACTCCAAAGGTTCTCTATAGGGTTGAGGTCAGGGAAAGATGGTAGCCACACCTTGAGTTTATCTCCTTTTATGCCCATAGCAGCCAATAACACAGAGGTATTATTTGCAGCATGAGATGGTGCATTGTCATGTATGAAGATTATTTTGCTTCTGAAGGCACGCGTCTCCTTTTTGTACCATGGAAGAAAGTTATCAGTCAGAAACTCTATATACTTAGCAGAGGTCATTTTCACACCTTCAGGAACCATAAAGGGGCTTACCAGATGTCTCCCCATGATTCCGGCCCAAAACATGACTCCTCCACCTGTTTGCTGGACATTGCAGCCTTGTTGGGACATGGTGGCCATCCACCAATCATCCACTACTCCATCCTTTTGGACCATCCAGGCTTGCTTGACACTCATCAGTAAACAAGACTGTTTGAAAATTAGTCTTCATGTATGTCTGGGCCCACTGCAACCGTTTCTGCTTGTGAGCAATGGTTAGGGGTGGCCGCATAGTAGGTTTATGAACCACAGAAAGCCTTTGAAGGATCCTACACCTTGAAGTTCGAGGGACCCCAGAGGCACCAGCAGCTTCAAATATCTGTTTGCTGGTTTGTAATAGCTTTTTAGCAGCTGCTCTCTTAATCCGATGAACTTGCCTGGCAGAAACCTTCCTCATTCTTCCTTTATCAGCACGAACATGTATGTGCTCTGAATCAGTCACAAATCTCTTCACAGTAATAATAATAATAATAATTGTATTCATTTATTCAGTACGATGATCATGCTTATGTTTTCATGTTTTCGTGAAATATCTAATGTTTTCATCCCTTGTGCATGGCATTGCAGTATTTGATGCTTTTAGGCAGCAGAGATCCTTTTTCTTTCCCATGTTACTTGAAAACTATGGCCTGCTTAATATTTTGGAACATCCAGTTTTTCTTTTATTGGGCTCACCTGGTAAACTAATTATCACATGTATCTGAGATTTCAGTGATCCAAAGAACCCTGAGACACAATACTATCAATGAGTTTAATTGAAAAAAAAAAAATCACTATGACACTTAAATCCAATTTGCATAATAATTTGGAACATGGTGTATAAAGACAGGTGGACCAGTGGAGCATCCACTAACCCTCGTGTCTTCACAACTGGTGGCAGCAGTAAGATAGTACTCAGCCCTGCTTATCTGGGGGAGCTGCAGGGGACAGGTGTTCATAGACACCATCCAAGGGCTCCACAACCAGGGAGGCATATAGGCATACCCAGCAGGCCATAGGTGAGGCATACATGTTTCGAACACCACCATGTCCACCCCCCCCAGCTCGGCTTTGGGAAGAGGACCAGAGTGGTCATACAGCCTCAGCAGTAAATGGCCAGTACAGGAGCTGTGTCAGTGTCAACAGATTGAATACAGGGCCACGGACACCCTGTCACATTTAATCCTGCAATTGGTCTGTTGGGATGCCCATAATGTCGTGGAGGTTGACAAAGACCCTGACGAGGATGACATAGAGTAGGTAAACTACATGCCAAGACAAGGATCCCATGATAGTCTGCAATCAACAACTCAGTCTCGAGCAACCCAAATCTGGGAGTTGTTGGCCGCATGAACAGTCTCCCCACACCTGTTATTATGAGATAACCAAGAGAAGGACTCTACATGCCCCCAGCCGAGGAGCTTTGGCTTAAGCTGTGGAATCACAGAACTACTTCCAAAGCTTACTGCTATTTCTTCTCAGTGGGTGCCTGCAAAAAGTGTGGTGCTGTAGAACTGGGCTAGTTGGCTCTGGAAGCCCCAAAGTCATGAAGACTCTAATCCCTGGCTGTCCAGCAGAAGATTGAGACTCTGTTGCTTGTACCATGTTGAGTTTTGTAAGAAACTAAAGCATATCTAGTCCATAATAGATATATTCCCGAACATCAAAAGGAGTAGCCAGACAGTATAATAAGCCTCCTGATGTGTCCCCCTTATATTGGTGTGACGAAAAGCGTAGAGGCAAGCTGGTTGTAATATCAAATGCAGCTTAAAAACTGAGGCTGATAGTGCCACAATATAATAAGTGGCAAGGGTAATATAGTGGATATGCAGTGACTGTATCCTAGGCAATAAATCTAGCGGCACTGACAACATGTATGTATGTAACAGGCTGCAAATGCTAACATTCCTCTGTGAGACTCCTTGTGTGTGGAGAGAACTATGGTGGCTACAGGACCTGGGAAACTCCTCCCTGCTAAAGGTGGGGGCCTGCTTGTGAGGGAGGACAGTGGCTGTGCGGTGAGGAGAGAAGCACAGGAAACAGAGCAGAAGGATTTCCGGCAAGTGTGTTAAGAGCTGAGAGTTTTATGGAGGTCGGTGATTGAGGCTGCAGAGAGTGGACGCTCATTGGGCCAAGCTGCCGGGGCCTGATCACCCCCCAAGTGAATCGTTGCCTGGGAAGAAGGAGCTCGGAGCAGAGCATTTGTGACACCCTGAGCAGTGCGTTGAATCCTGCAGAGCTGTGAGTTGATAGTGATCGGGAATTTGCAGGGCCATGCTGCAGGCAAAGACATGGACTTTTTTGTGCGACTAATGGTTCTACCTCGCAGATTTTGGCGCTGAAGACCTCCCGGAGCGGCTGCAGCCGGGACATACCACAAGTCTGTGTTGGACTCCATCAGTAACATGGTACCAATAACGATATCCGAGTGTCAAAGCAGAAAAGCTTACGTAGGTTGCGCTTGCAGTTGTGACGTTTAGCTTTGATAAGTTCTAAGCCGGTGCGTTAATTCCAGAGATCTTCATTAAGTTACACCCATTGAATTTACACCCTGTTTGTTACAGCGTTAGGGATTCACTGTTTGTTTCACATAGGATCCTTAGGTAAATTTGTTCCAGCAGTTCATGATACACATTGGAAAAATCTCTGGAGCTAACATCCTGACCACGGCATATAGCCTGTCTATGTAAAGGAGAATAGTATTTACTAAGGAGAGATTGTAAACCCATTTCATTTTGAGCCTCTCCTCTATCCCTTCCAGTAGATACAGTGTTGAGGCATTTCTGCCTGGGCCTCAGTTTGTGACTTGCTGGATCTCATTCGGACCTCTTTTTACATGTAAATAGTAACAATATATATTAATACAATATATCCTTGTGCGAATTAATATGTTGACCAGTTAATATATGGTGTAAAATTGGGCATTAGCATTGTGTATATATATTCTAGTACTAGAAATCAAGAAGTAAATAACCACTCATAAAGATCTAAGAAGAGTCCATTACATTTGATGCTGCAGACAGAAATTGGGTCTGGACTTCAATGTAGTATTTGTGTATTGGACAAAACAATCACTCTGAAAGAAAGGAAGAAAAGCTCCAACAATATATAATACATTCCAAACAAGGACATGAGATGGTGCAAGTGACTGAGGCTCACCCTTCCACTATTAGAACCTCCGTGACTTCCGGGCATCCAGGGCCACTACCCCAGCCATCAGCACCCTGCTTTTAGTGGGCACTAACTGAAAAGAGATAGCGGCAAGGTTAGCAAGCCGATCGAGCACAGCAAGGTATGTGGCCAGTTGACTGGATAGTTCCAATCTGGGTTCTAAAAAAAAAATAAATTGTGGACTAAAGGGTACTTTACACGCTGCGATATCGGTACCGATATCGCTAGCGAGCGTACCCACCCCCGCCGGTTGTGCGTTACGGGCAAATCACTGCCCGTGGCGCACAACATTGCTAACACCCGTCACATTACTTACCTTCCCTGCGACGTTGCTCTGGCCAGCGAACCGCCTCCTTTCTAAGGGTGCGGTTCATGCGGCGTCACAGCGACGTCACACAGCCGCCATCCAATAGCAGAGGAGGGGTGGAGATGAGCGACCGGAACATGCCGCCCACCTCTTTCCTTCCTTCTTTGGTGGACGGAGATAAGGAGATGTTCGTCACTCCTGCGGTGTCACACATAGCGATGTGTGATGTGTGATGCGCAGGAACGAGGAACAACATCGCTACTCACCAGACACTGATATTTGGTGTTTGGACGAACTTTCCAACACCAACGATTTTAACCACTTATGCGATCGTTGAAGGCCGCTCGTATGTGTCACACGCTGCGATGTCGCTAACGACGCCGGATGTGCGTCACAAACACCGTGACCCCGACGATAAATCGTTAGCGATGTTGCAGCGTGTAAAGCACCCATTAGTGTTTGGTACTGGAGCATTTCTGTAATCCACCAGATGGAACCATGGTCCCTAAGCTGAAGTCTCATTGAATCACCAGTGATAGGAGTAGGCCCTGTTTTATATCCCTCCGCTCCCATTTCAGGGCATTGTTTCCCACAGGATTGGACAGAAGATATTCTTAGCTGTTTCCTCATTTTTCATTAGTTCAATTGTCCTCCAGACAATGCAGACTGTACACCACTGGGGGTTGATGCAATTCACAATCAGCAAGCATTCCACAAGTTAGCATATATGAAAAGGACACCCAATAATCCCACTTGAAACAACAGCCCATGTCCCTTGACTTACCAAACAAAGGAACAATAAGTCTGGCATATTTAAGAATAGTTCCCTCCCACACAAGTGGCCAGATATTGCTTCTTGACACAGAGTCATCACAGCTAGAGATGAGAAAATCCAAGGTTCAGTGTTTGGTTTTTGACCAATCACCGACTTTTTTTAAAAAAAAAAAAACAACAAAACAAAACAGAGTTCTTTACATATGAACTTCACTTGTGTGAGCATAGCTTTTGGCTCAGCCCTGTGTGAGCTTCTTGAAGTGCTTGAACGGCTTGCACTGGGGGTAACAACAGCATTATCAGATGTACTATGCAACCCCCAAAAAATGGAAAAACCTCGCTCAGCTGCCCTGGAAGTGATCTATTTATGGTGGGCTGCAATCAGTGACTTCTATTCTGGTTCAGGCCAAGTCTGAACCCATGGAGGTACGGTTTGGCTGCAAGCACCAAACTGAACTTCTATGGGTTCACTCATCTCTAGTCACAACTTATCCTATACTTTCAATGTTAAACATGTATAGATCATGGAAGGTACATGGATGCTTTCTGTTTGCTGTACGTGTTTACAGAGACTCAAATACTTGTATTTGACCTTGTCATCCGTGCTGCCGGAAAGAAATGGACATGTCTCCATGTGGTTCACGTGGACACATGGTTCATGTGAAAACATGGATATGTGAGCAGCACCTTAAGTTATAATGGGTACATGTGGCATCTGTGAAAAACAGTCAAACATACGGATGCACATGTACCAGAAACATGGATGTGTGATAGGGGGCCTTAGCCAAATTTTCTCCAGCAGAAATATGGGTAAGAAGGATCTCATTTATGAACAGATGTTGGTGTAAGATACCAGTAACATAATTTTGAGGGCAGTTTCCCAAATACCAGATTTCTTTATAGGGGTTATCCGGGAGTATTTATTTGTTTTACCATAGGCATAAAAACTAACAGGCAGGTAGTTGCTAACTACCTGAGTTTTCTACTCGGTGTTGCTTCAGAGCAGTCACCGATCACTCCTGCTGGCAATTCAGCTGCTCCACATCAAGAGAGCAGCTCTAAAGGGCAATTTACATGCTGCGATCTTGCTAACGAGCGTACCTGCCCCCGTCGGTTGTGCCTCACGGGCAAATCGCTGCCCGTGGCGCACAACATTGCTTACACCCGTCACACAGACTTACCTTCCATGCGATGTCGCTGTGGCCGGCAAACTGCCTCCTTTCTAAGGGGGCGGTTTGTGCGGCGTCACAGAGACGTCACATGGCAGCCGTCCAATAGAAGCGGAGGGGCGGAGATGAGCGGGTGGAATATCCCGCCCAGCTCCTTCCTTCCTCATTCCTCATTGCTGGTGGACCCAGGTAAGGAGATGTTCGTCGTTCCTGCGGTTTCACACATAGCGATGTGTGATGCCGCAGGAACGACGAACAACCAGCGGCATGCACCACCAACGATATTATGAAAAGGAGCGACGTGTCAACAATCAACGATTTTTGTCATTTTTGCGATTGTTAATTGTCGCTCCTAGATGTCACACGCTGCGATGTCGCCAAGAACGCCGGATGTGCATCACTAACGACGTGACCCTGACGATATATCGTTAGCGATGTCGCAGTGTGTAAAGCACCCTTTACTCTTCTGGGTTGTTCTTTCAATGGGGCATGACTGCCGACATCATGCTGATTGTCAGCTATCTCCCTACAGTTAGGCAGCCGATAGCCTACTGTCAATCACCATGACATCAGCAGTCCCACTCCGTCAACAGAGCAGAGCAGAAGAGATGCAGCTGCTCTATTAATGTAATGTCAGAGGAAGCCACTGAATTGCTAGAAGGAGCGGTCTGTGACCGCTCGATGCCGACAGAGATTGGCAGCGGGCACAACAGACAGGTAGTTAGCAACTACATGAGTATTAGTTCTTTGGACAATATGAGAAAAATTAATAGTCCCATATAACCCTTTTAAACCAGGAAATATTGTGTAAATGAAGGGAGATTAGCCACCTGTCATACACCAATAGAAATCAATAAAGCTAGCACACCGTGATCGGCCTCTGTCTATAGAAGCTTACAAATTCCTTGCTATTAATAAAACTATAGACATAGTAAAAGCTGAATTATATATTAAGTGAATGTAAGTTTATATATTAAAAGTAATCCATAGATGGAGATAGTGTCAAGTGTTACCATAATTCGAAGGCAATTAAATTGATACAATCAGAAATCTTTATTATAGTTATTAAAAAAAAACAACATAAAAAGATAAGATGTTCAAATAAAGTTCAAGATGGTTCTTGTCAACCACTGTCTGAGACTTCATAGCTTTACTATAGAGCCTTGTGTCTTAACTCTAGAATTGTTAAAAGGATTTTCCACTTGAGGAAAACTCCTGTCCCTTTTCTTTAATTTATTTAAAAAAAAAAAATCAGACTCCCTGGGTTCAGCGCTGAGTCTCCTCAAAGGTACCCTGTGGCTTCTACTGTCTTCAGCACTGCCATCCCTTTAACAGCACTGCAGCCAATCCGTGAGCTTGGCGGCTCTGTGCATCACTTGCTATCTAGTTGGATAAAAGTGCTGAGCCCAACTATTGGATACTGCTCTGTCACATGACATCAACAAAATAGACAATTACAGACAACAGGAGTAGCGACATTGACTCCACAATGGATAATGGGACGGTAAGAAAAGCACAGTTGTTTATTTCAAATCTGAAAATTTCTTTAACACTCATCAGAGCAGGATATACAATCCAGGGTTCATAATGCAAGGGTTAGGAAGGAAACAGAAAAGACAACTAATTAAGGTACACTATAACATAATGAACCAGAAAGTTCTGAACTGAAGATCATTACTCAATTCAAAAATCTCAAAATATTTCATGGAATATTCCAATCTTTCTAATAATGATTAGAACAAATCATCATTAATAAGTCATTGCACACATGACTTCTTACTCCACAATATATGGAGCAGACACAAGGAATGTCATTTCTGTTTGCATGTGAACCCTTATTGCAGTTAGTGTATCCCTTTGTGGTATTTTTAAATATTTCATTATCCTCCCCTATGTCAGAAGAATGATGCAAAGGAAAGGGACATACACCTTTGTTTTCTTAAAAGAGGTTGATCACTACTTTAACATTGATGGCCTATCATTAGGATAAGTCATAAATGTCTATACAGCCGGGGTCCAACATCCACCTCTCCCGCCAACCAGTTTTTGGCGGCGGCAGCAAGCGACCGTAAATGTTCAGTTCTGGAGATACCCCATCAATTGATAGAGGCTGTAGCAAGGTACTACACATCTACCTCCTATTGATTTAAATGGGAGTGTGACACTAGGTACAGGGAAGTACTAGGATATGGTGAAAGGGAAGGAAAGGGAACCCCTGTGTCTAGGGAAGGGGGAAATGGTGACCCCTGACCAAAGCTACCACTGGGCCTTGGGTTACCTCACCACCCTAGATAGGTTCCACAACTATGTATCAAGCAGGATACCTGACCCTAGGCTAACCCTGATCTGGGAAGGGAGTGGTTAGGATGAGCTCTTTATCAACCCCACTGAGTACTAAGAGACATACAGTGATTACAAAGAAGGGAAGGAAATAACAACTTATCTGCAGATGCAGATTAGGAAGAGGAACTGCAAACAACAACCAGGTTACACCAGAAGAATGCAAGCCAACTTCTTGCACTGAAGACTTATTAAGGGTACCTTCACACTTAGCGATGCAGCAGCGATCCGACCAGCGATCTGACCTGGTCAGGATCGCTGCTGCATCGCTACATGGTCGCTGGTGAGCTGTCAAACAGGCAGATCTCACCAGCGACCAGTGAACAGCCCCCAGCCAGCAGCGACGTGCAAGCGACGCTGCGCTTGCACGGAGCTGCCGTCTGGAAGCTGCGGAGACTGGTAACTAAGGTAAACATCGGGTATGGTTACCCGATGTTTACATTAGTTACCAGCGCACAGCTGTGTGTGCAGGGAGCAGGGAGCCGCGCACACTGAGCGCTGGCTCCTTGCTCTCCTACCATAGCTACAGTACACATCGGGTTAATTAACCCGATGTGTAATGCAGCTACATGTGCAGAGAGCAGGGAGCCGCGCACACTGCTTAGCGCTGGCTCCTTGCTCTCCTAGCTGCTGTACACATCGGGTTAATTAACCCGATGTGTACAGCAGCTACATGTGCAGAGAGCCGGAGCCGGCAGCACAGGCAGCGTGAGAGCTGCAGAGGCTGGTAACTAAGGTAAATATCGGGTAACCACCTTGGTTACCCGATGTTTATCTTGGATACAGCTTACCTCAGCTGTCAGACGCCGGCTCCTGCTCCCTGCTCGCTTCATTTGTCGCTCTCTCGCTGTCACACACAGCGATCTGTGTGTCACAGCAGGAGAGCGGCTTTGAAGAAAACGAACCAGGGCTGTGTGTAACGAGCAGCGATCTCGCAGCAGGGGCCAGATCGCTGCTCAGTGTCACACACAGCGAGATCGCTAATGAGGTCACTGCTGCGTCACAAAAAGCGTGACTCAGCAGCGATCTCGGCAGCGAGCTCGCTGTGTGTGAAGCACCCCTAAGGGTAGAGGACTTATCACCAACACTGAGTATAGGGAAATGAGGGTATATATAGACACCAAGGAAGTGCTGATGAAAAGCAGCTGAAAGGGTGAGGAACTCTGCAGGGTCCTAGAAGGAAAGGGATGAAAGCAGAAGAGATACACAGGATACCAAATATATCAAGCAGTAATTATAGAATGTCAGGGAGCAGTTTGTGAAGGCAAATGCTGGGACCTTCTATTGCCAAACAGCACATGACTGTCTGTCACTCGTGATACACCAGTGACAAGAAGGCAGATGTGCAGGACCCTGGCCACGGCTGCTATCAGAAGAGCCTTGCTCCAGAATTGAGCATTTCCGACTGCTGGCTGCCACCGCTGGAACAGAGAACAATTGATTGGCTGGAGGGCTAGGTGTCAGACCCTGGCCAATCAGACATTGATGACTTATCCTAAGGATAGCCCATCCATGTTAAAGTAGTGGACAACTTATTTAAGGACTCCGCAGAAAATAAAAAGACATGATTTTATAGAAGCACACAGACTTTCAACACAGGGTTATGAGGTCATTTGGGCTCTGTATGAAGAATCCATTAAATATAGATGCCATATAAAATTATGTATGTAAACCCGTAATCATGATGGTCATAAGTTGTCAAATTTTTTATTCTAGATATTATCATTGCAAGAAATTGTGCTAGATGACTTCAAAATGTCAGATGTACGAAGGGCTGCTGATAAGTTTTTGATCTTTTTTTGTTTCTATGGTAACAAATGCTACACCATATGAAAGCCTTATGTGTCTAATATATGTTTTAAAAATGTTGTGTTTGTTGCTCATGGCAACAGTTTTCTACGCACCCGGGAAAACAAAATGGCAGTGTCTAATGCGATATTCACAGCAACTAAGAGCAGAGGAGGGATAAAATTCTTGTTTCTGCAAGGAAAGTCCCTGAAGGATATTCATGGTGATATATCGCAGACATTGGGGAATCAATGCCCTTCATATTGTACAGTTAGGAACTGGGTTGTCAAATTTAAAACGGACGCCCTTCAGCACCAATGATGAGGAACATCCTGGACGACCGAGTTGTTGTTCTAGAGATTGTTGATGCTGTGCACAACCTCATACTGCAGAATCGACGAATTTCAGCTAAAGCCATAGCAGACATCATGAGGATTTCCCGTGAACGTGTTTGTGTCACTGTTTGTGTTCCATGCACATTTGGACATGAAGCTATCTGCAAAGTGGGTCCCCAAATGTTTGACAACAGATTAGAGAAGCATGCCAGTGAAAACTTCCCCGTCCCTTTTTTTCAGCGTTTCCGGACTGATAAGAACTTTCTGCATCGACTGGTCACTATGGATGAGACCTGGATTTATTTGTATGGCCCTGAAAACAAGGAGCAGTCAGAAGAGTGGAGGCGCAGTGATTCTTCTCCTCCAAAGATGTTCAGGGTACAAAAATCAGCCACTAAGGTGATGGCATCTGCATTCTGGGATAAGGAGGCCGTGCTGCTAGTGAACTACCTTTCCACCATCATGCAAGTTATTACATTAAACTTTTGGACCAATTGAAGGCAGCTCTGAAGGCCAAAAGGTGCGGCAAGCTGGCCAAAGGAATCTTGTTCCTGCAAGACAACACCTCCACTTACACTGCACAAGCGACCACGGCAAAACTGGCAGAGCTGGGCATCTGGTTGACCACCTACCTTATTCACCAGATCTAGCTCCCTTCGACTATCATCTGTTTCTAGTTTCTAAACCTGAAGAAACACCTCAAGGGAACCAAATTTCACACCATTTCTGATGCCATGGCTGCTACAGATGACTGGTTTGAGACACAACCAAAATCCTTCTTTTTGCTAGGCTTACAGAACTTGGAATACCGATGTAAGAAGTGTGTTAACATCAGTACAGAGCATGTGGAATAAATGTAAAGTTTCATCATCATATCTCATTTCTTTCTGGATCAAGCCAAAGACTTATCAGCAACCCCTCGTACAAGTGCATATTGTAAGTTGAACTTTGTGAAAGATATTGTCAACTTTGACATGCTATCTAATAGGAATGCCTGCCCTTATGTCCAGTAAACTGTTGGCCTTACAATAAAGGCTTCTGACAACCTCATAATCTAAGACAGTTACACTGAAAACAAGCTTACTCAACTTTTCCATCGTAAACTGTAGACATTTATGCCACAGCACTCACTTTGGTTTTGGCATGCTTTAGTATCATTTTTATTGGCAACAATTAAACAAGAAGCTTTGGTTACAGAAAAAAAACTAAAGTTTAACTTATTCTCCCTACATGATGTACTTTCCCAAAAATGTCATAATTTTTTTTTCCATTTCTTAAATAAGGATAATAAAAAAAGCCCTTAGAAGTTTGGTATCACTGTAGTCGGACTGAGCTGAAGAATCATATTAACAGTTTATTTTTACTCAACATTGACTGCCATAAAAATCCAAAAAGTTGTGGCCGAATGGTATTTTTTATTCACCATTTTTCTGCATTCAGATCTTTCTTCCTCATTGTGCATTACATTGTATGATAAAATTAATAATGTCAGTTTGAAACGATTACTCACCCAACAAAAAAACAAGCTATCATTCATTGATGTTGGTGGAAAAATACAAACTTTATGGGTCTTAGAAAAAGTAAAGGAAAGAACAAAAGTGTGGAAATGAAAATTGGCCTTGGTGGAAGGGGTTTAAGAAACTAGAAGATCAGACTTTGCAGAAACTTGCACACACCAATGTAATTAATAGAGTTGAGCCATGTTTGAGTCGAACAGTTCGCCAATTTCATGTTCGAGTGATTTTTGGGGGTGTTCGAGTCGTTCGACGAACTGGAACGATTTGCTTCAAGTTCGGCAGTTCGCGTTATGTTCGAGAATGGTTCGATCACCAAAAGCGTGGCTTTTCACAGTAAGTATGTGCGCACGTTGCGTATCTGCATGCATCCTGCGTCCCCAGCACAATCCCTCTCTCTTTCCTACTCACCGATCATGGGAACCTCGCTGCACGGCTGTCACAAATCTCTGGCGGCTTTTCCTCTTTTGAAAATGGCTGCCGCTTCAATATTCAATCAGGTATTCCGTGCCTTCCCCGTCCACCGGCGCCCATGATTGGTTGCAGTCAGACACGCCCCCACGATGAGTGACAGCTGTTTCACTGCAACCAATCACAGGCGCTGGTGGGCGTGTCTATATCGTGCAGTAAAATAAATAAATAAATAATTAAAAAAAGAAAAATGCGGTTCCCCCAATTTTGATATCAGCCAGGATAAAGCCACAAGGCTGGAGGCCGGTATTGTCAGGATGAAGAGCGCCACGTTATGGGGAGCCCACCACCCTAACAATATCATCCACCAGCCGCCCGGAATTGCCGCATCCATTGGATGCGGCAGTCCCGGGACTCTACCCAGCTCATCCCGAATTGCCCTGGTGCGGTGGCAATCGAGGTAATAACGGGGTTAATCATGACAAGCGTCTCCCTGAGACACCTTCCATGATTAACCTGTAAGTGAAAGTAAAGAAACACACACAGTGAAAAATCCTTTATTTGGAATAAAAGTAAAAAAAACCCTCATTTACCTCTTTATTAATCCCAATCAACAATCAAGGTCCGAAGTAATCCACACGACACTGTCAGCTCTGCTACATGAAGATGACAGGGAGCGCTCTGTGTTCTCTCCACGCAGCACCTGAAGTGAGCCGCGCTGTCACTGGAGACTTCACTCTGCAATGCAGAGGTCAAGATAAACAAGTCTTCCTATGTTTCTCATTAGAGCCAGTGGCTCAATGGTTAGAGCTCCTGCCGAAGGAGCATTACTTCACGAGTTCAAGTAACGACCGCCCCGGTAAAGAATTTAATTTATTTTAAATTATAATTATTATTTATTTATAATTACAATTTAATTCAATTTAATTATGCACTGAGGCGAGGAGCCGGATATCAGCTGTGAGCCGCAGGCCACACCTCTAAAATCAGAGCAGTTCACGGAATGAGGCTGCATTGCTCTCTCCTCTCTCTCTTCTCTCTCTTCTCTCTTTTGTTCTCTCTCTCTCTTGTTCTCTCTCTCTTGCTCTCTTTCTCTCTTACTACCTCTCTCTCCTCTCTCTTCTCTCTTCTCTCTCTCTTCTCTCTCTTATCTCTCAATCTCTTATCTCCGCTTCTCTCTCTCTCCTCTCTCTTCTCTCTCTTATCTCCTCTTCTCTCTCTCTTCTCTCCTCTTCTCTCTCTCTTCTCTCTCTCTTCTCTCTCTCCTCTCTCTCTCCTCTCTCTCTTCTCTCTCTTTTCTCTCTCTCCTCTCTCTCTCCTCTCTCCTCTCTCTTCTCTATCTCCTCTCTCTCTTCTCTCTCTCTTCTTTCTCTCTTCTCTCTCTTCTCTCTTATCTCTCAATCTCTTATCTCCGCTTCTCTCTCTCTTCTCTCTCTTCTCTCCTCTTCTCTCTCTCTTCTCTCTCTCTCCTCTCTCTTCTCTCTCTCCTCTCTCTCCTCTCTCCTCTCTCTTCCTCTCTTCTCTCTCTCTTCTCTCTCTCTCCTCTTTCTCTCTCCCTCTCTCTTCTCTTTTCTCTCTCTTTTCTCTCTCCTCTCTCTCTTCTCTTTTCTCTCTCTCAGACCTGGTAATGATCAGCTGATGTGGTCACCTGACGGAATCAGCTGACACTAAAAGTCAAGCGGTGAAGCCGGCTTTTTACCGAACGGCCGGCTAAACAATCAGCTGCTGTTGTCGGACAGGAGTCTGTACAGAAGTGTGTAGTTTTTAGTTGTTTTTTTTTGCACTGATGCATCAGCTGATTGTATAAAAGCCGTTTATACAATCAGCTGCTGTGTCATGTGATTCAGGCCCTTGAACCTGACACATCATCTGATCGCTTTGCCTTCCAGCAAACCAATCAGATGATATTGGATCCAAATTGGACGGCGTGGGACCCTTGACCCAGGATTACTGCGGAGGGGGGTTCTTTATTTAAATAAAGATGGAGTCACTAATTGTGTTGTGTTTTATTTCTAATAAAAATATTTTTCTGTGTTGTGTTTTTTTTTAATCTGTACTAGAAATTCATGGTGGCCATGTCTAATATTGTCGTGACACCATGAATTTCAGGCTTAGGGCCAGATGATAATATACAGCTATCCCTAACCCCATTATTACCCAGCGAGCCACTCGTCACCAGGGCAGCTGGAAGAGTTGGATACAGCGCCAGAAGATGGTGCTTCTATGAAAGCACTATTTTCTGGGGCGGCAGTGGACTGCAATTCACAGCACAGGGGCCCAGAAAGCTCCGGTTAACCTGTGCTGCGGATTACAATCCCCAGCTGCCTAGTTGTACCTGGCTGGACACAAAAATTGGGCTAAGCCCACGTCATTTTTTTTTAATTATTTCATGAAATAATGAAAAAAAAGGGCTTCCCTATATTTTTGGTTCCCAGCCGGATACAAATAGGCAGCTGGGGGTTGGGGGCAGCCCGTAGCTGCCTGCTGTACCTGGCTAGCATACAAAACATGGCGAAGCCCACATAATTTTTTGGGGGGGCAAAAAACTCCTGCAAACAGTCCTGGATGGAGTATGCTGAGCCTTGTAGTTCTGCAGCTGCTGTCTGCTGTCCGTCTGTATGGAGGAGAGCAGACAGCAGCTGCAGAACTACAAGGCTCTGCATGCTCAATTCACTAGTGTATGTAGGAGAGCAGACAGTAGCTGCAGAACTACAAGGCTCAGCATGCTCCATTCACTAGTGTATGCAGGAGAGCAGACAGCAGCTGCAAAACTACAAGGCTCAGCATACTCCATCCAGGACTGTATGCAGGAGTTTTTAGCCCCCCAAAAATGACGTGGGCTTCGCCATGTTTTTGTATGCTAGCCAGGTACAGCAGAGAGGTACGGCTGCCCCCAACCCCCAGATGACTATTTGTACCTGTCTGGGAACTAAAAAAATAGGGAAGCCCTTTTTTAATTATTTCATGAATTTCATGAAATAATTAAAAAAAAAATCGACATGGGCTTCGCCCCATTTTTGTGTCCAGCCAGGTACAAGTAGGCAGCTGGGGATTGGAATTTTCAGCACAGGTTGGCCCGAGCTTTCTGGGCCCCTCTGCTGCAAATTGCAGTCCGCAGCCGCCCCAGAAAATGGCGCTTTCATAGAAGCGCCATCATCTGGTGCTGTATCGAACTCTTCCAGCAGCCCTGAAGCCGGGTGGCTTGCTGAGTAATAATGGGTTAATACTAGCTTTGTTTTACTAGCTAGTATTAAGCCAGAGATTCTTAATGTCAGGCAAGTTTGACTCAGCCATTAAGAATCTCCAATAAAGGGTTAAAAAAAAGACACCACACAGAGAAAAAATACTTTAATAGAAATAAATACACAGACACACTTAGAGACTTCACGTTTATTACTCCCTCTCATCCCTCCATGATCCTGGTCTTCTGTCTTTTTTCTCCTTCAACCCATGCAGCTCTGCTACATCAGACAGCACTGCATGGGAGGAAGATGCTGCTGCTCCCCGTGCAATCTCATCACTCAGTGAGAGTGAGCAGAGGCTGTGGGCTGTAAGCGGTGACGTCACTGCTACGATCGTTGTTAAAGTAATCTGACAGGTGGTTACTATAGCAACGGTGCTCCGATCACGTGATTCCCAGTGATGCAATTCACCGGCTGTGGCATTTAGTCCTTGCATGTGGGCTGACTCTGTAAAGAGCGCCGACATGCAGGAACGGGGAAGCCGACCATGTGCCAGAGCATCTCGCCAGTACACGGAGATGCACAAACGAGCCAAGCGTACCGGAGAGATGCACTGTCAGGACCTAGCATGACGTCTAGCCATGTGACCAGTCTGTAGCCAATGATATAATACACACGTGACTGCTCACATGCTATTTTGACATCACGGAAGGTTCTATCATCAGTGCTGGTTACCAGGAGGACGCAGCGATTATCGGAAGGAAAAGCAGCGGGAGACAGAGTGCAGGACGCGTTTTGGGGACCTGTAAGTGTAATGGCAATGTTTATTAACTGTATGTGTACATATATAATGTGTTTTTATGTGTTTGTGTTTGCATGCCATTGTTTTCAATGGGGTTCGAAGGGGTTCGTTGAACGTTCGACAAACGTTCGCCAAACGGAGCCTCCGTTCGACGAACCGAACTGAACTCGAACTCTAGGGGGGTGACTCATCTCTAGTAATTAACATAGCTCCCTTGCAGGGTATATGAAAAGGAAATGATAGGTACTTTCCTACTCCCTATTTGTTTTCCCAGTGATCTGGCTGTAATTTCTGACCTATGCTCCCCACACCCACACCCACTCATTCCTACGTATCCTCTACAGTCAACATTTACAATACAATATCAGTGGCATGCTAGAACACACAGATCAGTTGAGTTTTTATGACTTAGGTATTTTTATGAGTGAAGGTAGCCATGCAACAAGTACACATAAGCAAACACAATAATATCACAATTGGTATTCTACAGAAGTACACAGCAGTCAGTACAGTCAATGGCGAT
Organism: Anomaloglossus baeobatrachus; assembly: GCF_048569485.1. NCBI lineage: Eukaryota > Metazoa > Chordata > Amphibia > Anura > Aromobatidae > Anomaloglossus > Anomaloglossus baeobatrachus. The sequence continues at coordinate 282,531,581 of NC_134356.1, read as the reverse complement.
TCCAAAAATGTACAGATAGGATAAGTCTTCTGTTTGGCTTATGGAGTGGAGGAAAAATGTACAATGATTGTCCAAGGGGTAAAGTTCATTTGAAGGGTGGAATTAGTGATGGGCAAGCAGTACAATGCTTGGTTCTCAAAATTAAGAGTGAACACTATGATGCTTGAGTGCTCTTTACTTGAGTCAAGCAGGTCAGATGCTCAGACGGCTCCAGTAACAAGTATTAGAGAAGCCAATAATTGGGCCGTTCGGCTGTCCACCTACATACAGCCAGCCATAAACAGAGCATTTCCAGTGGAAGGGTTTTTTTGGGATACACTAAATTGGAAAACATTGTTTTTATCCCCAGTGAGAGCCATTCAGAAACTCCACGTGGCTCCCACTGGGGTGCCTGCTCGCATCATTCACTGAAGCAAGCCTGTTCTTTGTGATCCATTTTTCACTAACGACACATCTGAGCACCCACGATACTTGGCCGAGCATCCTGATGAGTATTGAGTAGTGGCGATCACTCTCAAACATCATTAGGGGGGAGATATAAACAATAGTGTATAATTGTGCCATGCTTATTTATTTAAAGTGTGTTCAAAAACATAAGAATGATCTATGCTTAACTTTGCAGGTATGTGGTTGTGTGATTCTGGGAATCTCTATATGGCTTCGTGTCAGTTCAGATGCTCAGCAAGTAAGTAGAACGTAATTAGATTGAATATGTGATGTAATAATTCTATTAAAAGCATTTGACACAAGAATGAAACCTAATAAACTTCTAAAATGACTGTTGTTTCCTCTGCTAAACACACCTAAAGTAGCAGCATAGTTTCTACAGGTGTAAATGGTGTCCTTTTTCTGCTGTAATGTCTGCCCGGGACCACAGTCTTAGGATGGCTTTTACGGACAGACTAGAGGCTAGCTGCCCACTAAGTAGGATCCTGAGAACCCCGAAACCCTTTAACCCCTGTACAGGGATATGTAATTACTACAGGACCAGGGACGTCGCTGCCTATTGAAGGAGTAGTAGGCAGGAGAGTCATCAGAGAGCATTAAGAGGTCAAAACACAGGGATCAAATATACAGAGCAGGGTGTGAACCAGAGACAAGCAGTTATAGCTAGACTATATCTGGCAAGGAGCAGCAGACCACTGAAGGTGTAAGAAGGGTGTGGTGCCTTCCAATAGGCTGGAGCAGGAAGGCACACACCACTACAGTCAGCCAGTGGTACTGCAAGTCCCAGGTCTACTAAGCTTGGTGGATGGGCAGAGACTGCTCTCACCAGAGCTACTGGCAATGACTCCGCCTCCATCATCGCCACCGCTCACCGTGGGAATGCGGTGGCGCCTGGTGGCTGGAGCAGAAATTACAGCCGCAGACTCTGGTGGAGACGTGACAGCAGATTCTCTGGCATTGCTGATTGCAGTGGCTTGTGCTCTAGCTCATGTATGTTCCAAGGGCCTTTCACTATGATGTTCATATGCCATAATGAAACAATCATTATTAGCGTGTATATTACATTTCATTTCATTCTTAATAACGGTTCTTCTAATATTTTTTTTTTCTAGAAATTCAATATACAAGGAAGTGGTGTGCTTACGGCAGTTGACGTCATGATAGCCGTGGGATCCATAATTATGGTGCTTGGGTTTTTTGGATGCTGCGGTGCTATAAAGGAAAGTCGTTGTCTCCTTCTTCTGGTATGCATTTCTGGTTAGCAGTTTACATATGTATCATCAGTAAGGAATACAAAATACAATTTAATCTATCGATCAGAACTAATATAATATCTGGTATCACTAAAACACAATAGGTTACACTTTTGGCATCTATTTATTCGACAGAAACCAAGAGAATTGTTCCATATATTTCTTTGGAAAACATATGTATAGAACCATTGTTTTAGCTGATTTTTTTCATATGAAACAATTAATTCCCATTCATTATTTGGAATTGCATAACTCAACACAGCAAATCAGAAATTTGGAGCTTGACCAACCAAGTTCTTTATTTTTGTCCCATGTCTAATGCCAAAACTTGTATTCATTTAGTGTTCAGTGAATTTTGGATCCTTTAACTGATTTTCCTGTGCTTTCAACGGCTTAGGTTTACCAGCTAAACATATGGAAAAATATTCAAAAGAGCATAAATACGTGCGTATTAAAATATTCTAGTATGACTCATGTAATATTGCTCCAACACTAGCTTAGCTAAATTAATATACATATAAATAAATCTGGAAAATGTCATATCGCAGGTTAATAAGACATAAAATATGTTGTAAAGTGCTGTTCTTAAAATGTTTATAGACTGGACATGAAAGTAATGTTTTTACTACGTCTACCTTGAACATTTCCAGCTGAAACCACATTCTAAGAAAAGCTCAGAGAAAAATAACAAAAGGGCCTTTCCAAAAGCCACAATGCACACATAAATGTATGTATGTATGTGCTAAGAAAATGAGTGTTTCTGCCAAAGTATGGTATCTAATCTAACTGCATCAGTCCAGGTCCAAAGAGATACACGCAAAAAATGTTCCCTTTTTAGCACCTATTTCAAGGAATAGTGCAGTCATCGGGTATGTTCACACGTAACGTTTTTTCAAGGGTTTTTGCAAAAAAATCAGTATTTTCCTTTCCCAGCCAAGTGAATGGGATTTCTGAAATCTCATGTACATGTTGCTTTTTCCTTGTAGATTTGTAGCAATTTCGATTCCTTCAGTGTTTTTGCAGTATTTTTCCCCAATTCTAATGAACAGGAAAAACATAAAAAAAATGAATAAAATGCACTTTTTTATGCATAAATATCTGCAGCAAATACTTAATATGTGCACATAGACATAATCTTATACTTATAGTTGGATGTATTCTTGAGAGAACCACAGTATTTAAAAAAAATTTGCCAGCTCGCCTCTACTGCTCCATCAACCAGTATGCACAGAACCGCGTCCTGACCAACCGCAGAATTCTTTCAAAAATAGAGAAGTTCCAGCTCCAAGATGATAAAGCCAAAATACTTTATTTCATTCTAATTGTTTAAAAAATCATAGAGACAAACAAAGGCTGAGAAAGAACATGGTCAGCGCTCGAAACGCTTTACCGATTTCCCCTATCCCCCACATTTGCCTCTATGATTTTTTAAACAATTGGAATGGAATATAGCATTTTGCCTTTTTATATCTTGGAGCTGGAACTTATTGTCACAGTCTTCTCTTTTGAGAATTTGTGATAGGCTCAGGTTTGGTTTCCCTCTCATTCCATCCTAGACCATACACTCATTAAATGGGTTTCATTTCTTTAGTCACAAGAGGGGTTACTGTTGCAGCAGCAGACTCTGCAAGGCAGATCAGCTGTTCCTGCTGATATCCACTTCCGGCCTAGATAAAAACTCTTTGCTTCCAGCAGGCGGTTATTCAGGATAATTTTGGAGCTTGGCCCGGAGGTCGACAGACGCATTCCTTGCTGCTGCAGTTGTCTGGTGTTTGGTTGTGTGGAAGTTATCCCTTGTGTTTGAACCTTCCCCTTACCTTTCTCGGTTCTGGTTCCAGGACAAGAGATAGGGAGAGGCTGGGGGATCAGACATCGCTACTTTGAAGCGTAATTCTGGATTGTAGGCCAGTCTAGGGTACCTCCCTAGCTTGAGGGTAAGCAAAGGGGCCCCCCAGTCACTCTCCACTTGTCTTTTCTTGATAGAATTCTTGAGGAAGCCTCTTCCACCCCGTGCTTGCCTAAGGTGTCTCCATTAGATCATTCCTCCTTGGTTCCCTGCCTGGGAGAGCTCACAGACTCCATTTACACATGTAGGACAATCTGAATACATACTAATAGGTTTCCCACTTAACCATGAAATTGGACCTAAGTGCAAGTGTTATCCCTCCCTGGGGCTGATTTCAATGACTGCAGTTTGGAAAATGCTTCTGTAATGTCTAAAATACATGAATAGGTCACAATACAAGTAAAAATAATGAGGTTATATTGTGAGCCAATTGGGCATGCATCCAGTCATTATTTATTTCGCTATTGCTGTTTTTTTCATCAGCACATTTTCCTTTTTGTTTTTCCATTTAGTTCTTCATCGGGCTGTTTTTGATCCTGGCACTTCAGTTAACAGCAGGGATTTTGGGGGTTGTTTATAAACCACAGGTAGGATGAACACAGAGATATAATTGTCTGCTGCCAGTCTTAAAGTAAAGCAACATTATTTTCATGGAATAATTTCTTTGTTTTCCTTGCTAGTTGGAACAAAAAGTGAATCAGACGTTGCATGATCTTCTACCATTAAATCAACAAAGCGAAGAGTTGAAGAAAGCATTGCACACCATCCAAGAAGAGGTAAGGCTTTCTTTGTATGCACAGGTACTGACTATTGGTAAAGGTATAATAGAATGATACCAGAATCATATTGTTATATGATGGTGGCTATAATGAAGAAGCAGCACTACAAAGGATAAAGCAAAGTCAATGTATTTACTCATGATCATGAATATGAATGATACAGAACTTCAAATTACAATGTTGCTCCATTTTGTTACAATGTTAGAATCTAAAGCCTGCTTTACACCTTACAATTAGGTGTGCGATCTCGTATGCGATGTGACACGCCCAGGTCGCATATACGATTTACTGAGATTGCACGTAGGTCGTTCATTTGCTGTCACACGTGCGTTAGTAGTCTATGTTAAATTGATCAATTTTGTGTGCGATCCTTTAGATCATGTGTTCTGTGACGTATGCATTGGGCACCTTTTTTTTTTATTTATTTATTGACTTGACAAGCGTGTGTAGGGATGCGTTTTTACTATGTCATCTGCCATTCAGCTCTGCTACATGGCCGCTGACAGCAGCCACAGACAGCCATGTAGCAGCGGTGAATGGTAGTTGACAGCAGACACAGACAGAGAGAGCCGCACTGTCAGAATGAACTCGGGTGAACTTCACCCGACTTCATTGTCATGCTGCGGCTCTGTCTGTGTCGCGCCCTGATTAGCGGTCACCTGTGAAGGATTCACCGGTGACCGCTAAACTCCTGAGTAACTGAATTGAGCAGCCCTCTCTCATACTCACCGATCCCCGGCGCTGCAGAGCTTGCACGCTGTCACTGGATGCAGCGGTGGATGCAGCAGCGGTGGCCGCGGGTAACCTCAGTGACAGCTCAGCTGATCGCGTGGCTGTCTTCAGTTGCTGTGTGGAGGTGACCGGAGCGGCTGTGTCTGCTGCAGCTCCGGTCACCTCCATGCAGCAGCGCTGGATGCGACGCTGGAGCATCCTGGATTCCGCCGGACATGGAGGGCTTTTTGGGGCTGATTAAAGTGGTTAACCAGGGTATATGTTTGTGTTTTTTATTTCTAATAAATGATTTAGTCGACGCTTTTGCGCTCGTTAATCGTATCATCTAGGCTTTACACACTACGATGTCGAGAGCGACGCAGGAAGTGCGTCACTTTCGACATGACCCCACCGACATTGCACCTGCGATGTCGTAGTGTGCAAAGTACCCCTAAGTGTGACAGTTGTCCAGCTGAAAATGGCCTTGGTATTAGTACGCCTCACTCCTCCACAGGTTATGTGGCAGTTGCACCCTCCACTACTGCAATCGCTCTGTTACATGTGAGGCAGTGAGTTTGGAAGAGATAAGCCCTGTATTTCTCATTTTGGACAAGTCATTTCAATAAATTGTTAGAATTCTGTATTTTCTCATTTTTTGGCCCAGATCTGTTTAGAAATTCAGAGATTTATTGATATGTGTCGGTGAAATATTTCCATGTTTTTATTTCTTAGAACAAGTGCTGTGGTGTTATTAATGGTCGTAATGACTGGGGAAATACCGTTCCACCATCATGTATTTGTAATCCAGTAACTGATACAGACAAATGTAAGGCGGGTTTCTATAAGCAGGTAAGATTGTTTCTTTTGATCTCAATGATTGATATTGCTTGTCATACAAATGCCTCATGAACTGTGGCCTAGCTGCATAAGAGTTTAGAGAGTTGCACCTCAATATATATATACGTAGATAAACCTCAATTAGCTATTCTCCCAGCTCCACCCACATCAGCTTTATTTGTGGATTAAGTTGTAGAGTTTAGGCTAAACGATTTTTAGGACCCTGGTCCTGGGCTCTTTGTCGGTGCTCTATAGCAGCTGGACCAAAGCTGGTAATATTCCCATCTCCTTTGATCTGCAATAGGAGCGGACATATCGTTGGTGCAACCTGTGCAGGGCCCCAAGGGTTAAGGGGAGCCTACTAATGAGAAGTAGTGCAGGGAATGCCGCAGATAGCAGAAGGTTTTACTGATGTGAAATATTGCTCAACCCAAATAATCGGGTAAATTGTTGGTATAAATCTGAAACAGGACTGCTGTTGGGAAAAGGATATTATGATTTCTGTATGCCATCAAAATAAAAACAAATTGAAACTGAAGTTCTGCAAATTAAAAACTTGAAAAAGGCTAATATACTCTATATATACCAACAATGACACCCATGTAAACTGCAACTATGTTTCTTTCATTACTTTTAATATAAATGTACATTGGTTCCCACCTTAGTAATTGTTGCCATGGTTATTTATATATCTCAAATCTTCTGGACAACTCCTTTTAGTGGCAATATGTGTTAGGGAAAAAATGGTTAATGGTAGCTACAAAATAATATATACAAAATAGCAACTACAGGCATCTTAAAGAGATTATTAGTACTACCAGTACAGTAAGTCAGCAACACTGGGTGACTAGATGGTGTATGGTGACTATGTGTGTATAGTGACTATATGGTGTATGGTGGCTATATGGTGTACAGTTAGGTCCAGAAATATTTGGACAGTGACACAATTTTCGCGAGTTGGGCTCTGCATGCCACCACATTGGATTTGAAATGAAACCTCTACAACAGAATTCAAGTGCAGATTGTAACGTTTAATTTGAAGGTTTGAACAAAAATATCTGATAGAAATTGTAGGAATTGTACACATTTCTTTACAAACACTCCACATTTTAGGAGGTCAAAAGTAATTGGACAAATAAACCAAACCCAAACAAAATATTTTTATTTTCAATATTTTGTTGCGAATCCTTTGGAGGCAATCACTGCCTTAAGTCTGGAACCCATGGACATCACCAAACGCTGGGTTTCCTCCTTCTTAATGCTTTGCCAGGCCTTTACAGCCGCAGCCTTCAGGTCTTGCTTGTTTGTGGGTCTTTCAGTCTTAAGTCTGGATTTGAGCAAGTGAAATGCATGCTCAATTGGGTTAAGATCTGGTGATTCACTTGGCCATTGCAGAATGTTCCACTTTTTTGCACTCATGAACTCCTGGGTAGCTTTGGCTGTATGCTTGGGGTCATTGTCCATCTGTACTATGAAGCGCCGTCCGATCAACTTTGCGGCATTTGGCTGAATCTGGGCCGAAAGTATATCCCGGTACACTTCAGAATTCATCCGGCTACTCTTGTCTGCTGTTATGTCATCAATAAACACAAGTGACCCAGTGCCATTGAAAGCCATGCATGCCCATGCCATCACGTTGCCTCCACCATGTTTTACAGAGGATGTGGTGTGCCTTGGATCATGTGCCGTTCCCTTTCTTCTCCAAACTTTTTTCTTCCCATCATTCTGGTACAGGTTGATCTTTGTCTCATCTGTCCATAGAATACTTTTCCAGAACTGAGCTGGCTTCATGAGGTGTTTTTCAGCAAATTTAACTCTGGCCTGTCTATTTTTGGAATTTATGAATGGTTTGCATCTAGATGTGAACCCTTTGTATTTACTTTCATGGAGTCTTCTCTTTCCTGTTGACTTAGAGACAGATACACCTTCTTCACTGAGAGTGTTCTGGACTTCAGTTGATGTTGTGAACGGGTTCTTCTTCACCAAAGAAAGTATGCGGCAATCATCCACCACTGTTGTCATCCGTGGACGCCCAGGCCTTTTTGAGTTCCCAAGCTCACCAATCAATTCCTTTTTTCTCAGAATGTACCCGACTGTTGATTTTGCTACTCCAAGCATGTCTGCTATCTCTCTGATGGATTTTTTCTTTTTTTTCAGCCTCAGGAGGTTCTGCTTCACCTCAATTGAGAGTTCCTTAGACCGCATGTTGTCTGGTCACAGTAACAACTTCCAAATGCAAAACCACACACCTGTAATCAACCCCAGACCTTTTAACTACTTCATTGATTACAGGTTAACAAGGGAGACGCCTTCAGAGTTAATTGCAGCCCTTAGAGTCCCTTGTCCAATTACTTTTGGTCCCTTGAAAAAGAGGTGGCTATGCATTACAGAGCTATGATTCCTAAACCCTTTCTTCGATTTGGATGTGAAAACTCTCATATTGCAGCTGGCAGTGTGCACTTTCAGCCCATATTATATATATAATTGTATTTCTGAACATGTTTTTGTAAACAGCTAAAATAACAAAACTTGTGTCACTGTCCAAATATTTCTGGACCTAACTGTATGTCTCCTATTTGTATTTTCCATAGAATCGTATTATTGCTTGCCTTTAATGGACAGTTACTATTCATTTGTTCTACTGCTTTTCTCACACAGACATGTGCTTCAGTATTTGTTGACTACTACAAGAGCCATCTGATCATCATAATTGGAATTGCGTTTGGACTGGCAGCTGTAGAGGTATTGTATGAGGATCGGAAAATCTTACAAATCATCGCTATATTAAAGCCTATAAAGGAAAAACTGAAACACATATTGTAAAGCAATAATTTTTATTATTGTAGAAAATAGTTTTTTAAAAGAAAAACATGAAAATAGGAAGGCTAGAGAGAATGCACAGTAAATGAATAACCCTGAATTGGTCACCTGTCAGAAATAAGGCAAGTAAGCATGGAATGTGCCAATAATCAATACTTAAGATACAGTCAAAAAATGTAAATAATGGAGAAATCAAGTGGAGTAGGTCAGGTTCATGTGGTATAAACTATCTATTCCTAACAAATCAGTCTTGAAGACATGCATAAAGTGCCAAGTGCTTAAGAGGAATGAATAAATAAAGAATTAATTAATAATTATGTACAAAATGGAACCTGGACTTGTCCACATTGATCCTCTCCATGCACAAAAGAATACACTATATGGTGATAGGAAAATATAATAATACGCTCAGTATAGTAAATTCATCAAGAAGAGCATATATGGCATACATTAACATATCAGATGAAAGGCTAAAATAGTAATAGATAAATATAAGGTGCACAGTGCACTGTATACTATATAGAGCTAAATTCAATTATAAGCCTTTTTTGCATACTGCAGCATATTATATGGCATACTGTATATGCTGAGCGCATTACATATGAAGAAACCATATAGAGAAGGCACCACATAAGAAGTATTTAAACGGCACCTATAGTATTATAGTATGCATTGATATATCACTATATGTTCAATATGAAAGATTACATACCAGGGACCACAGGGAAGCTCCCCAACATGCGTTTCGCCGTCTTTTTCAAGGGAAACATACTTGTTTCAGTTTTTTCTTTATAGGCTTTAATGTATATGTATACTGGAACCATTAATATGTTTCCTCGCATATTGAAATCATCACTATAGTAGAGTTGTGCTATTTGGCACAGTTCAACATTGCACATTGTTTTCCATGAAGACTCAATATTTCATTAGAGAAACAGTTAAAGGGTTTGATAATTATTGAAACCTGGGCTACAAAGTGTAACCTTACGACCTGAAAGGTCTAGCAAATTCTTTGAAGTGGTCCTAATTGTTGTTAGGTTCTGAGCTAATGCAAGAGACTGCTGATAAGTCTTTGGCTTTACCCAGAAAGAAACGAGATGGGTTGATGAAACTTTACATTCATTCCACATTCTCTCCACTGATGTCAACACACTACTTACATCGGTATTCCAAGTTCTGTAACCTAGCAAAAAGAAGGATTTCAGTTGTGCCTCAAACCAGGCCTCCGTAGCAGCTATGGCATCAGAAATGGTGTGAATTTTCGTACCCTTGAGTTGTTTCTTCAGGTTTGGAAAAGATGATAGTCAGAGGGAGCTGAATTTGGTGAATAAGGTTGGTGATTTACCAGCTCTGACAGTTTTGCCGTGGTCGCTTGTGCAGTGTGAGCGGGGGCTTTGTCTTGCAAGAACAAGATTCCTTTGGACAACTTGCCATGCCTGTTAGCCTTCAGAGCTGCCTTCAATTGGTCCCAAGTTCAGTGTACTACCTTGCATAAATGGTAGAATACTTTTGAAGGTAGTCCACTAGCAGTACGCCCTTTTTATCCCAGAATACAGATGCCATCCCCTTAGTGGCTGATTTTTGCACCCTGAACTTCTTTGGTTGAGGAGAACCACTGTGCCTCCACTCTTTTGACTGCTCCTTGTCATTCAAATAAATCCAGGTCTCATCCATAGCGACCAGTCGATCCAGTAAGTTTTTATCAGTCCGGAAACTCTAACAAATGGACCGGGAAGTTTTCACTCGCATGCTCCTCTAATCTGTTGGCAAACATTTGAGGATCCACTTTGCAGATAGCTTCGTCATGTCCAAATGTTCATGGATAGTAACACAAACATGTTCTCGGGAAATCCCAATGATGTCTGCTATTGCTTTAGCTGAAATTCGTCAATTCTCTAGTATGAGCCTGTGTACAGCATCGACGATCTCTGGAACAACAACAACTCTCGGTCGTCCAGGATGTTCCTCATCATTGGTGCTGAAGTGGCCCGTTTTAAATTTGGCAACCCAGTTCTTAACAGTGGATTATGAAGGACATTGATCTCCCAATGTCTGCGACATATCACCATGAATATCCTTCACGGATTTTCCTTGCAGAAACAAGAATTTTATCACTCCTCTGCTCTCAGGTGTTGTGAATATCACATTAGACTCTGCCACTTTGGTTTCTCACATGCATAGAAAACTGCTGTCATCATAAGCAACAAACACAACATTTTGAAAAGCTATATTACACACATAATTTCATGTGATGTAATATTTGTTACCATAGAAACAAAAAAAGATCACAAAGCCAAAGACTTATCTGCAGCCCCTCGTATAAATAACAAAAAAAAAAAGAACATGATACAGAATAATTTTGCTTGCACTAAGAGTTAAATATTACAGGGGTATTAAGGGTCCACTCCTCATCTCTGATCATTCTAAAGAGTCACTACAGCTGTAAAAGCACATACAAGCCCGGTTATAGACAAAGCGGGGCCCTAAATGCTCAAATATTTCACCATCACACTCAAACATTTAGGTTACATTTAAAACGCGCTGAGTTCCGACCATTAAACAAGTGCGATCGGCAATATTCAAGCCCTGCGGTGCTTGTTTCTTTACACAGGCTGAGGAAGAATGATGGGCACACAACAATCACTAGTAGATCAATCTGTCCTAATACAGTATCATGTTATCAGCAGCACATCCCTCAGTTTTCACCATGTGATGTGCTGCTGAGAACAATGATTTTTGTTTCCCCATAAACAATCCAATTACCCGATGGATGGACAGAATTTTGCTATTTCGTTAGGCGATTGATGACCGGTTTACACCTATGAACTCTTATCTGTGCATCCGGGATTATAAATGGATACTACATACACTCAGTATGTGACACAAACACTGTGAATTACATATACAATACATATTTGTACACACACACACAGCACACATCCATGTATACAGAGTACATACAAATATGTCTTCTTCACACACACAAATATATATATATATCCAGGGAGAGACACTTTGTGTAACCACTTTTACTCTGACCAAAAGATGGGGATTCTGAACACAGGACTCGTTATATTACCTAAGAATTACTAAAAATGTTTAATAAAATAATTTTTCCAAACTGGAATATCAGTAAGAAGAATGTGTTAAAAGAATCATCTACTTAGAATTACATTTAACAGAGTTCCTATATACGTCTTACTAAGGTGTATTTATACACAAAAAAGTTACATTTGAATTATTAAAGAGGACCAACCATTAGGATTTTGCTACATGAGGTACCGTATTTTTCGCTTTATAAGACGCACTTTTTTCCCCCAAAATTGTGGGGAAAATAGGGGTGCGTCTTACAAAGTGACTGTAACTTACCGGGCAGTAATGCGGCGGTGGACTGAGTCACAGGAGGCTGGTGCGGCCGCCATGGATCCCCGGCAATCGGCTGCGGAGGCGGCCGCCATGGATTCCGCGGCAATCGGTTGCGGTGGCGGCAGCCATGGATCCCCCGGCAATCGGCTGCAGTGACAGCCGCCATGGATCCCCCGGCAATCGGCTGCGGTGGCGACCGCCATTGATCCCCCGGCAATCGGCTGCGGTGGCGGCAGCCATGGATCGCCCGGCAATCGGCTGCGGTGGCGGCCGCCATGGATCCCCCGGCAATCGGCTGCGGTGGCGGTCACCATAGCCGAAATCTTTATCTGCGCCTGCGCTGCCTCCAACGCGACTTCCGGAAAATGGCTGCGGAGGTGACGCAGGCGCAGATGGAGATCTTGGAGAAGCGAGATCTCCATCTGCGCATGCGCTGCCTTCCGTAGCCATTTTCCTGAAGTCCATCGCGTCGGAGGCTACGCAGGCGCAGATAGAGATCGCGGCTCTCAAAGATCGCGATCTGCGCATGCGCGGGCTCCATTTTAGATCTCCGCAGCAGCCGGAGACTATCATAAGAAGGAGGAGAGAGAAGAACGATTCTCCCTCTCCTCGCTAGGGCTGGATGCTGATTGGTGGAGACAACTTCTGCAGAGCTGCCTCCACCAATCAGTGATCTGAGCCTGACAAATGTTATCAGTTGAACGAAGGGTCCTAATAGGTGAGCAAAAAACACTGAAGGGGAACACAACCCCCATCATCAGCCTTCAGAATATACTGTATCAATCGGTGTATTCAGAAGGATGATGGGGGCTGTAGTCCTTTAGTGTAAACACTCCAGGGAGGGACTAATGTAGTGGCCAAAGTGTTAATGTGACTACCACCCCCCTCATCTTTAAGAATACAGCCATGTATGGTATACAGTACATGGGTGTATTCCTAAGGATGAGGGGGGTGGTAGTCCCAGATCCCCATAAAAGTGCATCATGCAGGTCCCCCATAGCCATGTCATCCACGGATCCCACATAACAGTGCATCATCCACAGGTACCCCATAATAGTGCGTCATCCACAGGTCCCCCATAATAGTGCGTCATCCACAGGTCCCCATAATAGTGCGTCATTCACAGGTCCCCCATAATAGTGTGTCATCCACAGGTCCCCCATAGCAGTGCGTCATCCACAGGTCCCCCATAGCAGTGCGTCATCCACAGGTCCCCCATAGCAGTGCGTTATCCACAGATCCCCCACAGCAGTGTCATCCACAGGTCCCCAATAATAGTGCATCATCCTCAGGTCCCCCATAACAGTGCGTCATCCACAGGTCCCCCATAGCAATGCATCATCCACATTTCCCCCATAATAGTGCATCATCCACAGGTCCCCCATAGCAGTGTGTCATCCACAGGTCCCCCATAGCAGTGCGTTATCCACAGATCCTCCACAGCAGTGTCATCCACAGGTCCCCAATAATAGTGCATCATCCTCAGGTCCCCCATAACAGTGCGCCATCCACAGGTTCCCCATAGCAGTGTGATCCACAGGTCCCCCATAGAAGTGCGTTATCCACAGGTCCCCCACAGCAGTGCATCATCCACAGATCCCCCCATAACAGACCCTCCTGTTGAGTCTAAATTGTTAAAATAATGTTTTTTTTAATTTTATTAAAATGTTTTAGCACACTATTTGGCTCAATTCTTTTTTTTTTTAATTTTCCTCCTCTAAAACCTAGGTGCGTCTTATAATCAGGCGCGTCTTATAAAGCGAAAAATACGGTAAATGCAGTGCAATACAGGCACTAATATGCTGAATCCAGGCATACTTCTTATAGAAAGATCAAATGCTTGGTTGATTAAATATGTTTAATCAAAGTTGTAAAAAAAGCATTGCACTTTGATTAACTGCTGCAACATGGCTGGGTCTTTGTGTGTCGGGTCCTAGGCGTTTATTCCTCCTCCAGTGTCCTAGTGGCTTTCCTCCTTTTATTTATTTGAATATTGCACAGCACCACCATTGCTGTTGTTGGTGGTGCGTGTGCATTGCTACAGTAAACAAGCAAACAAGGAAGAAAAAAGAGTGCTAAAAATTTGGGATCACCACTGATTAATAATCAAAAATCCTTTATTTGCAAAAATAGCCAATTGACAAAAAACATTTAAAAACACTAACAAAAAAGACATATACCAATACATAGAACATATAATAAAGTACTCATGATATCAAAAGCCCCAAAAGTTTGCAGTTGAAAAATAACAACGAATGAACAAGGATACTTAACATTGCAAAGCATGGTAGCTGAGGAGCAAGGGGGATGGGGATGTCTGTGTTGCAGGCGGCGGGGCGCTGCGCTCGCTAACACTCGGGTCCGGCGCTGCTGCTGCTGCTCGGTGGCTCGAGCGGTGGGCCGGATCCGGGGACTAGAGCGGCGCTTCTCGCCCGTGAGTGAAAAGGGGATGGTTTGGTTTGGGGATTTTGTCCGTGACGCCACCCACGGTTGTGGTGAGGTTATGACACCACCGCTGCTCTGGACGGGGATCCTGGGTACGATGACAGGGAGCAGCCGAGATGTTTTTCTCTCCCCTCCGTGGGTAGGGGGGATTGGTGGTCCCGGTGATGGTGACTGTAAGATGGATGGCGGGGTTTGGGGAGGTGCAGGGTCGTGGGAGGGCAGCGCAGTGCCAGGCGGCACGGTAGTACTCACTCAGCCAATGACACAGACAGAGTCTCTGATAAAACAAACGGCTGGATGGACGGGTCCCGCAGCCGGCTGCGATGGTCACTCCCGGTAGGTTGGCGGTGACTGTCTCTCCCTGCACCTGTAATATGTCTTCGGCTCCGATGGCTTCCCACCGGTAACCCGCTCCCCAGCGGTGTAGTTGCCAGAGGAGCCCCTTTTTGCCCACAGGCTCTGGCCCTGGGAACTCTAGCTGTGGCGGTAGCTGTATTTCCCTTCACGGTTGAGCGGTTGCCTTCAGTCGGGTCTTTGCTGCTGGGAAACCCCGGAGGTTCCCGTCGCTGACGGATTTGACCGGTTTAACGGCGACTCCAAGCCTGGTCGGGGTCCGTAGGCCCTGCCATATGGTGCTGGCTTCTCTTCGCTCCCCGGTCCGGTACCGGCGGGCCACTGCCCGTCCCCGGTCCTTACGGTTGTGCGTCAATCGGCCTCACCTGCAGACGGTCACCACCGTCTGCCAACCTTGCTGTTTGTGCCCGGGCCACGTACCCGGACACGGTCCGTCTGCTCCACTACCACTTCCCTCAACTCTCTAACTGTTCTCTCCCTCAACTACTGTCCTTTCCGGCCTCCAGGACTGTGTACTCCTCGGTGGGTGGGGCCAACCGCCTGGCTCCACCCCACCTGGTGTGGACATCAGCCCCTGGAGGGAGGCAACAAGGATTTGCGTATGTGACTGATGTGCCTAACCGGGGTGTGGGGTGTGTTGTTGTAGTACCTGTGACTTCCTGGCTTGTCCAGGGCGCCACATCTGCCTCACTCATATCGCCACAGGCCGTGTGGCTTTACATTGCCACATTTTGCATTGCCACAGTACTCAGGTCTTCATTAAAATAGTGCCAGAGTTCGCACATGCGCGTACCGCATTCTCCGGCGCCATTTTATTAAACACACTGCGGTGAAGACTATAAGAAGTATGGGCATATGTAGAAAAAAATCTCAGCACCTGCAAATGCTTCTCAATCTTTACCGCACAGTCCAAATAACTAAAACATGTCTTAACACATTTGCGAATTATAAACATTTCTAGAATTTGCACCCCAAAATTTGGTCCTCATTCTGTTACAAATATTTTTTGCTTGTCTCTTCTGTATTCCTACATCGGATCTGTTACGGGGGGACCGGCAGATTAGGACCAGGGGGTATATATCCTAATCGCCAGTCGGGGCCCACCGTGCTCCAGATGACAAAGGAGCTGCTGGCACCTGAGGGTTAGGCGGAGACTATAGAGCTGGATGGCTCTGAGATAACCCAGGAACTCTGGGAACCGGTCACGTGTGTTGGGACACGTCAGACCGGACGACAACCCGATTAGCGTTTTGGTGCACCTAGCGCTACACCAACCACGTGTGCAGGAAACACGTCAGGCCGGGTGGTAACCAGGTAGCGTTGACCGGAAGACCGCCACAAAAGCACCCTGTCGGCCACGTGTGTAGGACACGTCAGGCCGAGCGGTCCTCCAATTAGCGTTTCTGGCCACCTCTCGACTGGTCACGTGTGTGTAGGACACGTCAGGCCAGATGGGTACACCAGTAGCATTGACCGGGAAGCCGAGGAGGATAAGGAACACCCTGTTAACTCCACAGGGGTCCTGGGGTACGCTGTCCGTGCGCATAGGAGGCACAACCGGACAGGTGGTGCAGCAGGTGCGTTGTCCGTGTGCGTAGGGGGCACAATCGGACAGGTGGCGCAGCAGGTGCATTGTCCGTGTGCGTAGGAGGCACAATCGGACAGGTGGCGCAGCAGGTGCGTTGTCCGTGTGCGTAGGGGGCACAATCGGACAGGAAGCACAGCAGCCGCAGCCCAGTTAACGCCACTGGGCTACTATAGCAAGACTGGAACGGCAGGAGGGAAGCACGGCGCCTGACCCTGATGTGCCGAGCCACGAATCTTGGCGTGACAGGCACCGTTCGCCTAACCCTACCTACCGTTTCCCAACATAGGCTTATGCCGCAATGAGGCTCTAACATGGAGGTGTGCTCTGACTGAGCAAAAGTGAAGACTGCACACCTCCATGTTGTCTCCAGCCCCTTTTATAACCTGGGTCCGCCCCAAACCCAGGGTGGAATCACCAAGGTCCAATAGCAGAGTGCTATGTCATCAGTGACGTCACGTGCGACCTATCCGGAACCGCCACGTCATTGATGACCTCATGGCAGCCACGCCCCAAACACTTAACCAGTCATCGTCTGACGACCAATACCGGAGGTGCCAGATCATAGGGGCGGGCCTCTGCGAGCCAGTCCGGAGTTGCCACGTCATCAGGACACCTGACACCCTCTGCCCTATCATGGCCTGCCACCTCACGGACATGCTCAGTGAGGTCCTTACCGGACCTAGCCTCTGGTGCACTAAGTGCCTGAGCATGCCCAGTAGCCTGAGCAACAGGCTCAGAAAGCAGACTATCAGTTTGAGCATGCTCAGTAGGCACATCCCAGCACTTAGACACAGCACAAAGTCCAAGTACCTGTGCAAAGAGGCTGTTAGGGTTAATTGTGGGAGCATGCTCAGTAGCCTGAACTGAGGACTTAGTCTCAGACATAACACAATCAGGCTGAGCATGCTCACTAGGCAAAACACCGGGCTTAAACTCTGGCTGGGGTAAATCGGTGCACGCATGCGCACTAGCCGCCTCTCCACACTTAGACATAGTGGAAGGAACAGCCAACTGGACGACCCGAGGCACGGCCAAGAACGGCAGCCGGCGCCTGGGCGCAACAGGAAGCTAATTACTAGCTGTCTTTCCGCTGTAATAGTGTAAGTCACTCTGTGACTCACACAATTATGAAATTTCACCGTATAGTGTGCGGGAAAAGCGCATTCAGATCACTGCTGTATGGATAATGGCGATTGCCATATTTTTTTTTTTTCCTTGTCTTCCTTCCCTAAGCGTGCGCGTGTAGTGGGGCGGGCCAGCATGTCAGCCAATCCCAGACACACACACAGCTAAGTGGACTTTTAGCCAGAGAAGCAACGGCATGTGTGATAGGATGTCCATGTCACATGTCCCTGCATTATAAAAATGGACATTTTCCTCCAGCACGCCATTATCTGTCTTCTGCGTCCTTGGTGTCAGTCACCGCTGGCGCAGCTCCTATCGCCGATACTGCTGTGTACGCTCTATACACAGCGCTGTACAGAATAGGGATAGAAGTTTCTAGCAGTCCTTTTAAGGGCTAATACCGGCAGGGTCAGAGCCATAGGTGATAGTCAGGGCCGTGAAAACAGAGTTTAACAGCTACACAAGATGACAGCGTCTGTGTAGCTAAGGTCAGGGATTTCCTCGCTGCATTTCCCCATTAGGAGGGATAGAAAGGCAGGCTTCCTTTCCTCTACCCAGAGACCCACAACCCTGGTACTGTACCCTCCTGCCCTTTGCACACTCAAACTCATTGTTACTAAGCCATTATACTAGCAAACACTGAGTGAACTTAGTGGCATCCTAAACGTGGCTGTTGGACTTCTGTATTGTCCCACTAGTGCAAAGATATTTGCAGCACATCTGCCTGCATTGCACACTCAAACTCATTGTTACTAAGCCATTATACTAGCAAACACTGAGTGAACTTAGTGGCATCCTAAACGTGGCTGTTGGACTTCTGTATTGTCCCACTAGTGCAAAGATATTTGCAGCACGTCTGCATTGAACATCCAAGCTCATTGTTACAAAGCTATTATACTAGCAATTTATGCTGCCAGTTTA
The DNA here is from genome assembly GCF_048569485.1 of Anomaloglossus baeobatrachus. Lineage (NCBI taxonomy): Eukaryota > Metazoa > Chordata > Amphibia > Anura > Aromobatidae > Anomaloglossus > Anomaloglossus baeobatrachus. Next base: position 282,513,089 of record NC_134356.1, on the reverse strand, counting down.
AGGGCCGTAGTTGCATTGTCAGGGATAATTATTGATGTTTATTCTGCTGTTAATAAAGATAGACCACCGCTGCAATCTACACTACCTCTCAATTTTTACTACCACATTTTAAGTGCACAATCTTGTCGCAATCAACATGAGTGGCAAAATGACAGATGCTGGTGGAAAGGGGAAGAGGCGGGTTGGAAAAGGAAAAAAAGGGTTTGTCTGTGGGGAAGGTGGCAAAGCTCCATTAACATCTGCTGAAGATAGACTATCTTCCAGCAAAAGTAAGATGTCTACTACTTACCGTGGATAATCCGATGTGCTCCCTTTTTTACAGACACGAACAACTGGAACAAAGGTAGATGATGGCCAAAAAAGGAAAATCCTTGAATGGATCTCAAGTGGTCCAACAAGTGCCCTCTCCGCCACCTCAACTACCGCATCCAAAAAACACCAGTCCTCTGAGTTGTCATCCCAATCAAACTTGCTTTCTCCCAGCTCCGAAGTCTCCATCCGCCCTGCACAGTATGGTGGAACTGAGATGGGTGAGTCTGCAGAGCTGTTCAGTCACACTATAGCCTGGGAATCAGAGGTCTGCTCCCAAGCTACAGTGAGTACAGACCAGGAAATGGTCTGCAATGATGCCCAGAACCTTTGTGACTCTGATTCAGGCCGTGAGGACCAAATTTCTGAGCATAATGTTGACCCTTTTTCACAAACTGTAACACCTGTTGTTATAGACAATGAGGAACATACTGATGACGATGAGACGCAGATACCAGATTGGGATGACAACTTAAATATTCGGTCAGGGCAAGAAGAGGCTCGGTCTGAGGGTGAGGGGAGTGCAAACTCAACAATTGATGAGGAACTTCTAGATCCCACCTACTGTCAACCCACAGTCAGGCACTCGAGGAGGTCAGCAGAGGCGGTGGAGGAGGATGCAACTGACGACGAAGTTACCTTGCGCCTTCCTGGACAGAGTCGGAGCACTGGTAGCACATCTACAACTGCATCCTCATCCACCACTCTGCCTCTGAGCACTAGTCGGGGGGGCTCAGTAGGTCGCATGCCCTCTAAGCCTTGCCTAGCTGGTCCTTTTTTGACATAGCAAAAAATCGCCCAAATTATGTGATCTGTAAAATTTGTCGTGATTCTGTTAATAGAGGGCAAAACCTCAGCAGTTTGACAACTTCTTCCATGAATCGTCACATGAATTAATATCATATGTCCCAGTGGGAAGCTCACCGTGCTGCAATGCGACCTAGCGGAGCGAACCATCCACTGCCTGGCCCTTCCAGTGCATCCGCGCGCTCTTCATCTTCTAGGACTGTGGGGACAGCTGTCACACCTGGTTTTCCACGCACAACTTCCACCACTGTAACCGCAACAGGCAGTTTGCTTGGTAGGTCGTCAGTTGGTTTGGAAGGGGAAACAAGTGCGTGTGTACAGCTCTCTCAGACATCGATAGCACCAACGTTGGATGAAGGCAACATAATGTCTCCGCCTGCACTTTCCTCACAAACCTGCATTTTTCCAGGGACACCCTACTCAACACCGTCTACACACAGCAGCCAGATCTCTGTCCCTCAGATGTGGACAAATAAAAGGCCATTTCCTGCGACCCATGACAAAGCTGAGAGGTTGACTTTATTCCTCTGTAAGCTCTTGGCTACCAAAATGCTGCCTTTCCGCCTGGTGGACACACAGGATTTTAGAGACCTTATGTCTGTCGCTGTGCCCCAGTACCAGATGCCCAGTCGCCACTACTTCTCTAAGAAAGGTGTGCCCGCGCTACACCAGCATGTCGCACACAACATCACCGCTTCCTTGAGAAACTCTGTGTGTGAACGGGTGCATTTCACCACCGATACTTGGACCAGTAAGCATGGACAGGGACATTACATGTCGCTGACTGGGCACTGGGTAACTATGGTGATAGATGGTGAAGGGTCTGCTGCACAAGTCTTGCCGTCCCCACGACTTGTGTGTCAATCCTCTGTCTGTCCAAGTTCCGCCACTGGTTCTGCCTCCTCCACCTCATCTGGGTCCTCAACCTCCGCCCCAAGCCTGCCTGGTTAGGCCACCAGCGTTCTCACTGCGCAGAAGGAATCACGCACCCCTCATTACTATGCTGGCAGCAGAGCGCAACGGCATCAGGCGGTCTTTAGCTTGACATGTCTTGGGAATAGGAGTCACACAGCTGGGGAGTTGTGGTCAGCTCTGCGGTCCAAGTTTAATAAATGATTGTCTCCACTCAACCTGCAGCCTGGTAAGGCCGTGCGCGACAATGCTGCAAACCTGGGTGCGGCCATTCGCCTGGGCAAGGTGACACACGTGCCTTGTATGGCTCACATGTTGAACCTTGTTGTCCAGCAATTCTTAACACACTATCCCGGCCTAGATGGCCTTCTGACCAGGGCACGAAAACTGTCTGCTCACTTCCGCCATTCAACCGCCGCAGCTGAGCGACTTGCATCGCTCCAGAAGTCTTTCGGCCTGCCGGTTCATCGCCTGAAATGCAATGTGGTGACACGCTGGAATTCGACTCTCCACATGTTACAGCGACTGTGGCAGCACCGCCGAGCCCTGGTGCAATACGTCATGACGTATAGCCTGGGCCAACAAGATGCAGAGGTGGGGCAGATCACCCTGATGGAGTGGTCTCAGATCAAGGACCTATGCACCCTTCTGCACAGTTTCAACATGGCGACGAATATGTTTAGCGCTGACAATGCCATTATCAGCATGACAATTCCAGTCATTTACATGCTGGAGCACATGCTAAACAATATTCGGAGTCAGGGGGTGGGACAACAGGAAGGGGAGGAACGACAGGAGGATTCATATGCGCAAGACACAACAACATCACCAAGGTCCAGACGTTCATTATCACCAACGCGGCAGGCATGGGACCATGGGGGACAGGGATCAACAAGGGCGCATGGTAGCAGGCGAAATGTTGAGGAAGGTGCAGGAGAACATGAAGAAAAGGAGGACGAACTGTCCATGGACATGGAAGACTAAGCGGATGAGGGAGGCCTTGGTCAAATTTCAGTTGAAAGAGGTTGGGGGGAGATGTCAGAGGAAGAAAGAACGGTTAGCACCTCTATGCCACAAACACAGCGTGGACTTGGTCCGCATGGCTGCGCAAGACACATGAGTGCCTTCTTGCTGCACTACCTCCAACATGACCCTCGTATTGTCAAAATTAGAAGTGATGATGACTACTGGCTTGTCACACTATTAGATCCCCGGTACAAGCCCAAATTTTGTGACATAATTCCAGCCATAGAAAGGGACGCACGTATGCAGGAGTATCAGCAGAAGCTGTTACTCGATCTTAGCTCGTCTTTTCCACCAAACAACCGTGCAGGTGCAGGAAGTGAATCTCCCAGTTGTAACTTGACAAACATGGGACGGTCTCGTCATCTCCAACAGTCTACCCGTACCAGTAGCACCGTATCTGGTGCTGGTAACAGCAATTTTATTGAATCTTTTCATAATTTTTTTAGACCCTCCTTTGCAAGGCCACCAGAGACAACAAGTCTGACACATAGTCAACGACTGGAGAGGATGATACAGGAGTATCTCCAAATGAACATCGATGCCATGACTTTGCAAATGGAGCCTTGCTCATTTTGGGCTTCAAATCTTGAAAAATGGCCAGAGCTCTCAGCTTACGCCTTGGAGATTTTGTCGTGTCCAGCTGCCAGCGTTGTCTCTGAACGTGTCTTCAGTGCTGCTGGGTGTGTGCTGACAGATAAGCGCACGCGTCTGTCTAGTGACAATGTGGACAGACTAGCGTTCATCAAAATGAACAAGTCATGGATCCACAAGGAATTTACTACCCCTGTGTCATCCTGGGGAGAGTAAATGCTTGTGGATTTGGAATGTGCTTGATACAAATCAAAACATCCTGTTTGCAACTAGGGCACAAGTGCTGCCACTGAATGGGTGGGTGTGTGTGGGGCACAATTTTTGGAAAAAAAGGGAGACTCCGCTTGGAGTAACCCTTGCTTGCTGTGTTTTTTAAAAGGAGCCAAGATGAACAAGTCATGGTTCAGCAAAGACTTTGCTACCTACCACGGTGTCATCCTGGGGACGGTTAAGTATGGTGTATTTTTGAATGTGCTTGATGCAAATCTAGATGTGAAGTGTACAACTAGGGCACAAGTGCTGCCACTGAATGGGTGGGTGTGTGTGGGGCACAATTTTTGGAAAAAAAGGGAGACTCCGCTTGGAGTAACCCTTGCTTGCTGTGTTTTTTTAAAAATGATCCAAGATGAACAGAGCTGGGATCAGGAAAGACTTTGCTACCTACCCCGGAGTCATCCTGGGGACGGTTAAGTATGACGTATTTTTGAATGTGCTTGATGCAAATCTAGCTGTGAAGTGTACAATTAGGGCACAAGTGCTGCCACTGAAGGGGTGTGTTACGAGGGAGACCACTGTGCGGTATAAGGGACCACTGCTATGGTCAGGAAAGAGTGAGCGGGTTGCTACTAGTGATCGTCTGGAATGTCACAGACGATCTATGTACACCGGTCCGCCCGGTCCGCCCTAACCCGTGAGGGTTGTATGGCTCGGGGCTTCTCGATCGGTGTACGTGTTGCACGGGGACGCACAGAGGTGCCTACGCACGTGTGCCAGCGTGAGTCACAGGATATGGAACGAGGGTAGCACAGAGGTGCCCACGCACGTGTGCTTTCAATAACCAGGTGAGTCTGGTGGAGACTCGAGGAGCTCACCTGGGACAGGGACACGGCCTGTCGAAGGAGATACTGCTGGAGCAGCAAGGCAGGAACACGGCCTGCTGAAGGAGATACTGCCGGAGCAGCAAGGCAGGAACACGGCCTGTTGAAGGAGATACTGCCGGAGCAGCAAGGCAGGAACACGGCCTGCAAACCAGGTGCTGCCTAAGCAGCAAGGGCCAAGCCCACAAAAGACAATAATGCCTGAGCAGTGGCGTGGCAGCACGCTGCCAGACATCCAAACATAGAAGGACGGTCGCGCACCGCCAAGATGGCAGGGGGAGCTTTTAAGGAGGTGTAGCTCCACCCAAGGGCGGGCGTGAGACGGGCGTGACCCAATCAGGGTTCGTGACGTCCTGGCCCAGCCAGTCAGGATTCAGCACATCACCAGCCTCGTCATGGGGCCGTGTGATTTCAGTGAGCGAATCAGAAGACGTCACGTGGAGCACATGCTCATCCTCCTGCCTCTGGGTCATAAAGGCGGGATCCTCGGTTTCACAATGTGCAGAGACATGGGAAGTCTTGCTGCTTCCCTGAGCATCTATTCTTTGCACACTGCGCAACCTCCCAGGGCCTCCGTGATACTGAGCAGGAGAGCTCGTGGCAGGCAAGGCATGGGAGACCGCTTCATTCCTTGCAAGGGGAGAACTACTAGGTGTCACCCTTCTGCTGTGTCTCTGAGGAGGCAACTCCTGCAGACTGCGCAGTCTCCCAGACCCTTGGCGCTGCTGAGCAGGAGGGCTTGTGTCAGACAAGGAATGGGGGACCACCTCATTCCTTGCAAAAAGAGAGCCACGACGTGTAACAGGGTGGGTGTGTGTGGGGCACAATTTTTGGAAAAAAAGGGAGACTCCGCTTGGAGTAACCCTTGCTTGCTGTGTTTTTTAAAAGGAGCCAAGATGAACAAGTCATGGGTCAGCAAAGACTTTGCTACCTACCCCGGTGTCATTCTGGGGACGGTTAAGTATGGCGTATTTTTGAATGTGCTTGATGCAAATCTAGCTGTGAAGTGTACAACTAGGGCACAAGTGCTGCCACTGAATGGGTGGGTGTGTGTGGGGCACAATTTTTGGAAAAAAAGGGAGACTCCGCTTGGAGTAACCCTTGCTTGCTGTGTTTTTAAAAAGGAGCCAAGATGAACAAGTCATGGTTCAGCAAAGACTTTGCTACCTACCCCGGTGTCATCCTGGGGACGGTTAAGTATGGCGTATTTTTGAATGTGCTTGATGCAAATCTAGCTGTGAAGTGTACAACTAGGGCACAAGTGCTGCCACTGAATGGGTGGGTGTGTGTGGGGCACAATTTTTGGAAAAAAAGGGAGACTCCGCTTGGAGTAACCCTTGCTTGCTGTGTTTTTAAAAAGGAGCCAAGATGAACAAGTCATGGTTCAGCAAAGACTTTGCTACCTACCCCGGTGTCATCCTGGGGACGGTTAAGTATGGCGTATTTTTGAATGTGCTTTATGCAAATCTAGCTGTGAAGTGTACAACTAGGGCACAAGTGCTGCCACTGAATGGGTGGGTGTGTGTGGGGCACAATTTTTGGAAAAAAAGGGAGACTCCGCTTGGAGTAACCCTTGCTTGCTGTGTTTTTTAAAAGGAGCCAAGATGAACAAGTCATGGGTCAGCAAAGACTTTGCTACCTACCCCGGTGTCATCCTGGGGACGGTTAAGTATGGCGTATTTTTGAATGTGCTTCATGCAAATCTAGCTGTGAAGTGTACAACTAGGGCACAAGTGCTGCCACTGAATGGGTGGGTGTGTGTGGGGCACAATTTTTGGAAAAAAAGGGAGACTCCGCTTGGAGTAACCCTTGCTTGCTGTGTTTTTTAAAAATGATCCAAGATGAACAGAGCTGGGATCAGGAAAGACTTTGCTACCTATCCCGGAGTCATCCTGGGGACGGTTAAGTATGGCGTATTTTTGAATGTGCTTGATGCAAATCTAGCTGTGAAGTGTACAACTAGGGCACAAGTGCTGCCACTGAATGGGTGGGTGTGTGTGGGCCCCAATTTTTGGAAAAAAGGGATACTCCGCTTGGAGTCACCTTGCGGTGTTTTACATGATTTTAAAAGGGCGTGCCATGCCTGTTACGGTTGCTGCGAGCACTGGAGACTATGTCCAGATTTCTTGCTACTGCACATGTGCGAGCGCTGGAGACTAAGTCCAGATTTCTTGCTACTGCACATGTGCGAGCGCTGGAGACTAAGTCCAGATTTCTTGCTACTGCACATGTGCGAGCGCCGGAGACTAAGTCCTATCTTGGAGCCATTGCACATGTGCGGGTGACATCATCGCTGACACGAGGTCACATGTCTCTGACACCTTCTATGCCGATTGGTCGCTGGTCATGTGCTTGTGATGCCTTGCTCCGTGATAGGCCAGCATGACGTCACTCCTGTTGTTCTGGCAGTGGATTGGCTCTTGTGTCCTCCATCTTGGATGAGGCACAGAGTCTATATAAGACCCTGACACACGCCGCATGGCGCTCAGTCCTCTTGGTTCATGCATAAGAGTAGACGCTCTGTGCGCGTTCCTCTAGGCATTCCTTTGTCTATGCTAGGTGAGCGCTGCCGGCAGGGTAGCGTTCTTATACCTTACAGCTTCGGCTGCTGTCCGTATCCTTACCTCTTAGGGGAGCGGACATAGGCAGGTGCCTGAGGCACATGGTCTGGCTGGGCCTTGTGGTTCGACTCGTAGGTGGACATTGCCGCTAGGGTAACGTTCCTTATACTGCGTCTGGCAGTTGTTCGTATCCTCGCACACTAGGGGAGCGAACAGAGGTAGGAGCTTTGTGCGGCTTACGCTGCTGTTCGTCTCTTTTGCACCACTAGAAGAGCGGACCTAGGCAGGTGCCATATCTAGTGGTTCGTGTCCTCGCACACTAGTGGAGCGAACGCAGGTAGGAGCTTTGTGCGGCTTACGCTGCTGTTCGTCTCTTTTGCACCACTAGAAGAGCGGACCTAGGTAGGTGCCATTTCGCACACATTGCCTTTGTCTCTGTGATTATTAACAGAGATCATTCCACACACCCTCCAAGTAAGGGAGGAATTGCTTTCCTTACTTATTATATCCTTCTGTGAGTTAACAGAGGTATTGCACTCTGCCATAGTCTGCAGCAGAGTCTTTGCACGGTGGACCCTGACTGTCTGATACTCCTTTAAGTTATTATCAGACAGCCCCCCGTAACATTAGGACTGAGCCAAGGGTCTGGCAGTTATGGCAGAATATCAGCAGTTACACCGTTACATACAAGTACTTGAGTCACGGCTCAAGAGTATAGAGGATAAACCTCAGACCATGGTGACATCTGCACATGATCCTCGACTTGCTCTGCCAAACAGATATTCTGGCGATGCCAGATCATGTCGTGGTTTCATTAGTCAGTGTCAGATACACCTAGAGGTCAACTCTTCTCGCTTCTCTACGGAGAGGTCCAGAGTAGGCTTTATCATCTCCTTACTTCAGGACAAAGCCTTAGAATGGGCGACTCCCCTATGGGAGCGCTCTGGTGTGGTTACTCTGAGACATCAAGACTTTCTTGATGCTCTTAAGGCGGTATTCATGGGTCCGCAGGTTACCCATGATGCGGCCCTGAGACTGTTAGATCTATCTCAGGGTTCGTTATCCACTAGTTCTTATGCCATTGCTTTTAGAACTCTGGTGGCAGAACTAGATTGGCCAGAGAAGGTGTTGATTCCTATCTTCTGGAGAGGGTTGGCAGGCTATGTCAAGGATGCTCTTGCTACTCGTGAGGTCCCTGCTTCTCTGAAGGACTTGATCACAGTAGCAACGAGGATCGATGTACGCCATAAGGAACGTAGACTCGAGGTCTCTTCCTCACGCCCTAAGCATCGGGCTATTCCAGTTGTTGAGGGTCCACTACCATCTTCCTCAGCATCTGAAACATCTCCCACTCCTATGGAGTTAGGTCATACGTCTTCCAGACTACGCAAGTCTGGTCCTCCTATATGTTACGTATGTCGTCAGGCTGGGCACTATGCCAACAAGTGTCCTAGTCGTCAGGGAAACTCCCTAGTCTAGTAACCATTAGAGGGGGGTTACTAGAGACGTCTTCTGCACCCTCTAAGTGTTGTATCCCAGGTCAGCTCTCGTTATCTGAGAATAGATGGCCTATTATGGCTTTTGTGGATTCCGGAGCTGACGGGACTTTTGTGTCCTCAGGATTTGTAAAGGGACACAATATTCCCTCTATCATGTTAGAGGCGCCTATTCCTGTCCGTGTTGTTAATGGAACTATGTTGTCTGACTCCATTACATTGAGGACAGTTCCCTTGCGCCTTTCCCTGTCTCAGGGTCACATAGAGGAGATTTCTTTTCTTGTTTTGCCTGAGGGTATAGACGACATCCTTCTGGGTCTCCCATGGCTTCGGACTCATGCTCCTCACATTGACTGGGAGTCTGACAGCATTATTAGTTGGGGTTCGAAATGTCAGTCCCGATGTCTTCCCTTACCACCTAAGGTCATTGCGGTTGCATCTACTGATCTCTCTCCCATACCTACACCCTATCTGGATTTCGCTGACGTGTTCTCCAAACAGGGTGCTGAGGTTCTTCCACCCCATAGGCCGTATGACTGTGCCATAGACCTTATCCCAGGTTCAGTTCCACCTAAAGGCAGGGTTTACCCCCTGTCGATACCTGAGTCGGAGGCCATGTCGACCTATATAAGAGAGAGTTTAGAGAAGGGGTTCATTCGTAAGTCTGTCTCTCCTGCGGGAGCTGGGTTTTTCTTTGTTCGGAAGAAAGAGGGTGATTTGCGTCCCTGCATAGATTACAGGGGTCTCAACGCAATCACAATAAAGAACAAATACCCATTACCTTTAATTTCGGAGCTCTTTGACAGACTGAGAGGAGCTCAAGTTTTTACGAAGTTGGATCTGCGGGGTGCGTATAACTTGGTACGAATTCGAAAGGGTGACGAATGGAAGACCGCTTTTAACACCCGAGACGGTCACTATGAATACCTCGTCATGCCTTTTGGGTTATGTAATGCACCCGCAGTATTTCAGGACTTCGTAAACGATGTGTTCAGGGATTTACTGTTATCCTCAGTAGTGGTGTATCTGGACGACATCCTGATTTTTTCTCCTGATCTGGAGACTCATCGTCAGGATGTCGTTTGTGTCCTTTCCCGTTTAAGGGAGCACTCATTGTTTGCTAAACTCGAGAAATGTGTATTCGAGCAGTCCTCATTGCCTTTTTTGGGTTACATTATCTCACAAGAGGGCCTGGCTATGGATCCTGCGAAGCTCTCTGCTGTCCTGCAATGGTCCGAACCTCATTCCTTGAAGGCGGTGCAACGCTTCTTAGGATTCATAAATGATTACAGGCAGTTCATACCCCATTTTTCTACTTTGGTGGCCCCTTTGGTGGCCTTGACTAAGAAAGGTGCTAATCCCAAAGCCTGGTCTACTGAGACATCTCAGGCTGTTGAGGCAGTAAAAAGACACTTTTCAACTGCACCCGTTCTTCAAAGACCCGATGAGAGTAAGCCCTTCCTCTTAGAGGTTGATGCCTCTTCAGTGGGTGCTGGTGCGGTCTTGTATCAAAAGAACGGTGCAGGTAGAAAAAGGCCGTGTTTCTTCTTTGCGAAAACCTTTTCACCGGCAGAGAGAAACTATACCATTGGGGATAGGGAACTGCTCGCCTTGAGATTAGCCTTGGAGGAGTGGCGTCACTTGCTGGAAGGAGTGAAACATCCTTTCCAGGTCTATACAGACCATAAGAATCTGACGTACTTACAAACCGCTCAGCGTCTGAATCCTCGCCAAGCCCGCTGGTCCTTGTTTTTCTCCCGCTTTAACTTCTCGATCAACTATCTGTCTGGGAGTAAGAATAACAAGGCAGATGCCCTGTCTCGCTCTATGCTTTCTACCCAGGAAGAGATTGACGAACCTCGTCTTATCCTTCCCTCCAGGGTTTTTCATACGCTCTCCCCTGTGACGTTAGACCAAATCCCACCGGGCAAGACCTTTGTTCCGCCCGATCGACAGAATGATATACTGTCATGGGCCCACACCTCAAAGGTGGGTGGGCATTTTGGTATTAGGCGGACACGAGAGTTACTGGAGAGGTGGTATTGGTGGCCACACTTAGCCAGCCACGTCAAGAGATATGTCGGTTCCTGCTACTCGTGTGCTCGCAACCGTCCATTACGGCAGAGACCGGCTGGGCTCTTGCATCCTTTACCAGTGCCAGATAGACCATGGGAGGTGGTAGGCATGGACTTTGTGGGTGATCTTCCATGTTCACAGGGACATAGATTTGTGTGGGTCATTACGGACCATTTCTCCCGGATGGTTCATCTCGTACCGTTATCGAGAATCCCATCTTCCAGGGTACTAGCCAAACTATTCCTCAAGCATGTCTTTAGGCTTCACGGGATGCCAGATCGTATCATTTGTGATAGAGGCCCGCAATTTACTTCCCGTTTCTGGCGAGATCTTTGTAGCCTTCTGCAAATTGAGTTGAATCTCTCTTCGGCATACCATCCGGAGACCAATGGTTTGGTTGAACGTACCAATCAATCTATGATTATATACCTTCGACACTTTGTTGCTGAGAACCACGATAACTGGTCCTCCCTCCTACCCTGGGCAGAATTTGCCCTTAACAATTCGCTGGCTGAGGCCACTGGGCAGACACCGTTCGTACTCAATAATGGGCAACACCCTAGGGTACCGGTACCGTTTCCCGCTGCTGCACCTCCTCCTCTTGTGGCCGACTGGGCAACTAATGCCAGAGAGGTTTGGGATCGGACTCAAGAGTCGATCCAAGCAGCTAAGGACCGTATGAAGACGGTGTCCGATCGGTTTCGTCGCCCGGCTCCTGTCTTTTCTCCAGGGGACTTTGTGTGGCTCTCTGCAAAACACGTGAGACTTAGAGTGAGCTCTGTCAAATTTGCTCCTCGCTTCCTGGGTCCTTATGAGGTTCTTCGACAGGTAAATCCTGTAGTCTACCAATTGAAGTTACCTGTCCATCTTAGGATTCATGACAAATTCCATGTCTCACTGCTAAAGCCGGCTATTTTACCTCACGCTCGTGAAGTGCACTCTCCTGCCTCTGATTCCTCTCGCTCTAGCTATGAGGTACGAGCCATAGTTGGTTCTAAGATGGTTAGAGGGCGCAGGTTCTTCTTGATAGATTGGGAGGGTTACGGCCCGGAACATCGCTCTTGGGAGCCTGAGGAGGCTGTCCATGCTCCCGACTTAGTTGCCGATTACCTGCGTCGCCGGGAGGGGGGCCTTTGAGGGGGAGGTACTGTTACGGTTGCTGCGAGCACTGGAGACTATGTCCAGATTTCTTGCTACTGCACATGTGCGAGCGCTGGAGACTAAGTCCAGATTTCTTGCTACTGCACATGTGCGAGCGCTGGAGACTAAGTCCAGATTTCTTGCTACTGCACATGTGCGAGCGCCGGAGACTAAGTCCTATCTTGGAGCCATTGCACATGTGCGGGTGACATCATCGCTGACACGAGGTCACATGTCTCTGACACCTTCTATGCCGATTGGTCGCTGGTCATGTGCTTGTGATGCCTTGCTCCGTGATAGGCCAGCATGACGTCACTCCTGTCGTTCTGGCAGCGGATTGGCTCTTGTGTCCTCCATCTTGGATGAGGCACAGAGTCTATATAAGACCCTGACACACGCCGCATGGCGCTCAGTCCTCTTGGTTCATGCATAAGAGTAGACGCTCTGTGCGCGTTCCTCTAGGCATTCCTCTGTCTATGCTAGGTGAGCGCTGCCGGCAGGGTAGCGTTCTTATACCTTACAGCTTCGGCTGCTGTCCGTATCCTTACCTCTTAGGGGAGCGGACATAGGCAGGTGCCTGAGGCACATGGTCTGGCTGGGCCTTGTGGTTCGACTCGTAGGTGGACGTTGCCGCTAGGGTAACGTTCCTTATACTGCGTCTGGCAGTTGTTCGTATCCTCGCACACTAGGGGAGCGAACAGAGGTAGGAGCTTTGTGCGGCTTACGCTGCTGTTCGTCTCTTTTGCACCACTAGAAGAGCGGACCTAGGCAGGTGCCATATCTAGTGGTTCGTGTCCTCGCACACTAGTGGAGCGAACGCAGGTAGGAGCTTTGTGCGGCTTACGCTGCTGTTCGTCTCTTTTGCACCACTAGAAGAGCGGACCTAGGTAGGTGCCATTTCGCACACATTGCCTTTGTCTCTGTGATTATTAACAGAGATCATTCCACACACCCTCCAAGTAAGGGAGGAATTGCTTTCCTTACTTATTATATCCTTCTGTGAGTTAACAGAGGTATTGCACTCTGCCATAGTCTGCAGCAGAGTCTTTGCACGGTGGACCCTGACTGTCTGATACTCCTTTAAGTTATTATCAGACAGCCCCCCGTAACAATGCCTATATCTGTGTCTCCTCCTTTTTTTCCTTGTCCAGCTCTTTTGTTTTCACATGAGTGTATGTCCTTGTCACTTTCCCATGTGTTTGTGTTGTGTTGTGAGTTGTTTGTCACCTTTTGGACACCTTTGAGGGTGTTTTCTAGGTGTTTTTATGTGTTTGTGATTGCCTGCCATTGTTTCCTATGCAGTTCGAGTTCTGTTCGTCGAACGTTCGACGAACCGAACTTGAACGAGACCTCCGTTCGGCGAACCGAACTCGAGCCGAACCGGGACCGGTTCGCTCATCTCTAGTGTTGTCATGATGTCACAACAGCGTGGGGTCAGCTGATGACCCCTGTCAGTGTCATGACTTGCTTTCTGTAAATGCCAGCAGAGTGTCGGCATTCATAGGAGAGCATAGGAATGTTCAGAGGGATGCTGAAGCACTGCTTTGAGCAGCAGAAGTGATTGGATAGTGCAGGCTTCAAGGCTCCTAGGGGGACTAATTTAATCAATAAAAAATATAAAATAAAAAAGACCTCATATGGCTATAATGATGGAAAAACAAATGAAACTTATGGCTCTTGGAAGTAGGGGACAAACAACGGAAAATCACCCAGGGTGAAGGGGTTAATATACTAAAAATTAAGCTAAAAAATCCTGAAACTGTATACCTTACACAGAGAGCATTTATACAAGTAGGTGAAGCAACTGTAAGTAGGATTACGTCATCAAAGCTGAGTTGCTAATATGCTAGAATACTACTAACAATGCAATATTGATGATGAAATAATAAAGACGCAATCTTTCTATAAGACTGCATGAAAGATGTCATAAGTAATTACAAACTCCTCTGGGTCATGAAAATTTAAGCCAATCAGCAAATTTAAGCATCAAATTTGTTTTCAGCACCATCACGTTTTCAGTTTCACGTTTTCACAATTAGTTAAGTTCAACTGTTTTCATCTATGACCAATTTAGCTGTAGAACAATTCTTTGTTAATAATCACACCCATGTTATTCACCTGATTTTTTTGGCTCTTTTTTGTCTTATTTAGATCATGCTGGCCTAGGTGCTTTGCAATTACTTTTTTGTATTTGAGGAAGAGGGATATTTCCTCAAAACTAGTCAAGTTTAAGATTTCAAAAATTATTTACATTATTCATAATTTTGTGCTAGTGACCACTTTTTTTACTTTTTTTTTTTATCAGAAAATCAGCAGCCAGATTTTGAGGAACATTACAAAACACAATTCACATGTGCATTCTTTGTAATCCAATTCAAGATCCAAATAGGCTAGTTTCACACATCCTTCTTTTCGCCGATTTGGCAGATTCGGCGCATTCCAGTACAGTGTATACAATACACTGGCAGCATGACAAGCTCCGGTCACATGCTGTCATGTGACCGGAGCATGTGACCCGGAAATTGCAGCGCTGACATTGTATTGTATACACTGTACTGGAGTGCGTCAGATGTGTGAAACTAGCCTTACACACATTTAATATATTGTTATTTCAACTTCTAGTGGATTTTATATTTTAACGATAAGGGTAAATGCATCCATCAGATGTCAGTCTTCTCCTGTAAATGCATCGTTACTTTATGATTTTCAACCTAACACCGTACTAGTGTGCCTCTTTTTCTAAAGGCTTATTCAAACATCAGTTTTTCTCATACAAGTTCTATCCATGTTTTTCAGGGGCTGTTCACTTGTCCATATATTTTTGTAGACTCAGAGGTCCACACAAAGTCTTAAGGTACCGTCACACTAAGCAACTTACCAGCGATCCCAACAACGATAGGGATCGCTGGTAAGTTGCTAGGAGGTTGCTGGTGAGATGTCACACTGCGACACTCCAGCGATCCCACCAGCAACCTGACCTGGCAGGGATCGCTGGAGCGTGGCTACACGAGTTGCTGGTGAGCTCACCAGCAACCAGTGACAAGCCCCCGGCGCCGCATGGAAGATGCTGCGCTTGGTAACTAAGGTAAATATCGGTAACCAACCCGATATTTACCTTGGTTACCACCGCACGGAGCTACACGTGCAGAGAGCAGGGAGCAGCGCACACTGAGCGCTGGCTCCTTGCTCTCCTAGCTACAGCACACATCGGGTTAATTACCCGATGTGTGCTGCAGCTAAATGTGCACAGAGCAGGGAGCAGCGCACAATGCTTAGCGCTGGCTCCCTGCTCTCCTAGTTACAGCACACATCGGGTTAATTACCCGATGTATGCTGCAGCTAAATGTGCACAGAGCAGGGAGCAGTGCACACTGCTTAGCGCTGGCTCCCTGCTCTCCTAGCTACAGCACACATCGGGTTAATTAACCCGATGTGTCCTGCAGCTAGCTACATGTGCACAGAGCAGGAGCCGGCACTGACAGTGAGAGCGGCGGAGGCTGGTATCGAAGGTAAATATCGGGTAACCAAGGACAGGGCTTCTTGGTTACCCGATGTTTACATTGGTTACCAGCCTCCGCAGAAGCCGGCTCCTGCTGCCTGCACATTTAGTTGTTGCTGTCTCGCTGTCACACACAGCGATCTGTGCTTCACAGCGGGACAGCAACAACTAAAAAATGGCCCATGACATTCAGCAACAACCAACGACCTCACAGCAGGGGCCAGGTTGTTGCTGGATGTCACGCACAGCAACATCGCTAGCAACGTCACAAAAGTTGTTCGTTAGCAGCGATGTTGCTAGCGATGTTGCTTAGTGTGACGGGGCCTTTAGTGACATGTCTAATTTTGATACAAGTCTCAAGTCAATCTCACCAAATGCTAATCTATGGGTCATTGAAAAAAATTAGTTTGATATGAAAATGTCAACAAACTTTTTTCACCCAAAAAACTAATTACTGTATTTTTCGGACTTTAGACGCACCGGACCATAAGACGCACCCTGGTTTTAGAGGAGGAAAATAGGAAAATAAAATTTTAAGCAAAAAATGTGGTTATGACACACTGTTATGGGGCGAGAATCTACTGCTGACACTGTTATGGGGGTAATGTCCCCAAATTCCTTACTAAGGTACCCCATTCTGGTAATGATCCTCGTCCCTTGTATATGATCCGCTTCCTTGTATATATGTACCCCATACTGGTATATATTTCCATCCTGCTATATACCGCCATCATGGTATATATTCCAATCCTGCTATATACCGCAATCATGGTATAGCCCCCATCCTGCTACATAGCACCATCCTGGTATATGCCCTTATCCTGCTATATACCCCCATCCTGCTATATACTGCCATCCTACTATATACCCCATTCTGCTATATAACCCATCCATCCTGCTATATAGCCCCATCCATCCTGCTATAGACCCCCATCCATCCTGCTATAGACCCCCATCCATCCTGCTATATACCCCCATCCATCCTGCTATATACCCCCATCTATCCTGATATATACCCCCATCCATCCTGATATATACCCCCATCCATCCTGATATATACCCCCATTCATCCTGATATATACCCCCATCCATCCTGATATATACCCCCATCCATCCTGATATATACACCCATCCATCCTGATATATACCCCATCCATCCTGGTATATGGTCGCATCCTACTATATACCCCCATCCTGCAATATGGCCTGTATCCTGTGGCATACAAAAATAATAAATGTTTATACTCACCTTTACTCGCTCCATGCAGCATTGCTCCTCCTCCTGTCAGTGCCGGCAGCAGCGCCACTGGAGTGTGGACCCGTCACCGTTGTCTGCAGCATCGCTCGTCCTCCTGTCTGCCTGTCAGCTGACCTGTGTGGAGACTAGCGGTGCGCACAGCGATGACGTCATCGCTGTGCTCACCGTTCTCTACACAGATCAGCTGGCCGGCAGACAGGAGAAGATCGTGATGCTGCAGGAAATGGTGACAGGTGAGTATACTTATTCACTGCGCCCCACACTGATGGTGATGCGCAGGGAGCAGTGAATACAGCCGCACGTGATCACTCCAGGCTGTAGTTGCCAGGAGTGATCACGCGGGCCGGCTGTTAATTATGCACGCAGCCCCCGCCTATCATCCCACCCACCTGTCAGCGTCGGCTTCAGCGCTGAGGGATGATGGGCGGGAGGATGGGCGTGCATATAAAATGAGCAGGCCCACGTGGTCACAGCAGGTTGCTACAGCCTGCTCATGCCACCGATGACCTACTCCACCGCAGCACCCTCATTCCATGCAGCCACATTCAGACTATAAGATGCACCCCCCCACTTCCCCCCAACATTTGGGGGGAAAAAAGTGCGTCTTATAGTCCGAAAAATATAGTAATCTCTGACCAAAACAGAACAAACTGCTGGTGAAGCTGATAGAAAAAACACCCTGAAATACATATAGCGCATGGCCTTAGAAAACATTGTTTCATCATTTGGAAGGAGTGGGATTCCTATGCTAGTAAAGCAAATGTGCAAAGGCTTCCAAAAATGATGAGGAGGAACTCCAATACACCCTGGAACACATTAAGAGTAGTACCTCAGAAAACATTTACATTTAGAAGATGTGGGACTTCTTTGGCCAACAACAAGGTGCACCAGAAACCACTACTCAGAGTACAAGTGGCACAAGAAGGACTCTAAGGCGGGCTTTGCACACTACGACATCGCAGGCCGATGCTGCGATGCCGAGTGCGATAGTGCCCGCCCCCGTCGCAGCAGCGATATGTGGTGATAGCTGGCGTAGCGAAAGTTATCGCTACGCCAGCTTTACACACACACTCACCTGCCGTGCGACGTCCCTGTGGCCGGCGACCCGCCTCCTTGTTAAGGGGGCGGGTCGTGCGGCGTCACTGCGACGTCACACGGCAGGCGGCCAATCAGAGCGGAGGGGCGGAGATGAGCAGGATGTAAACATCCTGCCCACCTCCTTCCTTCCGCATATCCTACGGAAGCCGCAGTGAGGCCGGTAGGAGACGTTCCTCGCTCCTGCGGCTTCACACACAGCGATGTGTGCGGCCGCAGGAGCGAGGAACAACATCTGACCATTGCGTCAGCGTAATTATGAATTACGCCGACGCTGTACCGATGATACGATTACGACGCTTTTGCGCTCGTTAATCGTATCATCCAGCCTTTACACACTGCGATGTCGCATGCGATGCCGGAAGTGCGTCATTTTCAATTTGACCCCACCGACATCGCACCTGCGATGTCGCAGTGTGCAAAGTGCCCCTAAGACTTCCGACTCAGATTTTTACACGTAGCTGAGGAAAATCTGAGACTCACAGGCCGCAGTCACTGCTTCCTCCTTGCTTATGTTGATTCCAGGTGTTTTTAGTCCTGAAGGGGGCATAATAACGACTAGTCACAACCTCTTGTCAACTGAAAATGCTGACTGCCTGACTGTTCTCAAAATAAACAAGGCCTGGATGGGCCCCGAATTCTCAACTCCTGCGGATGACAGCAAAGGAATATAAAGCTAATTGAAATGTTCTTTTTTTTTCTAGTGTATTCCCGTGCACTGATTGCCACTCAAAAAAGGGTGTATGGTTCATGGTTTCTTCTTTTTCTTGTCCTCATTCTTCTCATCCACCATATCCAGAGAGTCATCATGCAGAACTCACTCATAATTTTAGATGGCCATAATTTTAGAGGACCATTCATAATTTTCCCTAGCCCAGGCCTTGGAATACAAATGTCAATACCCCTTCAAAGGTTCAAACACTAAATGGGCACATTTCCAGATTGCTTAACCTGGAAATTTGGTTTTAGGCTTGTGGACACTAAAGGGTACTTTACGCACTGTGATCTCGCTAGCAAGATCGCTAGCGAGCGTACCCACCTCCGTCGGTTGTGCGACACGGGCAATTCGCTGCCCGTGGCGCAAAACATTGCTTACACCCATCACATGGACTTACCTTCCCTACGACGTCGCTCTTGCCGGCAAACCGCCTCCTTTCAAAGCGACATCACACGGCAGCCGTCCAATAGAAGCGGAGGGGCGGAGATGAGCGGGACGTAGCATCCCGCCCACCTCCTTCCTTTTGCATTGCCGGTGGACGCAGGTAAGGAGATGTTCATCGTTCCTGCAGTGTCACACATAGTGATGTGTGGTGCCGCAGGAACGACGAACAACATTGTACCTGCAGCAGCAACGATATTTTGAAAAGGAACGACGTGTCAACGATCAACGATTTTGAATGTTTTTGCGATCGTTGATCATCGCTCCTTGGTATCACACGCTTCGATGTCACTAATGGCGCCGGATGTGCGTCACTAATGACGTGACCCCGACGATATATCGTTAGCGATGTCGCAGCGTTTAAAGCACCCTTAAGACTTTCTGCAACCACATGGCGGAAGTTGTCCCTCAGTACTCATTCCGCAGTTGCCACTATTTTTCCAGGTGTGCACTATGAAGAAACACACCTATCCAGGACTAGCGTGGCAGGGCGTAGAGAACGAGTACCTTGTCCATGACTGCCGTCCCTGGCCACGTTATACTGACCTGACCAATTGTGCGAAGTATCATGATCGATCTGCTCATCTCTACTCTTATCTGCATTAAGTTATGCACATTATACATTCCTCTGGCTGCAGCCATCACATGACATTACATCCAAAGCTATCAAATTGACCTTTTTATAATAAATTACTCCATTAGTTACATGTATTTTAACAAACCGAAATGCCTACATTAATATGCAGATGCTTTTCACTACTTGTGAGCACTTTAGTAATGACTATGTTGGTAAAGTCTTTATTCTTTTCTCTACAGCTCTTTGGCCTTGGTTTTTCCATGACTTTGTATTGTCAAATAAAAAAGAAATAAAGAGACCTGGATTACATCAAGCAAAACAAAGCCATTCACTTCAATATGCCAGCAATTGCACTGGGGAAAACACTTCTGTTTTGTCTGTTTTGTCCTATATCTCTTTATTGTATTATACTGGAGGACACATACACCCACACATTATATATATATATATATATATATATATATATATATATATATATAAAATGCTATAATCCAACATATATTCATCTTGTCTGTGCAGATTCTCCAATATCTAGATTTCACACATCCATGTATTAGAAATGAGTGTTAGAAAATGTTGTATTCTTAGATAAAACACAATATTGGATTTAGAATATCCAGTTACCTATGCCAAAATTCAGGTCCCTTTTGTTTTTTGTGTTTTTTTTCATAGAATTATTCTTACAGATTAATGATGTCAGTAAACCAATTCTATTGATAACAGATTTAGAAATTAAGGACTACTTTAAGAACGTTTGCATAAAATATAATGCTTTGTATACAATATGTTATAATAAAAGTTATGTTTATACTTCCTTAAATGTATGCAGACATCATTTATTATTGAAATGTTTCATGCAGTTTTATGAAAAGTTATAACTAAACAAATAAATGAACGGTGAAAATTATGATGTTTACATAAAACTATAAACTGAGCTTTCTACATTTGCATCCAGTCTAATGAGCAGTGGCATACTATCTAAATGATGCATGTGATGTACCGTAGGGGTAGAGCCAAATTTCAGATACAAGCACATTAAAAGAACATAATAACTTGTAAACAACAATATTGTATGGCTTCACTAAATTCAACTCGCTATATACTTCTAAAGGCCTGTTCACATCAAGTTATTGCCCTATGTTCAAAATGCACCCACTGTATAAGCTAAATGTATATATAGCTACCCATTCATCATGTGTATGCTCAAAGAGTGCCATTCTGTCATTTGTAGGGTTGGTATGTTTTACGGTATGGTATAAAAAGTCATAAAAAAATGTATACTATCATGTAGTATACACTTATGTTTGCCAAATAAATATAAACATAAAATCAGAATAAACCTTTCCCGTTTTAGGTCAATTAGGAACTAAAATTATTTATATTTGCCAATTGCCAGAATAATGAGAATAATGTTTTACGGCATTTTTATTACTTTCTGCAAAGTATGCAAAGTTTACATACACTAAAGGCCCATTTACACGCTACGACATCGCTAGCGATATCGCTAGCGAGCGTACCCGCCCCCGTAGTTTGTGCGGCACGGGCAAATCGCTGACCGTGGCATACAATATCGCTAACACCCATCACACATACTTACCTTCCTAGCGA
Source organism: Anomaloglossus baeobatrachus (assembly GCF_048569485.1). NCBI lineage: Eukaryota > Metazoa > Chordata > Amphibia > Anura > Aromobatidae > Anomaloglossus > Anomaloglossus baeobatrachus. The sequence goes on along the minus strand of NC_134356.1, from coordinate 282,491,878 downwards.
CATCGCTGTGGGCGGCGAACAACCTCTTTGTTAAGGGGGAGGTTCGTGCGCCGTCACAGCGACGTCACACAGCGGCCGACCAATAGAAGTGAAGGGGCGGAGACCAGCCACATTAACGACACGCCCACCTCTTGCCGGAGGACGCAGGTAAGCTGTTGTTCGTCGTTCCCGGGGTGTCACACGTAGCGATGTGTAATGCCTAAGGAACGACGAACAACTTACGTCCACAACGACCAACGAGATTTTGAAAATGAGCAACGTGTCAATGATCAATGATTAGGTGAGTATTTTTGATCGTTAACACTCGCTCGGAGCTGCTACACGCAACGACGTCGCTGACGACGCCGGATGTGCGTCACAAATTTTGTGACCCCAACGACATATCGTTAGCGATATCGTTGTGTGTAAATGGGCCTTAAGAGTAGTTGCCTTTAAACAATATGGGACAGCCCACATGATGATGTCATGTCTTTGGAAGCTTCTGATAAGTTTATTGGGAACATCTGAGAAAATAAGAAACACACCTGTGGATGTATTTTAATGCACACCTGAAATACATTGCTTCTTTGTGAAGCATCATGGGAAAGTAAAAAAAAAAAAATCAGCCAAGATCTCAGGAAGAGAATTATGGACTTGCACAAGTCTGATTCATCCTTGGGTGAAATTTCCAGATACCTGAAGATGCCTCGTTCATCTGCACAAACAATTATATGCAAGTACAAACAAGATGGAAATGTCCAGCCCATCATACCATTCAGGAAGGAGACAGGTTTTGTGTACCAGAGATGAACATGCTTTGGTCAGACATGTGTATATCAAGGGTAAAGTGGAGTATAGCCAGCTTACCTGTACCTTTGCTTACCCTCCATGGAGCACAGAAACACCCTGTCCAGTGTAAGAATCAGCAATAAGAAGAAAAAATACAGCTCCAATGCATTTGAAATAAAATCTTTCCAGGCTTTATTACAAACTTACTGTTAAAATCCAAAAGCAGCATATAGCAAAGGTAAAATGACATTACATGACCCCAAGGGGCTAGAAAATGATTATAAAAAACAAACAGCAATGCGTTTCAGACACATGGTCCTTTTGTCAGAGCTAGATTCATTCAGTCTCTGGGTGTCTTTTATAGGATATTCATGATTAGAAACAGGTGGAAATAAAGGCTGTCCCATAAGACAGTTTTTCAGTAGGTCCGGGTATATGCTGTCTTGTATGTTCCACTCCAACGCCCAAAAAGACAAACACACATTGCCAATGAATAATTTAGATGTCCATGCATATACAGTATATCAACAAATAAAAATATATCCTACAAATTACAAAGGAATACATGCAGTGACATACAAGAAAAAAATCCCCAGAGTAGATTTAACCATATAATGATCACATAAGACCCCAAGTAAATAATATATACACAAATCTAATTTTAGGATCACAAGATAATAATGGAGAGAATGTATATACAGACTCTATACATAGACATAAAAAATGTCTTGCCAAATATAAACAGATAAATGTAAACAAAATTTATTCAGTAAGGCAAAAAAAAGGAGAAAGAAAGAGAAAATGAATAAAATATGTTATGTTTTTTGTATGATAACAAACAAAATTGGATAATAATTGCGTAAATCCTTCCAAGAGGAAGAATCCACTGAAAACGGCAAAATGATCAAATACAAGAGGGCATCATAGATACACGCAATTTTATACCGTAGTACTCAATAGCTGAAGAAACCACACTAAAAGTGAAATAGAATCTCCCTTCTAGAATTCCATTCATTCGGGGAGCACATACTAAGATGAAAAATCCAATATGCCTCTCTTGTAAGTAGGGTACTCCTATGATCTCCCCCTCGTTTGGGTAAAACAACCCTTTCAATGCCACATACTCTCAAAAAGGCAATTGAACGATTATGGTTTGAAATAAAATGTTTGGCTGCTTGTGAGATGTTGCCCACATTATTCACCGAAATAATATCTGTGATATGGTCTGATATACGCTGTTTCAAAGGCCATATCGTATAGCCCACATATTTCAACCTGCAGTGTGTACACTCCAGGAGGTACACCACATATTTAGGGCCAATTTATACAGCGTGTGTTCCTTACTATTATTGTGATTAGTAAACGTTTTTTGTGACATATGAATGATTGCATGTTCGGGCAATTATTCGAGCCGCACTTGAAAAAACCTTCTCATGTAACCAAGTATGAGGAAATGATGCAGCTGAATAAAAGCTTGGGGAAACCAAATCCCTATCGTTGGGGCTCTCCTCACTGCAACTGAGCAGCCCTGACTCAATATTTTGGAAAGGATCTCGTCCCCATACAGTAGAGGTAATGCTTTCTGTATCAGAAATATGATTTCATCTGTTTAAATTGGTTACTTTTTGTAAAACAATTGTAGATTTCAAATCCTTTTTTATAGAGTTTGTACCTGTAGTTAACATATCCTTGCGTTTTTTTGTGGCCACAATACCCACTGCTCTAGAGAGCATCCAGGGAGGATAACGCCTTTTTCTGAATTTGTCCACCGATTTATCAATCTCTGCATTAACGTTAGATGGCATACTACAATTTCGTTTGATATGGGTAAATTCCCGAACAGGTATCGCAAGTATGGTGTGTTTGCGGTGATTTCTTCAAGCATGCAGGAGTGTTTTACCAGACCTAGGCTTCATTAGTGCAAGATTTAATGTATTCATCTTAAATGGCAAGCAAGGATAAATCTTAAAAAAAAAAAAATGAACAGCATAAAAATTATATGTAAACTTCAATTTGAGAGAATTAGAATTCAAATAGTTAATAAAAATCTGGTATGGCAGATTCAGACCCCCCTCCAAATAAACCTGAGGTCGTCGATGAATCTGCTATACCAGAAAATGCTTGCAGAAAAAGGATTATTAATGGAAAAAATGAAATTATGTTAAAAGAAGGCCATTACCAAGATAGCAAGGGAGGGGTAGTATTTGGCCCCGATCGACACTTTCTTGCATTGTAAATAGTACTTAGAATTAAACATGAGACATGAGACATGAGAAACTGAGTTACTTGGATAACATAAGCTGATAAATCCTGAGATTATGAACTATTTTTCACATGAAATTCCAAAGCTAATATAGCAATATTTGGAGGAATGGATGTGTATAATGACATAACATCCCATTCTAACCACACAAAATCTTTCTTCCATTTGATCATAAGAAAATTCTCCAACACGTCCCTAGAGTCTTTAAGGAAACCTGTTGTTTTTTGTGCAAGAGTATCAACCCAAGAATAAAAGCAAAAGAAGTGTGAAGATGCAGGTGGAAGGTGGTAAGATTGTGTCAGTATCCACATTGAAACGAGTACTGTATCAACATAGGCTGTAAGGCTACTCTCCCAGGAAGAAGCCATTACTTCAAAACAAACACAAAAGAGCCAGATTAATGTTTGCAAATGCACACAGGAACAAAGACCTTAATTTTTGGAGACATTTTCTGTGATGTGACAAAACTAAAATTGAATTGTTAGGTCATAATGGCCATCATTAAATTTGGAGGAAAGAAGGAGATGCTTTGAAGCCTAAGGACACCATCCCAACTGTGAAACATGGGGGTAGCAGCATCATGTTGTGGGGTAGTTTTGCTCGAAAGGGACTGGTGGGAACATCACAAAATAGATGGCATCATGAGGAAAGTAGATTATGTGGCAATACTGAAGCAACAGCTCTAGACATTAGCCAGGAAACTTACAGCTTGGACGGAAATGGGTCTTCCAAATAAAGAATAACTCAAAGCCTACTGCCAAACTGGTTACAAAGTGGCTTAAGGAAAACAAAGTCGATATTTTGGAATGGCTATCACAAAACCCTGATCTCAATCCTATTGAAAATTTATGGGCAAAGCTGAAAAGGCCGGTGTGACCAAGGCAACCTACAAACATGGCTCAGTTACACCAGTTCTGTCAGGAGGAATGGGCCCAAATTCCTACCAACTATTGTGAAAAGCTTGTGGAAGGATATCCAAAATGTTTGACCCAAGTCATACAGTTTAAGGCCAATGATACCAAATACTAATGAAATGTATTCGACAATATTTTTCAGGACAAAAGACACTCACCGAGCTTGCTTGTTCAAAGAGACTTTATTTCCATGTCGGGTTTACATGTGAAGGCGATGGGGGAGGGGGGGACACAAGGCACGTCGGACAACAGCCGTTTCGTGTCCACACCCATGGAAGTGTTGTGTACAGACACGAAACGGCCGTTGTCCGACGTGCCTTGTGTTCCCCCATCGCCTTCACATGTAAACCCAACATGGAAATAAAGTCTCTTTGAAAAGCAAGCCCGGTGAGTGCCTTTCGTCCTGAAAAATATTGTCGATTACTTGATGTGTTTACCCTGTGAAAAGAGCACCACGAACCACTGCACATATACTGCCTGAAACGCGGTACCTTTAATGTTTTTTGCAAGCAGCGGAGCTGGATGGATTTTTTACTTAGATCATAAACGTGTATTAGCAAAAAACCTTTAAATTGTGAACAGTGCCCAGCGCTTTCCTCCTACTTACTGAATACTAATGAAATGTATGTAAACTTTTGAGTTTGCAGAAAGTAATAAAATGCCTTAAAACATTCTCCCTGTCTCATTATTCTGGCTTATGGCAAACATAAATAATTTTGATAATCCTAATTGACCTAAAACAGGAAAGGTTTATTCTGATTACATATCAGATAGTGAGAAAAACATGCAGATGTGTCTTTTTAGATAGTAAATGTAAACGTTTGGTTTTAACTGTATATACATCTCCAGGCATATATATGTGATGCCCTGGCCTATCAGGTCATCACAGGGTGCCATGCAATCTGCCCTTCTGCATGGTCCTCCTTGGTTACGGGTCCTGTCCCTTTGGTGTATACAGGTATACACAAATCCTGAGGAACACACTGCACCACAACCACCAAACACCCATGGGGCGGCCTGAGGGGAATAGGGCCACACAGATGGGGGGATGGTAGAAGGGGGGCCAGAAGTGTCAGAGTAGTCGGAGAGTGTCAGTGAGCCGTGACAAGACAAGGTCATGCTACGGAGCTGGGCTCCTGTACCCGTCCGAGGTGTCAGACGTTGGCCTGGCCTAGAAGGAGAGGGAACCTTGGTCGCAGGGGGTAGTGACAGGGGGCACGGTACTGCCACGGAGGGCAGACTGGCGGCCTTGTGCTACAACCGGGCAGTGGCCAGGGCACGGCGGGGTACGCGGACCCTAGGCTGGGAAGGAGCTTTATGCAGCCCAGTAATTCACCTGACGAGGACAGAATCTTCACAAACTGTTCTCTACCCACTCCAAAATCGGGGTACTAGCACAACGAGGGGGATAGGACTTCCGAAATCCGTCCAGAAAATCCCAAGCGTGAAACCTGAGAGCAAGCTCACCCTGTAAGCCACGCAGGTGAGTGGAACCCGAGTAGTTCCAGGCGAAAGGGATCCACACAGAGTAAACACAGTGCCAAGGGACAAAGCTTCAGACCAGCCAGCAACGCCAAAAGGGCACGGACCCTGCGTGCTCACCCAAAGGTTGCAAGGCATTCAGGACTTTGTTTTACCCGGTGTCAGTGTCAGCATCTCTGGACTGTGTGAGTACATTGTGCCCCTCTACTCTCGACAGGTCCCCAGCCAACCACCACCGAGCCCCGTGACATCATTTCCCGGCCCATGGAGGGGTTAACATCACAAGCTGCCATCTACGATGAATGTCGCCCAGCACCTCCTCCATCTTACCCAATCAATTTCCTCCTTCTCTGCTACGTGAGGATGATGCATTCTACGTCATCTACACAGAGGCCTCCTTTGCGCTCCTGAGCATGCACACTTTGAGCTGCCTGGCTGACAGCCTTTGATCTTTCCTCGCACCTGCGCAAACAGTACTTTATACGGTCCTCAGTATAGTTTTTGACTGAAAACAGGTAATGGATCCAAGACGACAAATAGTTTTGACCTCTTAACAACCAATGATGGGCATAGCACATCATAAGCAGGTGTCAGTTCCCGCATCATGACGTGCTATGTCCTTCATGGATTTGAACTGTTACTGTGTGAATATGTACCGCCCCTGCAGCAGTCGGACTGCTTGGATCATCAGAGTTCATTGGGAAATGTGATGAGTCCCCGATGCTGTCCCCGCGATGTTCCAGCTTCCAGGTGCTCACTACACAAACACACACACTCTGCTGTATACTCACCCAGCGATGCGGTCCTTGGCACTGAAGTCCCTGCAATGCTCCTGCCTCCAGCTCCTCAGGGCACTCAATATTCAGTGGGTATAATGAGCGGGGGTGAGGAGCGGGAGGCAGCAGAGCCAGAGACAGCATCACTGGATAAAAGTAAATATAGAAAAACTTTTTATTAAAAAGACCTGTCTTTTCTCTGGTACGTGTCACACTGATGTCACACGGATCACATCAGTGTGCGATCCGTGTGACACCCGTGCTGCCGGTGAAAAAACGGACATGCCTGCGTGTGTGTGTGTGGGGTCATGAGAGGTCACACGGTCCATGTGAAAACACGGACGTGTGAGTGACAGCAAATAATAACATGGGTACGTGTGGCATCCGTGTTAAAAACGGATGTCACACGTACCTGAAACACGGACATCTGAAACCAGCTTTAGGCAGGGTCTACCAAGCATTCTGTCATTGTAATCTGTTAGTTGTTACAATCAATAAGACCAGGGATCAAAATATTACAAATTAAGGTCCCATAGAGGGACTAAGTAAAAAATGTTAAAAAAAAGTTATAAATTCCCCACCCACAAAATAAATAAGAAAAAAATTACACCGATAAATACAAATATTTATGTAAAAACAAAAGTAAGCTAATAAAGTAAATATGTTTGGTATCGCTGCATGCAGAATGACCTGATCAATAAAAGTGTCACACTATTTAACTCCTTCAGTGAACATCTTAATATTCGCTTTCCAATACTTACCATTACTCTTGTTTTTAATTAACCGTATTTTCCAGATTATAACACGCACTTTTCCTCACAAAATCCGCATCTTAAAATTCAAATATAGCTTACCGGGAGGTGGAGAATTGACATGTGGCCTGTTCTGTGTGAGTGACTCTCTGTGCAGGTGGCCAGCCACCTCTCTGTGTGGTCAGCTGTGCGGCCAGCTGCCTCTATGTGCGGGCGGCTCTCTGTGCGGCTGGCTGCCTCTCTGTGCAGGCAGTCAGTTGCTTCTCTGTGCGGGCAACCGGCTGGTTGTCTCTCTGTGCGGGCGGCTAGCTGGCTGGCTGTCTGTGTGGGCGGGCAAGTGGCTGGCCGGCTGTGCCGGCTGCGGTGGCTGTGTGGAGCAGGGCAGTGCGGCTGGTGTCCCAGATTCTCTGGCTTAAAATTATGGCACTCAGAGTCGGCGCATGCGTAGATGGAGCTCTCGGCTCAAGATCTGGTCATTGAGCTGAGAGCTAAATCGGCGCATGCGCTGCTCCAGGCACCATTTCTTTAAATCCTGCATCGTCGACAGAGCATCTGGGACACCCGCCACATTGGCCTGCTCCACACAGCCAGCACAGCTTCTGCTGCCAGTACAGTCCCCACTGCTGCCAGCACAGCCCCCACCAGCACCTCCCCTGCCTCAGGTGATTCCGCTCCACCACTGTTGCCGCACCCCCTCCGGTAAGACAACACTGGAGTATAAGACAGACTCCTTTTTTTACCTTTTTTATCTCTAAATTTGGGGTGCGTCTTATAATCCGGTGCGTTTTATAAAATGAAACCTACGGTAACTAACCTATCTATTGGATTCTAGCATTATATACTTACCTGATGGGAATACTTACTAATATGTTATAATTAACCCAGTTTGCATTCATTGTGCATTTTCTGTAGCTGTTTAAATTTATCGTTGTGCTGATATTTATTTATCCACCTGGCACACAGATTTTCTTTAGAATTGAGTGGTTCTCTTGTAAAAATTTCACAGTCAATTTACCTGGATTACTGTATATCATAATCATTTCATGCAGCACATCTTTTTGATCTTTTCTGAACACCCCCTTTCTTTATACTGTACATGTTTTTAAACATATTTATTTACTTAGTGTCAATTACATAGTTACATAGATACATAGGTTGAAAAAAGATCTAGGTCCATCTAGTTCAACCTTCCTCCACCAATTATATATTTTGTCACTGAATCATTGTGTCTGAATTAATGTGTATCATGAGAAAAGCATTCAGCCATTTTTCAAAAACTGTTATAGTATCTGCCATTACTACCTCTTGTGGTAGGGCACGCCACAATCTCACTGCTCGACTGTTAAGATCCCCTTGAATTAATGAATTAATAATAAACACAATGAATTAATAAACTTAACTTACTGTTATAATGGTGTTGCTTTCATTCTTATTAGGTGGTCCTATTCTATTTAGGATTATATTCAATTAAAGACTCGATTTATTCTTGGGTCACAATTGGTTAATTTACAATGTATAGAATCTATGAAATTATGTACAGTGGAACCTTGGTTAACGAGAACAATCCGTACTGGGAGTGTGCTTGTTAACCAAGTTACTCGTTCAGCAAAGTAAGATTTCCCATAGGAAATCATTGCAATGCAGACAATTGGTTCCACAACTTGTTAAATGTCCCATCCTGGTCCCCTGTTGTGCCATTCCACACATGCACAAACACACACAAACTCGCACAAACACACACAAACACACACAAAATTCACACGCACATATATGCTCACCTTACCTTCCGTTCCATCGCCGGCCTGCTTGGACTTGCTGTTCTCTAGCACGGGCTGTGTATCGGGTAACCATGACGACGAGGGAGGAACTTCCGCACCCAGAGTGCTGACGTCAAAGGCAGGAGCCTATGATTGGTCTGTGCGCTGCCTTTGAGTAGCATCTGACAGCGGAAGTTCCTGCCTTGTCGCCGATGTTTACCGATACACAGCCTGGAGCGGCGAACTACAGGACCCAGTAGGCCGGCGATGAAATAGAAGGTACACATATTATGCTCACCTTAACTTCCATTCCATCGCCGGCCTCCTGGGTCTCGTAGTTCGCCGCGAGGATTTCTCCCTCGCCGCGATGCACCGGCGAACTACAAGACCCAGGAGGCCGGCGATGGAACGGAAAGTAAGGTGAGCATAATACTGTATGTGAGTGTGTGCATGTTTGTTTGTGTGTGTTTTGTGCGTGCTTGTGTGTGTTTGTGTGGACTGCAAGTGCGAGTCAGAGCGCGGTGGATGTACGGAACCGGAAGTGTGTGCGGTGAGGATTTTGCTCGTACAGCAAAGCTTTCTCATAAACCGAGTTACAAATTTACAGAAAGCTTTGCTTTTTAAGCGAAATTCTTGTTAAGTGGGTTACTCGTTAAGCGAGGTTCCACTGTCCTTTTTGTTATTCTTATTTTACACAGATCGAATATGACTTGATTCTTTTTATTATTCCTATTGTACATAAATGGTACATGATGACTATGGAAAAATTTGGGCTTATAACATTTTTTTTTATAAAAGTGGTTGTCCAATAGTTAGATATTGATGACATATATTTAGGATCATTCATTAATATCAATCCAGAGGGGTCCAACTCCCAACACCAACAATCAGCTCTTAGCAAATCCAAGAGTGGCTTAACACAGTAAGAAATGTCCGGCACCACTAAATCACATATGGAACTCCACGATATATAGAAGTAACCCGACCATATAAAAAGAGTACAACCACACACCGTAAGGTCACATAAGTGTGGTGCTCAGCATGGAAGCCAGGAGAGAGCTAAACCTTCAAATTGCATCACCTCCTGAGTGTTACATGTTTTAATTAATAAAGAAGAAATTTTCACTGGGTAAGTGCCACTATTTTTCTTTCTACCATTTTTGAAAATCCAAGAGTGGCCAGAAATTAACAGTGTACACCAGTTGGACACTACAGCTCCTTAAGGTATGTGCACAAGGAGACTTTTGAGGAGTATTTTAGAGCTGGTCTGCTCCAAAAACTGCCTGAAAAAAAAGAAGACTTCTTATTTTTTCCATTAACAAATGACTTTTCATCGTTCAGTCTTTTAATTAGCTTCAGGTTCTCAAAAATTCCAAACTTTTAAAAGAAGTGACTGGGCAACTCTTCAGGCATTTTCTGCAATGAAGCTGCTTCATACTTTACAATAGAAGTCAATGGGAAGGTTACAAAGTTACAAAAAATATCAAACAAAGACATTTTTATGAGCATTTTCTAAGCTAAAGTTTTATTCATTATTTAACGACCTACAAAAAAGTGACAAAATCGCCAAATAAAAGATTTTTTTAATGTTTTTCTTTTTTCTAAGTCTTTTGTAGATATTTTCCTGGAAAATTTTCTGTAAACATTTTGTAGATGTTTACAGAATAATTTACAAGAAAATATCTACAAAAGGCTTAGAAAAAAGAAAAACATTAAAAAACAATACCTTCAGGACAATAAATCACAGAAAAGATCACATAGAAGTATTAACTAAAGTGGTTATAAAAACTGGGCATAAACCCTATTACCGTGTCGTGGCACATCTGCGTGGAAATGCAGAACAATTCTCATTAAAGTGAAAGGGAGCTCAACCCCTTTAAAATATTTTAAATATGAAACAATATACTAAGTCAAAACCATTTCAATTATCTTTTATGAAAAGTTATGAGATAACAGCCATGATTGCGCAAACTATCACTAAACAACTCTTTAAATCAGCAGTAAAAATAGAAAATTCACTCACCAAAAAATTGGAGCAATTAGTTTTTTAACATCGTCATTTAAAATAGGTATTTTTGGGATAAATGAGCACCGGTCAGTCATCAGCATCACGGTGACGTAAGTATCAATTAGATAATGCGGAGATACAAAATTTGTATAGAAGAATGTTTAGAAATGCTATGCCCTGCACTAGAAAGTCCTAGCGGGGTAATATACAGTATAATGTCAGGTTCTCTTTGCTTATCCTTAAGCGGGCTTTACATGCTGCAGCATCGCTAGTGAGGTCGTCAGCGATAGCACCCGCCCCGTCGTTGTGCGTCACCGGCAAATCACTGCGCGTGGCGCACAATATCGTTAGTCCCCGTCACACGGACTTACCTGCCTAGCAATGTCGCTGTGGTCGGCGAACCGCCTCCTTTCTAAGGGGGCGGTTCATGCGGCGTCACAGTGACATCACACGGCAGCCGTCCAATTGAAGTGGAGGGGCAGAGAGCAGCCGAAAGAAAGTGACGCCCACCTCGTTGCCGGCAGGACACAGGTACGATGTTGTTCCTCATTGCTGCGGTATCACACGTAGCGATGTGTGCTGCCTCATGAACGACGAACAACCTGCGTCCTGCAACAGCAACGATATTTGTGATTAGAACGACGTGTCAACGATCAACGATAAGGTGAGTATTTTTGATAGTTAGTGGTCGTTCGTACGTTTCACATGCAACAATGTCCCTAACGAGGCCGGATGTGCGTCACGAATTCTGTGACCCCAACGATATCTCGTTAGCGATCTCGTTGCGTGTAAAGCCCGCCTTAATGTCTGTCTGTAGCTGCCTCCGAAAGGCAAATTCTACAAATTCCCACTCCACCCCGTAAAAAAAAAAAGATGGAAAATAAAGTCAATACCAAATTTCGTTTAAAAGATTTTCTTCTTTTTCAGTAGGTCTATTAATAGAATTTATAAAGTCTGTTTCTTTATGGTAGCCCATTAGAATAGTGAGTGACAATTACATTCTCCAGGCAATACCAATAACTTAAATGATATGGGTCACATGAGGTTTAACAAGAATTATTAAATTACATGAAAGACAATGCCCATATGTTCAGAGAAAGCACATTTCCAACAGATGAGTAAAATACAGAATAATGAGATGAGTTGGATTTGGCAAGTTAACCTGCATAAAGAAGATTTATTAATAAAGCTCAAAAGCTATTTAAATGTGTAATTATATGTTCCTTTATGGAAACAAATAGTAAATTTGTTTTAATATTAACCCCTTCACATGCATGAAGGGTTCCCTTCCTGCACCCCAATGCACATGTATGTGATGGTGAACAAGTAGTGAGTGTAAGTAGGTGGAAGAGGGTCTTGTTTTCCCCCTAAAGACACAAATCACATCAATGCTGTCTAATGCAATGCATGATAGAAATAAGTGTTAGTAATATAGGATAGGAATGTATAATGTGAAAAATGTAGCAGTGTTAATAATTAGTGTTGAGCGAGTATGCTTGTCACTACTCGGTACTCGCACGAGTATCACTGTACTCGGGCTACTCGGCGGGGACCGAGTAATCTCGCAATACTCGTGCTGTACTCGTGGTCTTCAACCCAGCATGTTGGCGCTCTTTTGAGAGCCAGCCCTCATGCAGGGATTGGCTGGCAGACCACTGCAATGCCACAGCCCTGTTAGTTGTGGAATTGCAGTGATTGGCCGGCCTGCACAGCGTGACCGAGCCTTTATACCGGCGGGCGCGCTGTGCTCTGCACACAGCCATCCAGACAGTCAGTGCAGGGAGAGTGTTGCTGCTTCAGGGAAAGGCTTGCGGCCCTTTATAGTTATTTCCGTAGCAGGGCTGCAAACAGTGTAACCAGAAGTCCTTCTCAGGACTATTGTAGTTGTATACAGGCAGGGTATAGCCAGGTCGGAGTACAGAAGCAGAGTCCTTCTCAGGACTATTGTTGCTGTATACAGGCAGGGCAGGCAGGGTATAGCCAGGTCGGAATACAGGCTAGTGACCAGAAGAGTCCTTCTCAGGACTATTGTAGCTGTATACAGGCAGGCAGGCAGGGTATATAGCCATTCCTAGTGGTGACCGTATACCAGCCTTCATCACCAAATCTGGGGCTGGTGTACACAGTCTAAAACAGTCCTGATAGTGTCAGACTTCTCAGTAATTGTCGCTCCTAAAAAGCTGTTAGGTTCTTAGTGCGTCCGTGCTTGCATTTAAAAACCGCACGTGTGTGCCTGTCGGTGGCAGCATACAGGTGCACTTGTGTGCGTTTTGCACAAACTTGGAAATAACGCACAAGTCTAGTGAATATAATACACGTCAGTCAGCAGTGTCTGATAGTGTCAAACTTCACAGTAATTGTCGCTCCTAAAAACCTGTTAGGTTCTTAGTGCATCCGTGCTTGCATTTAAAAACCGCACGTGTGTGCCTGTCAGTGGCAGCGTACAGGTACACGTTTTGCACAAACTAGTATATAACGCACAAGTCTAGTGAATAATACACGTCAGTCAGCAGTGTCTGATAGTGTCAAACTTCTCAGTAATTGTCGCTCCTAAAAACCTGTTAGGTTCTTAGTGCGTCCGTGCTTGCATTTAAAAACCGCACGTGTGTGCCTGTCGGTGGCAGAGTACAGGTGCACTTGTGTGCGTTTTGCACAAACTTGGATATAACGCACAAGTCTAGTGAATATAATACACGTCAGTCAGCAGTGTCTGATAGTGTCAAACTTCTCAGTAATTGTCGCTCCTAAAAACCTGTTAGGTTCTTAGTGCGTCCGTGCTTGCATTTAAAAACCGCACGTGTGTGCCTGTCGGTGGCAGAGTACAGGTGCACTTGTGTGCGTTTTGCACAAACTTGGATATAACACACAAGTCTAGTGAATACACGTCAGCACAGCATTGCAAAATGCGCAAGGGCGTTGGCAACGAACAAGGAAGTGGACGTGATGGTGGTGCAGGCAGAGGCCGAGGTCGTGGGCAAGCTCTAATTTCGCCACAACAAAGGGCCACATATACTTGCTCGCACGTCCTGTCCCAAATTCTTGGGGACTGCAGCAGTACACCGCTCTTGAACCAAGACCAGTGTCAACAGGTTGTTAGTTGGATAGCGGATAATGCTTCCAGTCAGATTGGCACCACCACAAACACTCTGTCTTCCACACGGTCAAGTGTCAGTAGCCGTGATACTGCACCGCACATTTCAGAACCTGATCCTCCTTCCTACCACAAGGCTGAGTACACGTCCACGGACATTACTGATCCCACACTTGGACACTCAGAAGAGCTGTTCACGTTTCCATTCGCACATTCTGGCCTCTCGCCAGCTCCTGTTGAAGTGGGTCATGAGGAGATCGTATGTACAGATGCCCAAATATTTGAGCAGCCACGTTCTCACAAAGTTGGCAATGTGTCTCAACAAGGGGTGGACGATGATGAGACACAATTGTCAGGAAGTCAGGAGGAGGAGCAGGGTGCGGAAGAGGAAGACGACGTGGTGGATGATCCAGTAACTGACCCAACCTGGCAGGAGGATATGCAGAGCGAGGACAGCAGTGCACAGGGGGAGGGAGGCGTAGCATCCCAACCGGCAGTAAGAAGCAGGGTGGTGGCCCCAGGCAGAAGTCAGGCAACCGTTCCCCGGAACAACAACACGACACAAGGTGCCTGTACAAATGTTAGGTCTTCCCGAGTCTGGCAGATTTTTAAGTTGGCTCCAGATGATTCTAAAAAGGCCATTTGCAACACCTGCCATGCCAGCATCAGCAGGGGTACCAAAACTAGCAGCCTGACCACCACCAGCATGATCAGGCACATGTCAGCCAAGCACCCGACTTTGTGGGAGGTACAACAGAGTCGAGGAGCAGTGCTTGCTGATGTCACTGCTACGTCTTCGCTTGTTGTGCATGCGAGCCAATCCCCTGTTCATGCTGCCTGCGAACAAGCCTCCTCCGGCCCTGCACCTGCAGTTGCCTACGCAGAAATAACACCATCATCAAGCACGTCCTTGTCCCAGCGTAGCGTTCAGTTATCCATTCAGCAAACCTTTGACCGCAGGCGCAAATACACTGCCAACGCCCCACATGCCACAGTTCTAAATGCTAACATTTCGCGACTGCTTGCGCTGGAAATGTTGCCTTTTAGGCTGGTGGAGACAGAAGCATTCCGCGACCTGATGGTGGCAGCTGTCCCACGTTAGTCAGTCCCCAGCCACCACTATTTCTCCCGGTGTGCCATCCCCGCATTGCATAACCACGTGTCACAAAACATCACACGTGCCCTGAACAATGCTGTTTCAGCCAAAGTCCACCTAACCACAGACACGTGGACAAGTGCTTGTGGGCAAGGCCGCTACATCTCGTTGACGGCACACTGGGTTAATATTTTGGAAGCTGGGACCCAGTCTGAGCGAGGGACGGAACACGTCCTTCCCACACCAAGGTTTGCAGGCCCTACCTCAGTCAGGGTTTCACCCACACTCTACAGCTCTGGAATGTCATGCTCCTCAGCCTCATCCTCCTCCTGCGCATCCTCATCCACTTTACCCTCCACACCAGTCCCAAGCTGGAAGCACTGCAGCACTGCCTCGGCAAAGCGGCAACAGGCTGTGCTGAAACTAATCTGCATAGGTGACAAACCCCACAATGCAGAAGAGGTGTGGACAGCTCTGAAACAGCAGGCAGATCACTGGCTCACACCTCTGAACCTAAAGCCAGGAAAGGTCGTGTGTGACAATGGCCGGAACCTGGTGGCGGCTTTGAGGCGAGACCAGCTGACACATGTTCCATGCGTGGCCCATGTGCTCAACCTCGTGGTTCAGCGGTTTCTAAAGTCATACCCAGAGCTGTCTGATCTTCTGGTAAAAGTTCGCTGCCTGTCTGCACATTTTCGAAAGTCACCTACTGCTTCAGCCGGCCTTGCCGGCTTTCAGCGCCGTTTGCATCTTCCAGCTCACAGACTGGTGTGTGATGTCTCCACGCGTTGGAATTCAACTCTGCACATGTCGGTCAGGATATGTGAGCAGAAGAGTGCAGTTGTTGAGTACCTGCATCACCTAAGCCGTCGGGAAATGGGTCAAACTCCACACAACACCTGAAGAGTGGAGATGGATGTCCGACCTATGTACCATCCTCCAAAACTTTGAGGACTCCACCAAGATGGTGAGTGGGGATGATGTCATTATTAGCGTCACCATACCGCTTCTCTGCCTTCTAAAACGGTCTCTGCTCAAAAACAAACATGATGCATTGCAGGCGGAGCGCGATGAGTTGGAGCAAGAAACAGTAGTGGGTGTGGGTGATAACACACAGCCGAGCCTCGTCTCATCATAACATGCAGTGGAAGACTATGACGAGGAGGAGGATGAAGACATGGAGCAACTCTCCGGCCAAATTGAGGATATGACATGCACACCAGTCATATCCTCGGTTCAGCGTGGCTGGCCAGAGGACAGGATAGATGAGGAGGAGGAGGACAGCATGTTCAGTCATCGTGTTGGTCAGGATACTGAAGTACTGGCTGTTAAGAGTCTGGCGCACATGGCTGACTTTATGGTAAGCTGCCTGTCTCGTGACCCTCGCGTTAAGAACATCTTGGCCGACAATCATTACTGTTTGGTAACACTGTTAGACCCACGCTACAAGGAGAACTTTATGTCTCTTATTCCCGAGGCGGAGAGGTCAGCCAAAATGCAGCAGTTCCATAGAAGGCCATAGTCACGGAAGTAGGCAAAGCATTCCCCTCACAAAACGCTAGCGGCATAGGTCAGGAATCAGTGGACAACCAAGGCGTACAGCCGAGAGGGGCACAAGTCCAATCTGCCAGAGGTAGGGGAACAGTCTTTAAGATGTGGGACAGTTTTCTCAGCCCCTCACGTACCACAGCCCCTGAGGTGCGGGGTATTGCCACAAGAAATCCTAAGTTTGCCCAGATGCTCAAGGAGTACCTTGCAGATCGAACAACTGTACTCCGACATTCCTCTGTGCCTTACAATTATTGGGTATCCAAGCTGGACACGTGGCATGAATTGGCTCTCTACGCCTTGGAAGTCCTGGCCTGACCTGCCGCTAGCGTTTTGTCAGAGCGTGTTTTTAGTGCCGCAGGTGGAATCATTACAGATAAACGCACCTGCCTGTCATCTGAAAATGCTGACAGGCTGACTCTGATCAAGATGAACAAGGGTTGGATTGGGCCAGACTTCACCACACCACCAGCAAATGAGAGCGGAATTTAAAGTTTGTAACGGGAATTTGCCATGTACCTCCACTCACCCATGGGTACACACTTCTGGACTTTGGATAATCGCTGGACTGCTCCTCCTTCTCCTCATGCGCCACCATGATGACCGTTACAATAGTTAGGCCGTTGTTTCAGGTATACCCCCAGTGGTAAATTTTTTCGCCCATTCTTTCAGAATGGACATTACAACGACAGGTGACCCGCTCCTTTGCAATGGGAACAATGTTTTGAGGCCCTCATGCACATCACTATCCAGGGACAATGTGGAGCCTCCCAATTTTTAGCTGCCCTGCCAAAGGGCTATACTACAATAGACCCACTTCCTTACAATGGGCACTTCTGGTTTACAGGCCCTCATGCACGTCTCTATCCAGGGACAATGTGGAGCCTCCCAATTTTTGGCTGTCCTGCCAAAGGGCTATACTACAATAGACCCACTTCCTTACAATGGTCACTTCAGGTTTACAGGCCCTCATGCACGTCTCTATCCAGGGACAATGTGGAGCCTCCCAATTTTTGGCTGTCCTGCCAAAGGGCTATACTACAATAGACCCACTTCCTTACAATGGGCACTTCAGGTTTACAGGCCCTCATGCACGTCTCTATCCAGGGACAATGTGGAGTCTCCCAATTTTTGGCTGCCCTGCCTAAGGGCTATACTACAATAGACCCACTTCCTTACAATGGGCACTTCAGGTTTACAGGCCCTCATGCACGTCTCTATTCAGGGACAATGTGGAGCCTCCCAATTTTTGGCTGCCCTGCCAAAGGGCTATACTACAAAAGACCCACTTCCTTACAATGGGCACTTCTGGTTTACAGGCCATCATGCACGTCTCTATCCAGGGACAATGTGGAGCCTCCCAATTTTTGGCTGCCCTGCCTAAGGGCTATACTACAACAGACCCACTTCCTTACAATGGGCACTTCAGGTTTACAGGCCCTCATGCACGTCTGTATGCAGGGGCATTGGTGAACCTCACAATTTTGGACTGCCCTGGCAAAGGAAAATACTACAAAGACTCACATCCTCAAAATGGGCACATTAGACTCAAGAGGCCTTCATGTACGTCTCTTCTCAGGGACATCGGAGTGCCACACAATGTTTTCACGTAAAATCTTTCATGTAATCTCCAAAAGTAACATACACCAGCTCTATCTCACTATTGGGTATGTGCCCTTAACATTTCCGCCATGAAAATTCATTTTGGTGTCATTTTTGAAGGTTTTCTGGTGAGTCCGTAAAAATGGCGTAAAACGCGGACAAAATTGTTCACAGCTGTGACTTTTGAGTGATAAATGCTTCAAGGGGTCTTCCCCATGCTGTTGCCATGTCATTTGAGCACTCTTCTGAGACTTTTGTGACATTTTTAGGGTTTCTACATGCTGCCGGGGGTCATTTCATAAAAATACTCGGGTCTCCCATAGGATAACATTGGGCTTGGTGCTCGGGCCGAGTACACGAGTATCTTGGGATGCTCGGCCCGAGCCTCGAGCACCCGAGCTTTTTAGTACTCGCTCATCACTATTAATAATGCAATGTGAAATGTTTTTGTATAATGTAAGGCATAGCAGGAATATGTAGTGTTACGATGTTACTGGCATCACCACACTGTCTTGTCCATTCCTCCCGGCGGGGACGTAGTCACACTCACCCTCCCGACCACCCAGTGGTGACTTCCTGAGTTGGCTGAGTGGCGCTGCGTATTTAAGGCATCTTTCCCCTGTGTGAGGTTCCTGGGCAATGGGATCTATCCTAAGGGAAGTGTTTCTAGTTGTCAGATGCCTTCCCATGTGCTGTACCTTTAGCTGTGTTCACTAACATGTATCTGTGACTTGGAATCCGCTGTGCCTGCTGCACCTGTCTTTACGAATCATGCCCGCTATGTCTGCCATATCTGCCATAACTACTGTACCTGCTGCACCCGGATACGCCAGACTCCGGCAGGACACTAGACTTAGGCAGGGCACCAGACTAAGACAGGGCACCGCATTTTAGGTAGTACAACAGACTTCAGGTACAGGACATTGGAAGCTACGTACAGGACATCAGACTTCAGATACAGGACTTACAGTACAGACCAAAAGTTTGGAGACACCTTCTCATTCAAAGAGTTTTCTTTATTTTCATGACTCTGAAAATTGTAGATTCCCATTGAAGGCATCAAAACTATGAATTAGCACATGTGCAATGAAATACTTAACAAAAAAGTGTGAAACAACTGAAAATATGTCTTAAGCCTGCTTTACACCTTACGATATCACATACGATATCGTATGCGATCGTACCCGCCCCCATCGTATGTACGGCACGTTCAATTTATTTGCCGTCACACGTACTTACCCTTCCATACGACCTCGATGTGGGCGGCGAACATCCACTTCCTGGAGTGGGAGGAACGTTCGGCGTCACAGCGACGTCATGCAGCCGGCCAATAGAAGCGGAGGGGTGGAGATGAGCAGGATGTAAACATCCCGCCCACCTCTTTCCTCCGGTATTGCCGGCGGGAGCCGCTGATCGCAGGTAAGATCTGTTCATCGTTCCCAGGGTGTCACACACTGCGATGTGTGGTACATCGGGAACATTGAACAACCCGACGTGCAATTTTAAGGAAATGAACGACGTGTATGCGATGAACGGTTTTACGTTCAATCACAATCGCACGTAGCTGTCACACGCTACAACAACACTAACGATGCCGGATGTGCGTCACTTACGACTTGACCCCGCCGACACATCGTTAGATTTGTTGTAGTGTGTAAAGCCCGCTTTATACTCTAGGTTCTTCAAAGTAGCCACCTTTTGCTTTGATTGCTGCTTTGCAATCTACCGGCCTCTTTGAACACCAAGAACTTGTCTCGAGCCCTGCAAACTTGTCTGGTAGAGCAATCTTGGGCTCTGAGTGGGCCTGCCTACCCACAGAATTTCCAAAATCAGGAACCTGCGACCACTGCAGCTAAGTTAAGTTCTACTTCCTTCTAGGACAGACCCTGAGCTGCTCAGCCAGAACAGTGATGGGATCCATGAAAATCAACAACAAAGAAGAAAAAAAACAACATCTCCCCCCCCCCCAAAAAAAAAAGAACCAAGAGAATTTTTCTTTGTGTGTAGCTGGTGATAATGTCATGCTAGGTATGGGGAAGTACCAAGCGAACAGCGAAAGGGAAGGAAAAGCCTGTGACTAGGGAAGGGGGAGAAGGCAACCACTGACCAAGCCTACCGCTGTTCCCTGGCTTCCCTTAACACCATAGATAGGTTCTGCACCTATGTGAGGAGTCAGATACGTGTCTCTGGCTGAGCCTGAACTAGGCCCTAGGTAGGGAGCATATGGCATGAGCACTTAGTCAGCCCCACTAAGCTCTAAAGAAGACAGAGGGATGCAAACAGGTGGAAAGTAAACAAATAACATCTCTAGATGACTCAGAAAGAAGAACAGCAACAACAACAAAATTTCTCCAGATGTATAATGCTTGCACTGAAGACTTGTTAACGGTATTAGACCTATCACCAGCACAAAGTAAAGGGAAATTAACGTATATAAAGACACCAAGGGAAGTGCTGATGAAAAATAGCTGAAAGGATGAGGAACTCTGAGGGGTCCTAAAGGGAAAGGGATGAAAACCAAGCAGAGGAGATACATAGGATAACAAATACACCAAGCTGGAATAATAGAAGGTCAGGGAGCAGTTTGTGCAGCCAATTGCTGTGACCTTCTATAGCCGAACACCTCAGGACTGTTTGTCACAGCTACAAACTGATTGCCCAGGTCAAGAAGTTGCCCTTTGACCTTTAGGACTCTAGTTATGCTTTTGGTTCTAGGGTAGTTTAATCTTAATCCTTCAGCTTACAATACCAAGCAATTTTGGACAATTGTCTGCTTCCAACTTTATAGGAATAGTTTGGGGAAAGCTTTTTTTTTTTTTCCTGTCTTACTCTGCCCCAGTGCATAAAGAAAGGTTTAAAAATGCATGGTTGGGTGAGTTTGCTATAGAACAATGTAACTGACTAGCAGAGAGTCTTCATTTCAACCTCTATAAAATCCTTTGGGATGGATTAAAATGAAGTCTGTCATCCAACATTAGAATCTAACCTCATAAATTATACTCTGGATTATTGGGAATACAATCCGACAGAAAATCTTCAATATATGGAAGAAATCCAGTCCAGATTTGGGATTTTATCCAGTGACCTTTTGCTTTGTGGTCAGTTTGCCTTCCATTCTGAGCCACAGCCTGGTCAGTCTATCTAAATGCTGTTAGTTATTTTACTTTTACTTCCATTAGTTTGTGGTTAGCCAGGTGTTTTCCCTTGCTAAGTTTGTCTCTGTCCTATCACATCCCGGGTGGGGCTATTTATTCTCTCCTTTCACCAGCCTTCTTCACTGGCTATATTCCATGAAAAATGAAAGTTTAAAGTCCCAGCTCTTCAACTAAGGTTATTTTGCTGATTTATCTTTATTGATTTTCCCTGCAGTTTGTTTATGAATTCCCTCTCAGCATTCTTCAAATTCTGTTATGATTCTTATTTAGGGGCTTATCATGTACTCAGTAAGTCAGATTTAGGGCTTCTTCTAGTCTGAATAGGGAACTGTGGATTGCAGGGTCACATATCTCCTTGTTTGTCCATTCCCATGGGCGTGGTAGGGCTCAGTCTTAACAGTATAGAAAGCCCATTTTAGTGTGCTGGGGCATCATTATGGATCCTGTTGCCGTCTTGGCAACGCCATTACGAGCTTTGTCCCTGAAAGTGGTGGATATCAAGTTCCATCAGCACATATTATCTGCCTCCACAGAAGATTCAGTCCATCTGGATGCCACATTTGAGCCCAAGGTAAAATTGCTGGACTGATTTGATGGAGGCAGAAGTAAGTTTTTAATTTGTTTCTGCCTTATGTAAATTGTTCTTTCGCATCAATCCTGTCTCTCCTGTGTGTGAGAGTCAACGAGTGGGCATTGTTTTGTCTTTGCTTGTGGGGATCTCCATGCCTGGAATGACTCTGCTCTTCGGAGTAAGTTTTGTCAGGGACTTTCGGGTCAGATTATGAACATTATTGCTTACAGTTCCTGCCTGCAGTCCCTGGAGGAAATTTTGACACTGACTTTTTGTTTAGATAGCAGTACCGTAACTATAAACTTCGGGGCCCCGGGGCAAAACTTCATAGTGGGGCCCCCAACATTTCAATTACTAGAGGTTGTGCGGAACATGGTGAAGCTTGCTACTCATTGTTGTATAAAACACACAGGCTTCACCACGTTCTGCAAGACCTTTAATAGATTTTGTTTATGATGCAAGTTTTAGAAGTTAAATATTCAGTGAATATGTTTGGAAAATTAATAAGGTGAATAATTCCAAATATTGCACAATTTTCAAATAACTGTATATTTTTATTAAATATGAAGTATTTTTAAACAGTATTTAATTAAACTTTGTTCACTTAAACATAACATTACTTAAACATTACCAATATGTTCAGTTTTAAACATTTGTTTCCTAACTTTCAGAGAAAAAACAAACATCATGCAAATGTAACCAATCAAATCATACATACCTTTCTTATCATCATTCCCTGTCGAGTTCTTCAAACTTTTTTCAGCCTCCAAGTTTCTCCTTTTTCGCAGTCTGTCTTTTTTTATTTCTACTTGGCTGGTGCCGAATTCGTTTCATAATAAACAGTTTTATTAACACACACAATCACAGTACCGTATTTTCCAGCGACGGCGTATAAATAAGACTACTTTAACCCCTGAAAATCTTCTCAGAAGTCAGGGGTCGTCTTATACGCCAGGTGCAGGGCGCCACGGCCACCTACTGGCAAACAGACAGTGCGGCTGCCCAGGATATGTGCACTGTGTCCAGCCACTCTCTCCAGGAGGAGAGAGACTGGAGCTGACATTTCTGCCTCCCCCAGCAGGTGCCAGACATCAAATACAACCCCCGACCACAGGTACAGCAGCAGTCACTATTGCTCTCTCCAGGTTATGAGGAGAGTGGGGGTTGTACACGGCTCTGATTATTGAAAACAAGAGGCAGATGACTGAGAAGATAGATTATGATACTGCATGACCCGGAGCCGGGAGGAATGTGTGATTATGAAGACTTCACCCTCCTCCCCTCCCTCCCCGTCGCAGCAGTATAGACCTGCAGACTGGAGAGGGGTAGGGCTTCTCACAATTTGTCACAGATATATTTGTGTCTGCTGAGACTGTCTGGCTCCTCCCAAAACAAGACCTCAGTGTCAGTGCACGTCGCGTCGCGGCCGCTGCCTGAACTATTGGCTGAGTCACCACCTGGCGCGACAGCACACGATCAGCTAACAGTCTACTGTCTGCCATAGAGCTCCTGTTACTAAGCGAAATAGCGTTTCCCCGTTTAAAGTAAACGAACAAAAAATATTTACGCTTGCACTTTCATGGATCTTTTTGTTATTTTTATTAACTTTAATTTCGAATAATATAGGAGCTCGGTATTTTATGAGAAATTAAAGTATTAAAATACAATTTTTTACCATCAGTTTGGGGCCCCTTGGGTGGTTGGGGCCCCGGCTGCCACGGTTGTAGTTACGGCCCTGTTAGATATGAGAGATAAAGACAAATTTAAAATGTTGCAGTGCATTTTCCTCCCTACCAGTTGACACTGGTGATCCTACGCATAGTGGTGTTTGCAGAGACACCAAAGGGGAACTGAACTAGAAGCATTTGCATGGTTTTCTTTACATTACATTGGTTCTGGTCATGTCATGATTCAATGTTTCAAATTAATTTTTAAAAAAGTAAAAAAAGAGAATTTTCGCAGAGATGCAGGTTCCAAACGTCTGAAATTGTATCTGGCTCAGATGTCGGGTCTTTTCTTACAGGTATCCCTTGAGACAAGGTCTGGTGTTCTTTGCTCTCCTGCATTTCTTGATTCAGGTTCAACCATGAATCTTATTGATAATAATTTTGTCATAGATTGTGGTTATGATTTCTCCTCTCATCTACCCATTTATGTCTCTGCTCTTGATAACTCTCCTTTTTCACAAAGTCATATTACTATGAAGGTTGAGAATGTACAGTACGTATGAAGATAGGAATTATTACCAAAATTTTTGTCACATAGGGGGATATGGAACGCAGTGCCCAATGGTGTCAATGCACCACCGCATTCCCCATATCAATAAATGGATAGGGCTATAAGAACAAACGTGTATATCCCTACAAACCAAGAAATGGCCCATATAAAATATATTGTAATAAAATGTATTGATAAATAAATAAATGACAAGATAAAAAGCAATGAAAGAGGTGCAAATTGCACCACAAGATGATACGGCAAGGGACAGTAGATAAATATCTCAAAAAAGTATTACAAACTCCAATAAATTAATAAATATGTAGTATCAAAAATATATAATTTTTACAGAAAGGAGTCCAATAAAAGCCAATGATTACAATATATAAGATATAAATCAAAAATAATAACTATAATAAAAATAATAATAATAATACTTACCCAAAGGATACCATATATCAGTTATCAATAAAGTAACAATTGCAACAACTGCAATACACGATGTATGCACAAAATACAAATGATACAAAAGATAATAATAAATAGCCTTAGTAGAAAAATATTACTCTCAATGTAAGAAAAATGTCTGATATATAGAAGAGATTGTGTATACAAATTAGCCTCAAAATTGGGTTTATGTAAATGATAAGTAAAGAGCAAATTTGAATAAAATGCAAATTTAGATGAATATTAATAGTACCCGCAAAGTGCAAATAGATGGACCAAAAGTTAAGTACCAGTAGTGGTAATAACGTGCACAGTAATGCTGGACAAAAATACCAGCTAATAAATAGCTATCTGGGTATTGTTGTAAAAAAGGGTGATAACAGAAAGAGCACAATAGAGTGTAAAAATGGTACGTACCTGAATGGATAAGTCTTTACCTGAGGACATGTACCGCTAATTGCCGCGCTGACGCCAGGACCCTACAAGTGTTTCGGCATGTAGCCTTCGTCAGGGGGGTCTGAAGAAGAGTCTCTGAAGTCCAGTACCGATGAGCTCATACGTAATGGCACAGAGGTGGTAACACAGACATGGCGGCACGGAGGTGGTAACTCAGACATGGCAGTATGGAAGTGGTAACTCAGACATGGCAGTATGGAAGTGGTAACTCAGACGTGGCAGCACTGAGGTGGTAACTGAGATGTGGCAGCATGGGGGTGGTGGCAGCAGGCTCTAGAAAGAAACAGATTAGCGGGTATAGGTAACTGTTACTAGGACGCATGACGCAGAAATAGACACAGTAACGGGTACGGGACCTGAGAACAAGCAACGAACTATGGCTAGGCAACGTTGCTCAGGCACCTCCTCTAAGACGGGAGTGCCTTAAATACCTTCAGGGGGATTGATGATCTCAAGGGTCACTACCGGATAATTTAAGAAAGGGGGGCGTTGCCGCGCGCACACCCTTTGAGTACTGCCAGAAGGCCTGCGTGTGGCCTGAAGGACGCTGCGGCAGGCTCTGAGGCAGGAACAGGGCACATGGGCCTGCTGGGCAGGTGAGGAGAACGGCACTGCTGCTGAGGCATGAGAGCGGTTGCGTGCGGGGGCACCGCGCCGGGACTGGGCGCTACACTGGGTGCTCTAAGGGCAAATCTTAGACAGCGTATTCAGAGTTTTCATGACAGTGTGCTGAATGAGTTACGTATAAACAAACTCTATGTACCACTGTCTTTGTGAGTAGATCTGCTTAAAGAGATATATGGTTCTTTCTTAGCGGAGCATCCAGATTTTTGTGTCATATGGAGGTCTATTTCAAGAGCTCTTGGTGGCAGAATACTCGTAAGTCTACTGAACAGTATGTCCTTAATTGCACATCTATCTGTGATAGAGCTAAAGGGTGCTTTACACTAGCGATGTCGTTAGTGCGCATAAGTGATCATACAATCCCACGTCGCTGGAGCGATAATCTAAGATTGCTCTGTGATCGTTCATTAGTGGTCACACCAAACGACTGCACAAGCAACAGTAACGACCGCACAAGCGACGCAGCATCGTGCAGCGATGTGATGTGTGTCTGAGGCGGTCGTTTGTATGCCGTCACACCACGCAGTCACGAACGATATAGACAGCGACAGAGGTGTTGTCTGCAGTAAAAGCAAACACCCTGGCGCCTTTGAGCCTCGCCCTCCTTCCGCCCCTACTTCCATATCATTGTACGCACCAACACAATCCACGAACGTGATTGGTCATCACTTAATTGAAAAGGCGCAGATGAGTGTAGTTCTTCTGATGCGGAAAAACTCATCATTTACTCCTACGCACGTGCGTTAGCTGTGGAGTTTTGCGTCACAAGATTGTAATTGTGAAAAGCAAGGTTTGTGTAAACATAGTTTCACATGTGTTTACATTTATTGACATGATCTGGGTCTCTCTCTGTTGTTTAATTAAATGCCTATGTTACTTATGTTGTAATGCCTGATTCACATCAAGGCATGACACCTTTGACCTAGTATATATAATCATTGTGCCGATACAATCATAGGCTTAAAGGCTTGAATGTTTTTAAGGCTTGTTAAAAAAAATAACTTAACAGTTACAAATACTGCACAAGAAATATGTTTTATTTTTCATGTGTTAATTTTGATTAAATTTTATAAACATTTCAATAATACATTTTTTGGGGGTTTTTTTCCCAACTACATTCAAAAAACAGATGACTACTCAAAGTGAAGCATTCTTAAGGGATTTCATAGATGAATATCGTAATAATCCCTGTTTGTGGCGGATAACATCAAACGAGTATAGTAATAAGCATCTCAAAAAAGAGGCCTATGAGAAGCTAGTAGCTGTTTATAACCGCCATCATCCTTCAGAAAAAGGCACCGAATTACTAGTGCGCAAGAAGCTGCAGGCCTTGCGCACAGTGTTCACGAAGTAATTGAATAAAGTGGAACAGTCAAAGAGGTCCGGGACAGGCACGGGGGATGTTTATATGCCAAAACTGTGGTATTTTGACCTACTAATGTTCACAAGAGACCAAGAACTACCCCGTGCCTCTACCAGTATGATGCCCCCACTGGAGACGGACCTAGGTGCCACTCACAGCGAACCATTAGTGGAGGATGTAAGTATAGTTTTTGGTGATATGTTATTTTTTTTTGTTTAGAAAAGTATTTTATTTCTCAAAATTTAAAAATAATATTTGTTTATAAACTTATGTATTCAAAAACTCATGTGCATGTATATAGTATTTTGCTGATAACATCTTCAAAAATTATCAACAATTGTTTTAGTCACATATGCTTGTAACAACTTGTAAAAGCGATTTTTAAAATGTAGATTCCAGTGTTTTTGATGTATGTAAAACAATGTAAGAAATGTAAAACATAAAGTTGTTAAAAAAATATGAAATTTCAATATCCATACTTCATCATCAACTATTTAAATTTGATTTGTGTAATAATTATGCCTTTTGATAATGTGTTAATTGTTCCAATCTTGGTTTTAAAACAGTGTTCAACCCAAGAGACCGTCTGTGAGAACCCTGAAAACACCAGCTGTGAGGGAGGCCAAACTCCACCCCTGTCCAACATAGAAATGGAGGTGGCAGAGGAAGTAGCGGGTCCATCTTCGGCCCCGTGTAGAGTCTTCATGCCTAGGAGAACTACTCTCTCTCCTTTATCTGGAGTCAGCCAGCTTGTTTCCATTGCAAAAACCCTGCTTGAGCACAACAACAGGCCAACAGTGAGTCATTTTGCCCTACTAGTGACTGAAAAAATGGAGAGTTTGAATGAAGACCAAAAATTCTTGGCTGAGTGGTGTATTCTAGAAGTTATTCAGGCGGCCAAAGATGGACGGCTAAAAAAACATAATTTCTCCTTCTTTGGTGAATTACAGAAGCCAATTCTGGTAACATCCCATCTATAGAACCACCACCGTTGCCTAATAATGTTGTGAGCCAACACCTGTAGGGGACGGGAGGCCATTGAGGAGGCGTTTGAGGCATACAAACAAGCATTATGGTTCCAAAAAACAAATGGATGAGCCTAATACATCAAAATAAAAATAAATGTCTATGTAACATTTGTGTAAATTCATATCTCAAAACAAACACATAATTGTGATTATATAAGAGAAAATACCTTGTTTCATCACATATTGTTTGTTTTTTGGTTTAATTTTGTAATGTAATAAAACTAATATACTTTAGTTAATATTTTGCAGGATTTGAAATGCTAAATTGTTTGTCAAAAACAATAACATCAATTATTCAATTAAATTGTTTAAAAATATACACTTGTTTCAATGTATTATTAAGCACCATGGCTAATTGTTTAAATTTTTTGGAAAAAAAAATTGTAATTGGTGTGTACTTACAAAGCAGGAAGTTATTATTAGAGATGAGCGAACCGGTCGCGGTTCGGCTCGAGTTCGGTTCGTCGAACGGAGGTCTCGTTCGAGTTCGGTTCGGTGAACCGGTTCGGCGAACCACTCGAACCGCATAGGAAACTATGGGAGGCAATCACAAACACCTAAAAACACCTAGAAAACACCCTCAAAAGGTGTCCAAAAGGTGACAAACAACTCACAACACAACACAAACACATGGGAAAGGGACAAGGACATATACTCATGCGAAAACAAAAGAGCTGGACAAGGAAAAAGAGGAGGAGACACAGATATAGGCATGGCATGCCATTCTAAAATCATGTAAAACACCGCAAGGTTACTCCAAGCGGAGCCTCCCTTTTTTCCAAAAATTGGGCCCCACACACACCCACCCCTTCAGTGGCAACACTTGTGCCCCAGTTTTACACTTCACAGGTAGATTTGTATCAAGCACATTCAAAAATACGCCATCCTTAACCGTCCCCAGGATGACACCGGGGTAGGTAGCAAAGTCTTTGCTGAACCATGACTTGTTCATCTTGGCTCCTTTTAAAAAACACAGCAAGCAAGGGTTACTCCAAGTGGAGTCTCCCTTTTTTTCAAAAATTGGGCCACACACACACCCACCCCTTCAGTAGAAGCACTTGTGCTCCAGATGTACAATTCTCAGGTAGATTTGCATCAAGCACATTCAAAAATACGCCATCCTTAACCGTTCCCAGGATGACACCGGGGTAGGTAGCTAAGTCTTTCCTGATCCCAGCTCTGTTCATCTTGGATCATTTTTAAAAACACTGTAAGCAATGGTTACTCCAAGTGGAGTCTCCCTTTTTTCCAAAAATTGGGCCACACACACACCCACCCCTTCAGTGGAAGCACTTGTGCCTCAGTTATACACTTCACAGGTAGATTTGCATCAAGCACATTTAAAAAATACGCCATCCTTAACCGTCCCCAGGATGACACCGGGGTAGGTGTTACGTCCGGGTGGTGGAAACACTGGACCGTACACCGGTTTCCCCTGAGGAGGCAGCCAGGCCGGTCACCCCGCCAGAGGGTCTTGATGCACGGCAGCCGAAGCACTATTTGGTAGCCAGACAGTCCGTAGGGGAGCTGGAAAGGTGGATGTTGCTGAACACACGGAGTTCTGGACGGTAGTCCGGGTGACGAGGCTCAGGGTCCAAGGCCGGGTTGAAGGGTCAGGCGGGATCCGGAACCTGCTGAGCGATGGGACGGGTCACCCAACGGAGCCAGGGACTGGAGACTGGCGGAGCTGCAGAGGTGGTGGAACATCCGCCGAAGTCACCGTCAGGGTACTGGAATGGACGTGGTTCGGAGCGGCTGGCGTGGCAGGACAGGCTCTGCGAGACAGACAGGGTTAATACAGGGCAAAGCAATATGGGGACCTGAACTCCTAGCTTACTAAACACGTAGAACAGGCCCCGCCCACCAGGAAAGAGAATCCTGATATACCCTGTACCTGTCTATGCAATTTCCTGTTTGAAGGTGCTGGCCCTTTAAGAAAGGGTCAATGACCGCGCGCACGCCCTAATGCGCATGCGCGAGGCCCGTGTGCCAGAAGCCAGTCCAGGGAGCGGTGCAGAGGAAGCAGGGGTGCCCGGCAGGGTGTCCCACGTCGCTGAAGGGCGCCGGGAGCGGGGAGCTGGATGCATGGAGGGCGCAGGTGAGGAAGAGGAGGCCGGGACTGGAGTGGTGAGTCGGGGACGCCGCCGGGAAGCGGGGAGCGGGCCACGGGGACCGGAGAGCGGGGCACGGGGACCGGGAAGCGTGACAGTACCCCCTCCCCCACGCCCCCCTCCCCGCAACCGGGACAGGAAAGCACGAATCAGGGGAGTGCCAACATTCTCCCGGGGCTCCCAGGACCTATCCTCGGGACCATAACCCGCCCAGTCCACCAGGAAGTATTGCCGACCTCGTACGGTCTTCATGGCCACGATATCCCTTACCGCAAAGATGTCATCGTCAGCGATAGGAGGAGGAGCAGGACTGGCAGCAGCGGAGAAGGGACCAAGGATGACAGGCTTGAGCAAGGAGACATGGAAGGAGTTGGGTATCCGCATCGTGGCCGGGAGCTGCAGTTTGTAGGAGACTGCATTGATCTTGCTGATGACTTTAAATGGCCCGAGGTAACGAGGACCCAACTTGTACGATGGTAACTTCAATCGGACATATCTGGATGCAAGCCAGACCAGATCGCCTGGGGAGAAACACGGGGGATCCAGGCGCCTCTTGTCCGCATGTCTCTTCATCCGCAAAGAAGCACGTTCTAGGGAAGACTTGACAAAGTTCCATATAGCTGAGAAGTCCCGAACCAGAGCATCTGCTGCGGGGACATCGGAAGCCGAGGATACTGGCAACGGGACAGAAGGCTGAAGTCCATAAACGACCTGGAATGGAGAGCTGGAGGTGGACTCGCTGATGTGTTGGTTGTGGGAGAATTCAGCCCAAGGTAGGAGCGTGGACCAATCGTCATGATGGATGTTGACGTAGTGGCGCAGGAAGGAGGTCAGGATCTGATTGACCTGTTCCACTTGGCCATTCGACTGAGGATGGTAGGCCGAAGAAAAGTCCAAGGATACTCCCAGATGTTTGCAGAGAGACCTCCAGAAGCGCGAGGTAAACTGAGTTCCTCTGTCGGACACAATGTGTGCGGGGAAGCCATGCAATCGGAATATGTGTTGTATGAAGGAGTCAGCTAGCTCCTGGTCAGAGGGTAGCCCGGCCATGGGAACGAAGTGAGCCATCTTTGAGAAGCGATCCACCACAACCCATATGACTGTGTGTCCGGAGGATAAGGGTAAGTCCGTAATGAAGTCCATTGCAATATGTTGCCACGGAACGGAAGGAATGGGCAGAGGCAGAAGACGTCCATATGGTAGGTGCTTGGGTGTCTTGTTCCGGGCACAGGATGGACAGGCTGAGACGAAGGTTGCGACGTCTTTACGGAGGGACAGCCACCAGTAGTGACGGACAATCGTACTCCAAGTCTTCTTCTGACCAGCATGGCCGGCGATCTTCGAGGCATGGCCCCAGAGCAGGACTCTCTGTCTGTCAGTATCTGAGACATAGGTTTTCCCAGGGGGTATCTGAGTTAGAGCGACAGGAGCCACCGGAATGACTTTACTGGGGTTGATGATGGGCTGGAACGTCTCCTCCTCCAACTCCACGGGCACGAAGGACCTGGATAAAGCATCTGCCCGCACGTTCTTATCCGCAGGCCGAAAATGGAGTTGGAAATCAAATCGAGCAAAAAACAAGGACCAGCGGGCTTGTCGCGGGTTCAGTCTTTGGGCTGACCGCAGGTACTCCAGATTCTTGTGGTCCGTGTAGATGATCACGGGGTACACTGCTCCGTCCAAGAGGTAGCGCCATTCCTCCAAGGCTAGCTTAACGGCCAGTAGCTCCCGATCCCCGATGGTGTAGTTGCGTTCGGGTGCCGAGAAGCTCTTGGAGAAGAATCCGCAAGTGACCATCTTTCCGGAGGAGGAGTTCTGCATCAACACTGCCCCAGCTCCTGAGGAGGAGGCATCCACCTCTAAGGTGAACTGTCGGTTCAATTCAGGGCGATGGAGAACCGGGGAAGAAGCAAACGCCTGTTTCAAGGAGCAGAACGCGGCATCGGCCGCTGGTGGCCAGTCCTTAGGATTAGCTCCTTTCTTAGTCAAGGCAGAGAGAGGCGCAGTCAAGGCAGAGAAGTGCGGGATGAATTGACGATAATAGTTCGCAAAGCCGAGAAAGCGTTGGATAGCCTTCAGTCCGGAAGGAGGAGGCCAGTTGATGATGGCAGACACTTTCTCTGGGTCCATCTGCAGGCCAGTGTCCGAGATTACATAACCCAGGAAGGGAAGAGACGAATTTTCAAAGATGCACTTCTCGTACTTGGCGTACAGACGGTTCTCTCTAAGCCTCTGGAGAACTAGCTGCACGTTCTCTCTCTGGGTCTGTAGGTCCGGAGAGAAGACCAGGATGTCATCCAGATATACCACGACACAGACATAGAGGAAATCTCTGAACACGTCGTTCACCAATTCTTGGAAGACTGCCGGAGCATTACACAGACCAAAGGGCATGACACAATACTCGTAGTGCCCATCCCGAGTGTTGAATGCGGTCTTCCATTCGTCTCCAGAGCGAATGCGAACCAGGTTATAGGCCCCACGGAGGTCCAACTTGGTGAATACACGAGCTCCTCGGAGCCGTTCGAATAGTTCGGGGATAAGTGGCAGAGGGTATTTGTTTTTTACGGTGATCTGGTTTAATCTCCGGTAGTCAATGCAAGGGCGCAGATCACCTTCCTTCTTCTTGACGAAGAAAAAACCTGCTCCGGCAGGGGACGAAGATCTCCGAATGAACCTCTTAGCCAGTCTCTCGGTGATATAGGCAGACATAGCCCGTGTTTCAGCAGGGGACAAGGGTTATATCCTTCCTCTAGGAGGCGTAGTTCCTGGCAGTAACTCGATGGCACAGTCGTAGGGACGATGAGGCGGTAGCACCTCCGACTCCTTTTTATCAAAAACGTCCGAGAAGGACCAGTAGGCAGAAGGCAGTCCTGGTAGAGACTCCGGAACCGGAGGTCGTCGAATGGGCTGGATGGATTTCAGACATCTCTCGTGACACGAGGAGCCCCATCGGGTAATTTCACCTGTACTCCAGCTGACCGACGGTTCGTGTGCCCGTAACCATGGGAGTTCCAGCAGGATCTGATGAGACATGCGCGGGAGGACGTAGAAGGTGATCTTCTCGGTGTGCAGAGCACCGATCCGTACTTCCACAGGCTTGGTGATCAGTGAGACGGTGTCAGAGAGGGGTCTCCCATCTACAGAGGAGATCACCAGCGGTTTTTCTAGTGGGAGGACAGGCACCTGGTACTTATCCACCGTGGCCTGCTGGATGAAGTTGCCTGCTGCTCCGGAATCGAGATACGCCTCTGCGTGAACCGGGTCTCTTCTGTAGTGACTTGAATAGTCCATGTAACGGAGTCTGAGAGAGTCCCAGCACCTAGGGTGGCCTCTCCTACCAAGCCTAGGCTTTGGAGTTTCCCGGCTTCTCGGGACAAGAGCGTAGCAGGTGTGTGCCATCACCGCAGTAGAAGCAGAGACCCTTTGCTAGTCGTTCTGCTCTGTGTTGCTCAGACTGCCTCAGGCGGTCAATCTGCATGGGCTCGTAGGTAGACGCGCCAGGTGACGCCAACTGGGGAGCGATGGACTTCTGGGGTGGGGAGGAGTGCCTTATCGGACGCCTCTCGCGGGACACCTCTTTGGATCGTTCCTGAAAGCGAAGATCCACTCGAGTCGCTAGAGCAATCAGGGCATCCAGGGTGGAAGGCACGTCACAACCAGCCAGCTCATCTTTAATACGACCCGAGAGTCCCTCCCAGAAGGCGGCGGTTAGGGCCTCATTGTTCCACCCTAGTTCCGAGGCCAAGGTGCGAAAACGAATAGCATATTGGCCGACCGTCTGAGTCCCCTGACGTAGCCGGAGGAGGGATGAGGCAGACGCGGAGGCGCGTCCGAGCTCGTCAAAGGTGCTACGAAAAGCCTGCAGGAACTCCTGGATGTCGGTGGTTACCGGATCCTCCTTCTCCCACAAAGGGTTCTTCCAGGCCAGTGCCTCTCCCTCTAGATGGGACATCATGAACGCGACCTTGGCTTGGTCAGAGGCAAAAAGGTGTGGCAGCAGCTTGAAATGGAGGGAGCATTGATTTATGAATCCCCTGCAGGTCTTGGGATCTCCGGCGTACCGGGGTGGTGAGGCCAAACGAAGTTTGGAAGCATCCGAGGAGGCTGCCACGGGAGCTGCGGCCGTGGATTGTGCAGTGGAAACCTGAGATGCCAAGGACGTGGCCGTTGTTTGTAACGTGTTCAGGCGGGTATCCACAGAAGACATGAAGGCCAGCATGCGGGTCTGGGTCTCGCGCTGTCGTACGAGTTCCTGCTGCAAGGCCGCTAGTGCTTCGGCGGGATCCATGGCCTGTTCTAGCTGTTACGTCCGGGTGGTGGAAACACTGGACCGTACACCGGTTTCCCCTGAGGAGGCAGCCAGGCCGGAGGGTCTTGATGCACAGCAGCCGAAGCACTATTTGGTAGCCAGACAGTCCGTAGGGGAGCTGGAAAGGTGGATGTTGCTGAACACACGGAGTTCTGGACGGTAGTCCGGGTGACGAGGCTCAGGGTCCAAGGCCGGGTTGAAGGGTCAAGCGGGATCCAGAACCTGCTGAGCGATGGGACGGGTCACCCAACGGAGCCAGAGACTGGAGACTGGCGGAGCTGCAGAGGTGGTGGAACATCCGCCGAAGTCACCGTCAGGGTACTGGAATGGACGTGGTTCGGAGCGGCTGGCGTGGCAGGACAGGCTCTGCGAGACAGACAGGGTTAATACAGGGCAAAGCAATATGGGGACCTGAACTCCTAGCTTACTAAACACGTAGAACAGGCCCCGCCCACCAGGAAAGAGAATCCTAATATACCCTGTACCTGTCTATGCAATTTCCTGTTTGAAGGTGCTGGCCCTTTAAGAAAGGGTCAATGACCGCGCGCGCGCCCTAATGCGCATGCGCGAGGCCCGTGTGCCAGAAGCCAGTCCAGGGAGCGGTGCAGAGGAAGCAGGGGTGCCCGGCAGGGTGTCCCACGTCGCTGAGGGGCGCGGGGATCGGGGAGCTGGACGCATGGAGGGCGCAGGCGAGGAAGAGGAGGCCGGGACCGGAGTGGTGAGTCGGGGACGCCGCCGGGAAGTGGGGAGCAGGCCACGGGGACCGGAGAGCGGGGCACGGGGACCGGGAAGCGTGACAGTAGGTAGCAAAGTCTTTGCTGAACCATGACTTGTTCATCTTGGCTCCTTTTAAAAAACACAGCAAGCAAGGGTTACTCCAAGCGGAGTCTCCCTTTTTTCCAAAAATTGGGCCCCACACACACCCACCCCTTCAGTGGCAGCACTTGTGCCCCGATTGTACACTTCACAGGTAGATTTGCATCAAGCACATTCAAAATCCACAAGCATTTACTCTCCCCAGGATGACACAGGGGTAGTAAATTCCTTGTGGATCCATGACTTGTTCATTTTGATGAACGTTAGTCTGTCCACATTGTCACTGGACAGACGCGTGCTCTTATCTGTCAGCACACACCCAGCATCACTGAAAACACGTTCAGAGACAACGCTGGCAGCTGGACATGACAAAATCTCCAAGGCGTAAGTGGAGAGCTCTGGCCATTTTTCAAGATTTGAAGCCCAAAATGAGCAAGGCTCCATTTGCAAAGTCATGGCATCGATGTTCATTTGGAGATACTCCTGTATGATCCTCTCCAGCCATTGACTATGTGTCAGACTTGTTGTCTCTGATGGCTTTGCAAAGGATGGTCTTTAAAAATTATGAAAAGATTCAATAAAATTGCTGTTACCAGCACCAGATACGGTGCTACTGGTACGGGTAGACTGTTGAAGATGACGAGACCGTCCCATGTTTGTCAAGTTACAACTGGGAGATTCACTCCCTGCACCACGGTTGTTTGGTGGAAAAGCCGAGCTAAGATCGAGTAATAACTTCTGCTGATACTCCTGCATACGTGCGTCCCTTTCTATGGCTGGAATTATGTCACAAAATTTGGGCTTGTACCGGGGATCTAATAGTGTGGCAAGCCAGTAGTCATCATCACTTCTAATTTTGACAATACGAGGGTCATGTTGGAGGTTGTGCAGCAAGAAGGTGCTCATGTGTCTTGCGCAGCCATGCGGACCAAGTCCACGCTGTGTTTGTGGCATAGAGGTGCTAACCGTTCTTTCTTCCTCTGACATCTCCCCCCAAACTCTTTCAACTGAAATTTGACCAAGGTCTCCCTCATCTGCTGAGTCTTCCATGTCCATGGACAGATCGTCCTCCATTTCTTCATGTTCTCCTGCACCTTCCTCAACATTTCGCCTGCTACTATGCACCCTTGTTGATCCCTGTCCCCCATGGTCCCATGCCTGCCGCGTTGGTAATGATGAACATCTGGACCTTGGTGATGTTGTTGTGTCTTGCACATATGAATCCTCCTGTAGTTCCTCCCCTTCCTGTTGTCCCACCCCCTGACTCCGAATAGTGTTTAGCGTGTGCTCCAGCATGTAATGACTGGAATTATCTTGCTGATAATGGCATTGTCAGCGCTAAACATATTCGTTGCCATGTCGAAACTGTACAGAAGGGTGCATAGGTCCTTGATCTGAGACCACTCCATCAGGGAGACCTGCCCCACCTCTGCATCTCATTGGCCCAGGCTATACGTCATGACGTATTGCACCAGGGCTCGACGGTGCTGCCACAGTCGCTGTAACATGTGGAGAGTCGAATTCCAGCGTGTCGGCACATCGCATTTCAGGCGATGAACCGGCAGGCCGAAAGACTTCTGGAGCGATGCAAGTCGCTCAGCAGCGGTGTTTGAACGGCGGAAGTGAGCAGACAGTTTTCGTGCCCTGTTCAGAAGGCTATATAGGCTGGGATAGTGTGTTAAAAATTGCTGGACAACAAGGGTCAACACGTGAGCCATACAAGGCACGTGTATCACCTTGCCCAGGCGAAGGGCCGCACCCAGGTTTGCAGCATTGTCGCACACGGCCTTAGCAGGCGGCAGGTTGAGTGGAGACAACAATTTATTAAACTCAGTCTCCAGAGCTGCCCACAACTCAGCCGCTGTGTGACTCTTATTTCCAAGACATTTCAAGCTAAAGACCGCCTGATGCCGTTGCGCTCTGTTGCCAGCATAGTAATGAGGGGTGCGTGATTCCTTTTGCGCAGTTACAATGCTGGTGGCCTGACCAGGCAGGCTTGGGGCGGAGGTGAAGGACCCAGACGAGGTGGAGGAGGCAGAAGCAGTGGCGAAACTTGGACAGACAGAGGATTGACACACAAGTCGTGGGGACGGCAAGACTTGTGCAGCAGACCCTTCACCATCTATCACCATAGTTACCCAGTGCCCAGTCAGCGACATGTAACGTCCCTGTCCATGCTTACTGGTCCAAGTATCGGTGGTGATATGCACCCGTTCACACACAGAGTTTCTCAAGGAAGCGGTGATGTTGTGTGCGACATGCTGGTGTAGCGCAGGCATACCTTTCTTAGAGAAGTAGTGGCGACTGGGCATCTGGTACTGGGGCACAGCGACAGACATCAGGTCTCTAAAATCCTGTGTGTCCACCAGGCGGAAAGGCAGCATTTCGGTAGCCAAGAGCTTACAGAGGGATAAAGGCAACCTCTTAGCTTTGTCATGGGTCACAGGAAATGGCCTTTTATTTGTCCATATCTGAGGGACAGAGATCTGGCTGCTGTGTGTAGACGGTGGTGAGTAGGGTGTCCGTGAAAAAATGCAGGCTTGTGAAGAAAGTGCAGGCGTAGACATGATGTTGCCTTCATCCAACGTTGATGCTATCGATGTCTGAGAGAGCTGTACACACGCACTTGTTTCCCCTTCCAAACCAAATGATGACCTACCAAGCAAACTGCCTGTTGCGGTTACAGTGGTGGAAGTTGTGCGTGGAAAACCAGGTGTGACAGCTGTCCCCACAGTCCTAGAAGATGAAGAGCACGCGGATGCACTTGAAGGGGCAGGCGGTGGATGGTTCGCTCCGCTAGACCGCATTGCAGCATGGTGAGCTTCCCACTGGGACATATGATATTTATTCATGTGACGATTAATGGAAGAAGTTGTCAAACTCCTGAGGTTTTGCCCTCTATTAACAGAATCACGACAAATTTTACAGATCACATAATTTGGGCGATCTTTTGCTATGTCAAAAAAGGACCAGGCTAGGCAAGGCTTAGAGGGCATGCGACCTGCTGAGCCCCCCCGACTAGTGCTCAGAGGCAGAGTGGTGGCTGAGGATGCAGTTGTAGACGTGCTACCAGTGCTCCGACTCTGTCCAGGAAGGCGCAAGGTAACTTCGTCGTCAGTTGCATCCTCCTCCACCGCCTCTGCTGACCTCCTCGAGTGCCTGACTGTGGGTTGACAGTAGGTGGGATCTAGGACTTCCTCATCAAGCGTTGTGATTGCACTCCCCTCACCCTCAGACTGAGCCTCTTCCTGACGTGAACCAATATTTAAGCTGTCATCCCAATCTGGTATCTGCATCTCATCGTCATCAGTATGTTCCTCATTGTCTATTACAACAGGTGTTACAGTTTGTGAATAAGGGTCAACATTATGCTCAGAAACTTGGTCCTCACGGCCCGAATCAGAGTCACAAAGGTTCTGGGCATCACTGCAGACCATTTCCTGGTCTGTACTCACTGTAGCTTGGGAGCAGACCTCTGATTCCCAGGCTATAGTGTGACTGAACAGCTCTGCAGACTCAGCCATCTCAGTTCCACCATACTGTGCAGGGCGGATGGAGACTTGAGAGCTGGGAGAAAGCAAGTGTGATTGGGATGACAACTTAGAGGACTGGTGTTTTTTGGATGCGGTAGTTGAGGTGGCGGAGAGGGCACTTGTTGGACCACTTGAGATCCATTCAAGCATTTTCTTTTTTTGGCCATCATCTACCTTTGTTCCAGTTGTTCGTGTCCGTAAAAAAGGGAGCACATCGGATTGTCCACGGTAAGTAGTAGACATCTTACTTTTGCTGGAAGATGGTCTATCTTCAGCAGATGTTAATGGAGCTTTGCCACCTTCCCCATGGACAAACCCTTTTTTTCCTTTTCCAACACGCTTCTTCCCCTTTCCACCAGCATCTGTCATTTTGCCACTCATTTGATTGCGACAAGATTGTGCACTTAAAATGTGGTAGTAAAAATTGAGAGGTGGTGTGGATTGCAGCGATGGTCTATCTTTATTAACAGCAGAATAAACAACAATAACTATCCCTGACAATGCAACTACGGCCCTTAAACTGGTAGCATAGTTTGCTAGTATAATGGCTTAGTAACAATGAGTTTGAGTGTGCAATGCAGTGGTGCTGCAAATATCTTTGCACTAGTGGGACACTAATGGAAGTCCAACAGCCACTTTTAGGATGCCACTAAGTTTACTCAGTGTTTGCTAGTATAATGGCTTAGTAACAATGAGTTTGAGTGTGCAATGCAGAGGTGCTGCAAATAGATTTGTACTAGTGGGACACTAATGGAAGTCCAAGAGCCACTTTTAGGATGCCACTAAGTTTACTCAGTGTTTGCTAGTATAATGGCTTAGTAACAATGAGCTTGAGTGTGCAAAGGGCAGGAGGGTACAGTGGCAGGGTTATGGATCAGTGTACAGGAAAGGAAGCCTCACTTTCTATCCCTCCTGATGGGGAAATGCAGCGAGGAAGTCCCTGACCTTAGCTACACAGACTCTGTTATCTGTAGCTGTTAAAATCTGTTTCCACGGATCTGACTGTCACCTATGGCTCTGAGCCTGCTGTTATTAGCCCTTTCAAGGGCTAATAGAAACTTCTATCCCTATTCTGTATAGCGCTGTGTGTAGAGCGTACACAGCAGTATCGGAGACAGGAGCTATGCCAGCGGTGACTGACACCCAGACGCAGAAGGCAGATAATGGCGTCCAGACGGGCAGATACCCGTTTTTATAATGCAGGGACATGTGACATGGACATCCTATCACTCAAGCCGTTGTTTCTCTGGCTAAAAGTCCACTTAGCTGTGTGTGTGTCTGGGATTGGCTGACATGCTGGCCCGCCCCACTACACGCGGGCGCTTAGGAAAGGAAGACAAGAAAAAAAAAAAAATGGCGATCGACATTATCCCAGCAGCAGTGATCTGAATGCGCTGTTCCCACACACTATACGCTGAAATTTCATAATAGTGTGAGTCACATAGTGACTTACACTATTACAGCGGAAAGCCAGCTAGTAATTAGCTTGGCTTTTTGCTGCTAGAACCATTCTCGAACGTAACTAGAACTATCGAGCTTTAGCAAAAAGCTCGAGTTCTAGTTCGATCTAGAACAGCCCCCAAAATCACTCGAACCTCGATCTGGAGAACCACGAACCGCGAACCGCGCTCAACTCTAGTTATTATAGCATTCCAAAAAGCTCATAGAAAGTTTTTTTGTTTTTTTTTAAACACATAATTGTTTTCATATTTAGAATTTTTTAACAAATACACATACATGTTCCATATTTTACAAAAAAAGTTTCACACAGAAAAAAAAGTTATTTTTTGAAAATGTCTTATTGTTGTAATATGTATAACCATACATTTTTAAAAATACCAACATTTTTGTTAATTAAAGATTTTTGACAAAACAACTTATTTAAACAGGATTGAAATATTTTAGGTTCTAAAAACTAAAAAAAATCTGTACAATTCAAATATAATAATTTTTGTAATTTACAACATTTGACGGCTAGCAATGACACCCTCCAGATATTTGTGTATCAAGGCATCATGTGCCATTGCAGCCGACCTGACCCTCCTTGCTGAGGCCCTTAAATCTCTGATTGTGGGGTACTCTGTTAAAACCAGAAAATAAAATTAGCATAATCCTAAATAATCAAAATTGCATTTTAATTTAAATTTAATCATCTTTGAACAACATTACAGACTGATCATGAGTTTGTTGGGCCGTTTCCTCCTCATCATTGGATGAAGAACGTATCTCCAACCCTACAGCCTGTGCTCCAAAAGCTAGTGAAAAAAATGATAATGGTTATGTTATCAAACCTTACCTAAGTTTAATTAATTTAATCAACACCTTTGTTTAGTAAACACATGTTACAAAAGCATAACATTACCATGTGGTGATCCTGCTCCAATATCTGCTATAGACCCTTCAGAACTTGGTGGTGACATCTCTCCTAAAATTTCTTGATCCATGGTGTCATCCAAATTATTATGAGACAATGGAGGGGTCACAGCAAGTGGGGATGTATTTATGGGAGAAGGGATGGTTGGTGAAGGAGATGTGTGTGAAATAGGTGGAGTTCTTGTTGGTGATTCATCCACATTATAAGATGGCCTATCTTCAGCCTCTGCTGATCTTAATGGTGATGGTGAGGCCGCAGCCCGCTGATTTTCATCCTGTTGTTCATCTGAAATTTAAACACATATTTTATAAAAATTTTATTTTTCAAATTTTTTTTGGAAAAGTTTATCTACAACAGTATGTATGCATGTTATATATGTTGCAACCTTAAATTAGTCTAATATTTTTTTAAATAAGTAAACTATATAATTACCCATATATATTTTTTTTAATATAATTATTTATTATATTAAAAAAAAAATGTTAGTATCATTAAAAAAAAAAATTGGAAAAAAAAAACCTATAAGGTGCAATGCCTGTCTTTGTCCAACATGTGTGTATCCTAGTTTGAGAAAAACACGTTTAATATTGCAAATATGTTACACACTACTATGTATGTGAAGTAATAATTACAAGAAAAACTTACCACACAGTCTGTGAATACTAGCACGTATGGCTGTGACTCGTCCTGCAGACCTGTATTGGAGGTCAGCCCATTTTTTCCATATTTGTTTTAGGGACCGGACAATTGCGAAATTTCTGGCCAGGCCCCTGCGGCTGTAACGCAGCACCACCCTTTTTATGCGCCATTGGGCATTCATAGACCATGCTGCACACATAATCAAGTGCATCTATGCGCTTAATGAAGTAAATAACCTCAGCCTCACCCCAAACAGCTGCACGCTTGATAGATGCCATGTTCAGTGTGTTGATGTCGGTAATCTACTTGTCTAGTCTGGCCTTGATAAACAAGCCCATGATTCATAGCATTTTTTCGTAACGTCGTGCACTGTATACAAATTACAGTAATGCGTTATTTTTGAGACGCATCTGCGTTTTGTTTTTTTTTAATTATTTTGTTTTAAATTGTGTATTTACTTCATTTCATTTAGTAAACAGACTATTTTAAAAAAAAAAATCACAGTTCATCAATAAACTATTTTAACATTTTACTTAATGATTTTTTAAGACAAAATTTTTTTATAAAATTTAAAAAAAAAAAAAAAAAAGCATACATACTGAACTTCCAAAGAAAAGTCCCTATACCAGTTGGACAGGCCATAAACAAGTGACGACATCAAATACTTGCCACAAGTATGGGATACAATGTCCAGCACAATGCTAAGTCACAACGGAGCATAAACACAACACAACACACCAGTGATCTGTTATGAACCGCTAACACAAGCACTGGGAGCCACAGCGGACAAAACTGATTTTTCCAGACAGCCTTTTCAACAGTGAAGGGCTAATCAATACGCAAATACGTGCACCTATCACAGCGAGGGAGGCGTGAATCTTAATTGGAACATATACGCCCGCGTCGTTGATGACAGACGTAGGAGCGATGTTGTTCATCGTTGAAGGGGTGTTGTCGCGGGCGGGGAGGAGGGTGCCGGCACCGCGCTCACCCCTCTGCTCGGGTCCGGCCGCTGCTGCTGCTCAGTGGTGGCTCGAGCGGTGGGCCGGATCCCGGGGGTTCTCGAGCGGCACTCCTCGCCCGTGAGTGAAAAGGGGATTTTTGTTGGGGAAGATTGTCCGTGACGCCACCCACGGTTGTGGTGATTTGTAGCACCACCACTGCTCAATATGGGGATCCCGGGAGTGGTGATGCGGAGCAGCCAGGTGTTGTGTTGCCCCTCCGTGGGTAGGGGTTGGTGATCCCGGGACCCAGTGATGGTGCGGAAGGATGCAGGGCCTGGTGGGCGCAGGGACGCGGGGCAGCGCTGTGCCTTGCGGCACTGTGGTACTCACTCAGCCTGAGACACTGACACAGTTCTTAGTAAAACACTTGGCTGGATGGACGGGTACCCTCAGACGGCTGCGGTTGTTGTTTCTCCCCTGACCCAGTTTGGTGGTGTAAGTCCTTTCTTCTACTTCCGTGCACCCTTCTCCTGCACTCTGGCTTCCAGCTGGCTCCCTGACTCTGTACCGGGGGGCCACTGCCCAGCCCCGGCTACCTGCGGTTCCACCAGCTGTCTCCCCGGCTCCCTGCAGACGGCACCTAGCGTCTGCCGGACTCTCTCTACGAGGTCCTAGGCTCCAACCTAGGCCCCTGGCTCTGTTTGCCTCTCTGCAGACCTTCACTCTTCCTCTCCTAGGACTTGACTGGTTTGTTTTCTGTCTCAGGTCAGCTCACTGCAGGGTGGGCGTCCCCATCTCCTCCGCCCACCTGGTGTGTCAGCCCGAGGCAGAAAGCAGGTCACTTTGGGGATGTCTGCTGTGAACTGCTGGGGGTGGGTGTGTGTGTGTTGTTACCTGTGTCCCCTGGCTTGTCCAGGGCGACACAGTGTCACACGTAGCGATCTGTTCTGCGTACAGGACGACGACCCATCTGCGGCATGAACAACCAACGATATTATGGAAATGGACGACGTGACAACGATCAACGATTTCTGACGCTTTTGCAATCGTTGATCGTCACTCCTAGGTGTCACATGCAGCGATATCGCAAACGACGCCGGATGTGCGTCACTAACGACGTGACCCCGACGCAATATATAGTTAGCGATGTTGCAGCGTGTAAAGCACCCTTAAGACCTTTCTTCGGTTTCCAGAGGGTTTACTCTCGCCTAGTGGTACTCACTTGATAAATGACATAAAAGAAACAAAAAGAGGAGTTAAAGCGCCGCCATAAATTTAAATATACTTACAGCAACTAGAGGGCAACTGATCCAGTCAGCCCAGGCCAAAGAATCTAAGGCACTGACAGAATGTAGCCAAACCCCTCAATAATGATGGAGGCTTCACAGGTGCAAAGTGGAGCAATCACTTACACGCTACCAAACATGGAGGGGGTGATGCTAGATCAGTGGTCTCGAACTCGGCTGGGTGTATGGGCCGCACAGAGGAAAAAAAATAATTTGGGGGGGGCCGCACTCTTTGCAGGACAAAGTGACATTTTTATTGGTACCATATATTTTTTTTTTACACACCTTTGGATCGCTGATTTTGAACATTTGTCACTTGTTTATTATAACAAATGCGCACATTCTTTGTTTAAATATATATATATATATATATATATATATATATATATATATATATAAATGTTGATGGTAAAAAAAGTCATGCCTTATTTTGTGGGGTTTTTTTTTTACATTTTATCCTTTTCTTGTAACTAAAATTGTAACAATTAGCACTATATGGAAATTTTGGCCAACATCTTTTAGTAATGTTCCCCATCTTGTTGTATTGTGCCCATCCTTGTCTCCTTGTAGTATTGTGCCCCATCCTAGTCCCCATCCTACAGTAATGTGT
This sequence comes from Anomaloglossus baeobatrachus, assembly GCF_048569485.1. NCBI lineage: Eukaryota > Metazoa > Chordata > Amphibia > Anura > Aromobatidae > Anomaloglossus > Anomaloglossus baeobatrachus. The sequence goes on along the minus strand of NC_134356.1, from coordinate 282,447,335 downwards.
CTCATCCTTGTCATCTTGTTTACTATTTGGCATACCCTTTCATGTGTCTTAGGGTTAGTGAGACTACGGCACAATTTCCCTCGATGGAGATATAATCCACTTCTTTCCTTCCACAACTTCTGAGCCTCCAATGGAGCTTCGGGTCCCAGATGCGAGTCTGTTTGGGCAATCAATTCCTTGATCAGCTTTACTGCAGAATCATTATCTTGTGCTTCCTTCCACCAATGCTAAGGTAAAGGGTCTAATGTGGTTTCTTGCCGCATACTGTAAGGCTGATGGCTTTTCAAATCACCAGGGCGATGGAAAGCTGGCAGTTCGATTTCCTCTAACTTGTCTTCATCTTTCCCTTCATCAGACAGGTGAGGCATCCTGAATAACGTATCCGTGTTGGCATTCTTGCGACCAGCTCGATATTTGATGGTGAAGTCAAAATGCGCCAGTTGTGCCACCCAACGTTACTCCAGCGCACCAAGCTTTGCCATGTCCAGATGAGTCAGAGGATTATTATCGGTGTACACGGTGAACTTTCCAGTTGCCAGGTAATGTTTGAGCCTTTCAGTCACCGCCCAGACTAATACCAGGAACTCCAGCTTGAAGGAGCTGTAGTTTTCGGCATTCCTCTCAGTAGGGTGCTTCCTGCTTGCGTAGGCAATTACTCTTTCATTGCTATTCTGCACTTGGGACAGTACAGCTCCCAATCCCACATTACTGGCATCTGTGTACAGCACAAAGGGAAGGTGATAGTCGGGATTAGAGATGAGCGAACCGGCCGTGGTTCGGCTCGAGTTCGGTTCGTTGAACGGAGGTCTTCTTCGAGTTCAGTTCGGCGAACGTTCGACGAACCGAACTCGAACCGCATAGGAAACAATGGCAGGCAATCACAAACACATAAAAACACCTAGAAAACACCCTCAAAGGTGTCCAAAAGGTGACAAACAACTCACAACACAACACAAACACATGGGAAAGTGACAAGGACATATACTCATGCGAAAACAAAAGAGCTGGACAAGGAAAAAGAGGAGGAGACACAGATATATAAGTATATGCAAGGAAACATCGATGCCATTACTGTGCAACTTGAGCCCTGCTCATTTTAGGCTTCCAATCTGGATAAATTGCCTGAGCTTGCCACGTACGCCTTGGGGATCTTGTCGTGTCCTACAGCCAGCGTTCTCTCGGAACCTGTCTTCAGTGCTGCTGGGAGTCTGCTGGCAGATAAGCACACGTGTCTGTCCACTGACAATGTGGACATAGCTCTCAGAGGACTTTTCTTCCCCTGGGTCAGCCAGGGGAGGCCAAAGGCACGTGTATTTTTGAGAGTGCTTCATGCAAAGCATCTTTTTCTTTTTCAAAGGGGGGTCAACTGATGCCAGTCAAGTGGGGTGTGTGTGGCCCAATTAGTGGAAACGAGGGAGACTGTGGTTGGAGGCCCCTCGCTTTTGAAAAAAGAACCAAGATGAACAAGTCATGGCTCAGCCAGGGGAGCTTAAAGGCACGCGTATTTTTGAGAGTGCTCCTGCAAAGCATCTTTTTCATCTTGAAAATGGGGGTCAACTGATGTCAGTCAAGTGGGGTGTGTGTGGCCCAATTAGTGGAAACGAGGGAGACTGTGGTTGGAGTCCCCTCGCCTTTGAAAAAAGAACCAAGATGAACAAGTCATGGCTCTCAGAGGACTTTTCTTCCCCTGGCTCAGCCAGGGGAGCTGAAAGGCACGCGTATTTTTGAGAGTGCTTCATGCAAAGCATCTTTTTCATCTTGAAAATGGGGGTCAACTGATGCCAGTCAAGTGGGGTGTGTGTGGCCCAATTAGTGGAAACGAGGGAGACTGTGGTTGGAGTCCCCTCGCCTTTGAAAAAAGAACCAAGATGAACAAGTCATGGCTCTCAGAGGACTTTTCTTCCCCTGGCTCAGCCAGGGGAGCTGAAAGGCACGCGTATTTTTGAGAGTGCTTCATGCAAAGCATCTTGTTCATATTGAAAATGGGGGTCAACTGATGCCAGTCAAGTGGGGTGTGTGTGGCCCAATTAGTGGAAACGAGGGAGACTGTGGTTGGAGTCGCCTCGCTTTTGAAAAAAGAACCAAGATGAACAAGTCATGGCTCTCAGAGGACTTTTCTTCCCCTGGCTCAGCCAGAGGAGCTGAAAGGCACGCGTATTTTTGAGAGTGCTTCATGCAAAGCATCTTTTTCATCTTGAAAATGGGGGTCAACTCATGCCAGTCAAGTGGGGTGTGTGTGGCCCAATTAGTGGAAACGAGGGAGACTGTGGTTGGAGGCCCCTCGCTTTTGAAAAAAGAACCAAGATGAACAAGTCATGGCTCAGCCAGGGGAGCTTAAAGGCACGCGTATTTTTGAGAGTGCTCCTGCAAAGCATCTTTTTCATCTTGAAAATGGGGGTCAACTGATGTCAGTCAAGTGGGGTGTGTGTGGCCCAATTAGTGGAAACGAGGGAGACTGTGGTTGGAGTCCCCTCGCCTTTGAAAAAAGAACCAAGATGAACAAGTCATGGCTCTCAGAGGACTTTTCTTCCCCTGGCTCAGCCAGGGGAGCTGAAAGGCACGCGTATTTTTGAGAGTGCTTCATGCAAAGCATCTTTTTCATCTTGAAAATGGGGGTCAACTGATGCCAGTCAAGTGGGGTGTGTGTGGCCCAATTAGTGGAAACGAGGGAGACTGTGGTTGGAGTCCCCTCGCCTTTGAAAAAAGAACCAAGATGAACAAGTCATGGCTCTCAGAGGACTTTTCTTCCCCTGGCTCAGCCAGGGGAGCTGAAAGGCACGCGTATTTTTGAGAGTGCTTCATGCAAAGCATCTTGTTCATATTGAAAATGGGGGTCAACTGATGCCAGTCAAGTGGGGTGTGTGTGGCCCAATTAGTGGAAACGAGGGAGACTGTGGTTGGAGTCGCCTCGCTTTTGAAAAAAGAACCAAGATGAACAAGTCATGGCTCTCAGAGGACTTTTCTTCCCCTGGCTCAGCCAGAGGAGCTGAAAGGCACGCGTATTTTTGAGAGTGCTTCATGCAAAGCATCTTTTTCATCTTGAAAATGGGGGTCAACTCATGCCAGTCAAGTGGGGTGTGTGTGGCCCAGTTAGTGGAAACGAGGGAGACTGTGGTTGGAGTCCCCTTGATTTTGAAAAAAGAACCAAGATGAACAAGTCATGGCTCTCAGAGGACTTTTCTTCCCCTGGCTCAGCCAGGGGAGCTGAAAGGCACGCGTATTTTTGAGAGTGCTTCATGCAAAGCATCTTTTTCATCTTGAAAATGGGGGTCAACTGATGCCAGTCAAGTGGGGTGTGTGTGGCCCAATTAGTGGAAACGAGGGAGACTGTGGTTGGAGTCCCCTCGCTTTTGAAAAAAGAACCAAAATGAACAAGTCATGGCTCTCAGAGGACTTTTCTTCCCCTGTCTCAGCCAGGGGAGCTGAAACGCACGCGTATTTTTGAGAGTGCTTCATGCAAAGCATCTTTTTCATCTTGAAAATGGGGGTCAACTGATGCCAGTCAAGTGGGGTGTGTGTGGCCCAATTAGTGGAAACGAGGGAGACTGTGGTTGGAGTCCCCTCGCTTTTGAAAAAAGAACCAAGATGAACAAGTCATGGCTCTCAGAGGACTTTTCTTCCCCTGGCTCAGCCAGGGGAGCTGAAAGGCACGCGTATTTTTGAGAGTGCTTCATGCAAAGCATCTTTTTCATCTTGAAAATGGGGGTCAACTGATGCCAGTCAAGTGGGGTGTGTGTGGCCCAATTAGTGGAAACGAGGGAGACTGTGGTTGGAGTCCCCTCGCTTTTGAAAAAAGAACCAAGATGAACAAGTCATGGCTCTCAGAGGACTTTTCTTCTCCTGGCTCAGCCAGGGGAGCTGAAAGGCACGCGTATTTTTGAGAGTGCTTCATGCAAAGCATCTTTATCATCTTGAAAATGGGGGTCAACTGATGCCAGTCAAGTGGGGTGTGTGTGGCCCAATTAGTGGCAACGAGGGAGACTGTGGTTGGAGTCCCCTCGCTGTGTTTTACATGCTTTTCGAAGGGCATGACATGCCTAAGAGGTTGAGTTTCAGCATCTGCAACTTGTTGGCTACAGAAAGGCTGCCTTTACACCCTTTTGAGACCGAGGATTTTCGAGACCTTATGCCCATTGCAGTGCCCCAAGAGCAGATGGCCATTCGCCACTCCTTTTCCAAGAAAGGCGTGCCCGCGCTACCCCAGCAGGTCGCCCACAACATCACCGATTCCTCGAGAAACTCTGTGTGTGACAGGGTGCATTTCACCACAGATACTTGGACCAGTAAGCATGGACAGGGGAGTTACATGTTGCTGACTGGGCACTGGGTAACTATGGTGAGAGATGGAGAAGGGTCTGCAGTACAAGTCTTTCCGTCCCCACGAGTTGTGTGCTTTAATCCTTCCTCTGTATGTACAAGTTCCTCCACTGCTTCTGCCTCATCAACCTCGTGTTGTTCCTGCACCTCAGCCCAAACCCTTTGTGGTCAGGCCACCCTTCCTTGTAACTGCGCCCAAGGAATCCCACACACCTCCTTACTATGCTGGCAGCAGAGCTCAAGGCAATCAGGCGGTCAAATGTTTACTTTGAAATGTAGGGGAAATGTGAGTCACACCGCTGAGAAGTTGTGGATGGTTAGCTCTGGAGACCAAGTTTCATCAATGGTTGTCTCCACTCAACCAGCAGACAGGGAAGGCCGGGTTGTGACAATGATGCAAACATGGGTGCGGCCCTTCGCGAGTGACAATGTGACACACGTGCCTTGTGTGGCTCACGTGTTGAATCTAATTCTCCAGCAATTTTTAAAACACCATCCCGGCCTACATGGCCTTGTGCAGCGGGCACGCTCGCTATGTGCTCACTTCCATCGTTCGCACACAGCAGCTCAACAACTTTCGTCGCTCCAGAAGTCTTTAGGTCTGGTGGTTAAACGCCTGAAATGGGATGTGCCGACACGCAGGAATTTGAATCTGCACATGTTGCAGCATTTGTGGCAGCACCGCCGAACCCTGCTGCAATACGTTATGACATATAGCCTGGCCTAACTTGATCCAGAGGTGGTGCAGATCACGCTGCTGGAGTGGTGTCAGATCAAGGACCTATGCACCCTTCTACACAGTTTACAAATGTCGACGAAGATGTTTAGCACTGGCAATGCCATTCTCAGCGTGACAATTCTGGTCATCTACATGATGGAGCACACTGTAAGCATTATTCGGAGTCAGGTGTTGGGACAAGAGAAAGGGAGGAAGTACAGGAGGAGTCATATGCGGAAGGGATAACAAGATCTACGAGGTCCAGATGGTCAGCGGCACCTAGTCGGCAGTCATGGTGGGGGAGAGGGATTAACAAGAGCGCATAGTATCAGCAAAAATTGTTGAGGAAGGTGCAGGAGCCCATGAAGAAATGGAGGACGAACTGGCGATGGGCATGGAAGACTCAGCAGATGAGTGAGAGCTTGCTCACATTTCGGTTGTGCGAGGTTGGGGGAAGAGGGCAGAGGAAGGAGGCACGATTCTCACCTCTCCGCCACCAACACACCAAGGACTTGGTCCTCCTGGATGCACAAGACACATGAGCGCCTTCTTGCTGCACTATCTACAACATGACCCTCGGATTGTACGAATTGGAAGTAATGCTAACTACTGGGTTGCAACACTGTTAGATCCCCGGTACAAGACAAAATTTGGCGAAATAATTCCTGCCATAGAAAGGGACGCACGTATACAGGAGTATCTTCAGAAGGTGGTACGCAATCTTAGATCTGCTTTTCCACTAAACACCAGTGCTGCACAGAGTGAATCTCAACGCTTTGTCATGGATAGGAGGAAATGGTCTTTTACTTGCCAACATCTGAGGGACCGAGGGCTGGCTGCTGTGCTGAGATGGCATTGAGTACGGTGTCCCTGCAGAGTTGCACTTTTGGTCATATACAAAATGAGTTGAAAAAGGACAGATGCTGGTGGAAAGGGGAACAGGTGTGTTGGAAAGTGGAAAAAAGTTTTTGTCCGTGGGTTTGGTGGTTAACCAAAAGTAACATTTGCTGAAGAAACACAGTCTGTTACGGTGGGACTGGCAGATTTGGATAAGGTGGTATATACTATGTTACCGCTATATAACGAAAATTAATAAGAAAAGAAAGAGAAAGGTTGGCAACTGGAAGGTTAGGTGGAGGATACAGAGCTGTGTGGCTATGAAACTAATAGTAGCCTGAATCGAGTTAGACGCCACTCGGATCTGGAGACTGGAGCCCTGTTAGCGTCACAGGGTCCACACGCCCACCCAGCCCAGGAACTCCCTGTTAACATCACAGGGGCCATTGAGTACGCTGACCGTGTGCATTGGGGCCACACCTGTGGACAGCAGGCGCATCAGCAGCAGCAGGCCTGAGCTGCACAAGCAGGACTGGTAGGACAGGAGCTGGTCCTAACCGTTCTGCGTTACCAACTGTGGTGACGGCCTGCATCGACGCCCTATCCCTGCCTACCTCTGGCCTAAAGCCGCAATGGGTTCAACACATGGAGGTGTGCTCTTTCGGAGCATAATAGAAGACTGCGCACCTCCTTGTTGTCTCCAGCCCGTTTTATAACCTGGGTTCGCCCCAAACCAGGGTGGACCACAATGCACCTCCTGGAGACAAAAGCAGAGTGACACGTCATGAGTGGCATAACTAGCGTCCTATTTGGAACCGCAACTTCAATAATGACCTCATGGCTGCCACGACACAAACACCTCACCATTCATCGTCTGACCATCAATAATGAGGTGACAAGTCATAGGGGCGGGCCTCTGCAAGCCATTTGGGAGTGGCCTGGCCACATCGTCAGGACACCTGATGCCCTGTGGTCTATATGGGCCCCCCACATCAGGGGCAGGGCCAAAGAGTTCATTACCGGACCTAGTCTCTGATGCAGTAAGTGCCTGAGCATGCTCAGTAGCATGAAATACAGTCTCTGAAAAAAGACTATCAGCTTTAGCATGGTGTCTAGGCACAAAACAGGACTTAGACCCGGCACGGAATGCAAGTACCTGTGCAAAGAGGCTTTTCGCACTAAGTGTGGGAGCATGCGCTGTATCCCGAAATGAAGACTTAGCCTCAGGAATGGCACAGTCAGGCTGAGCATACTCACTAGGCGAAACACTATAGTTAGGCTGCGGCTGGGGTAAATCGGCACACGCATGCGCACTAGCTACCTCTCCACACTTAGACGTGGAGGAGAAATTGCTCTTCGGGTGTGGACTTGGAGATGCTGTCTATGAACAGAAGGAAAAGCTAAAGGTGTGTGTTACAGCAAGGAGCCACCGCGGAAACAGTTCGTTCAATTGTGAGGGGAGTAATTTTGGAGTTTGGTGAGGAGTACTGTAACGCCAGTGAGCAGCATCCTGTGCCACAGACCAACATTCTTACTGTGCTGTCTATACTGCTTACCGTGAGAGGAGCGTAAAGTCTGTATTTCTGGCAACTGGACATCACAGTACCCGGGTACGGTAGGCTGTGCCCAGACAATAATGCGGGCACGCAACACTTTGTTTTATTAGCAAAACACATATCTGTTCTGGGTAGGCCGACTATTTATAGACAATAAGGGTATGTGCGCACGTTGCTTTTTACCTGCTTTTTACCTGCTTTTTTGCTGCTTTTTCTTCTGCGCTGTTTAATGCCAAAATGGATGTGTTCTTCTATTCAAGCAAAGTCTATGGGAATTTGGGTTTCTTGTTCACACTATGTTGTTCAAAATGCTGCCTTTTTGTGGCAGAACTTTGGTCAAAAACTCAGCTTTGCAGTGCAAAACCCAAATGGCAAAAACAATTGACATGTTGCTTCTTTGAAAAGCTGAGTTTTTGACCAAAGTTCTGCCACAAAAAGGCAGCATTTTGAACAACATAGTGTGAACAAGAAACCCAAATTCCCATAGACTTTGCTTGAATAGAAGAACACATCCATTTTGGCATTAAACAGCGCAGAAGAAAAAGCAGCAAAAAAGCAGGTAAAAAGCAGGTAAAAAGCAACGTGCGCACATACCCTAAGGGTATGTGCGCACGTTGCTTTTTACCTGCTTTTTACCTGCTTTTTTGCTGCTTTTTCTTCTGCGCTGTTTAATGCCAAAATGGATGTGTTCTTCTATTCAAGCAAAGTCTATGGGAATTTGGGTTTCTTGTTCACACTTTGTTGTTCAAAATGCTGCCTTTTTGTGGCAGAACTTTGGTCAAAAACTCAGCTTTTCAAAGAAGCAACATGTCAATTGTTTTTGCCATTTGGGTTTTGCACTGCAAAGCTGAGTTTTTGACCAAAGTTCTGCCACAAAAAGGCAGCATTTTGAACAACATAGTGTGAACAAGAAACCCAAATTCCCATAGACTTTGCTTGAATAGAAGAACACATCAATTTTGGCATTAAACAGCGCAGAAGAAAAAGCAGCAAAAAAGCAGGTAAAAAGCAGGTAAAAAGCAACGTGCGCACATACCCTTAGACTTGCTGCCTCTAAACTGTCAAATTGTCACGTACAGTTTAAATCATAGAGGGTCAGCGACACATGTTTGCATTGACTGTTGATTTTCAAGATTTCCATGACTGTGTTGCAGAGCTGTGTGGTTTGCATTCACACTGTTATCATCTGCCTTATCTGTGAGGCTTCAGCTAACAAGGGTATTCGGGGGGGGGGGGGGGGGGGGGGGGTAATGTGTTTTGTCTATGTTTACGTAGATAACTGGGAAGCTCTTGTGATGCGCCACTGGTAAGTCGTGTTCGCACACACACACGCACAAACACACAATTACTGCTACGCAGAGGGATTAGCAGGTAGTAGGCAACAGAATAGATTGTTCAATTATTTAAGTTGTATGCATGGTTCTTATTGTTTGTTTTGGTAAAGGTAAACAATCATTTATCAACCCAACTGACTAGAGTCCTTTTCCTGTTGCCTGGTTTTGCTGCATACTGGGGAACCAACCCTGTACATGACTTAAAATGAAGCATAAGTCGCAATGTGAATTTCACTGTGCTACAATGCGGCCTAGCGTGCCTGTGCAACCACCGCCTGCCCCATCAAGTGCATCTGCGTGCTATTCATCCTCTGTGACTCTGGGGACAGCAGTCTCACATGGTTTTTCACACTGAACTTCCACCCCTTTACACGCAACAGGGAGTGTGATTGGCAGGTCATCACTTGTTTTGGAAGTGGAAACAGATGGTATTGTTGAGCTGTCACACATCGAGAAAACCAACATTGGATGCAGGCTACATTATATCCACACCTGCACCTTCGTCACAGATTGGCTGGACTACCTGCATTTAATAATTGCATTCCAGAAATGGAAAGGAGTGTAGAATGCACAGGTGTTGTACCTTGCTTGGCAGCAAAGGAACACTAACTTAGTATTACAGACAATTTTAGGAAGGCAGAAAAAGAGTCAGCTCTTTGGGCAAATTAAATAGCGTGGCAAAAGTGGACAGGTGGGTACAGTGACCGTGTTCTGTGGGTACCAGGACAGTAAAAGAAGCCTCACTTTCTATCCCTCCGAATGATCAAATGCAGCAAGGAATTCCCTGAGTTTGCCATAAAATTAGGGTAGCAAAATGTGCATGAGGGTGTCATGCAGAGGTGCAGCACATAGATTTGCACCAGTGGGGCACTAATGGAGTACAACAGCCAGTCCTTGTATGCCACTAAATGGCAGCATTTTTTGCTATCATTATAGCTTATTAAAAACAGAGCAGGAGGGTGTCATGCAGAGGTGCTGCACATAGATTTGCACCAGTGGGGCACTAATGGAGTACAACAGCCACTTCTTGTATGCCACTAAATGGCAGCATTTTCTGCTATTATTATAGCTTGTTAAAAACAGAGCAGGAGGGTGTCATGCAGAGGTGCTGCACATAGATTTACACCAGTGGGGCACTAATGGAGTACAACAGCCACTTTTAGGATGCCACTAAGTTTACTCATTTTTTGGTATTATAATGGCTTAGTAACAATGAGTTTGAGTGTGCAATGCAGGCAGACGTGCTGCACATAGATTTGCACCAGTAGGGCACTAATGTAGTACAACAGCCAGTCCTTGTATGCCACTAAATGGCAGCATTTTTTGCTATCATTATAGCTTATTAAAAACAGAGCAGGAGGGTGTCATGCAGAGGTGCTGCACATAGATTTGCACCAGTGGGGCACTAATGGAGTACAACAGCCAGTTCTTGTATGCCACTCAATGGCAGCATTTTTTGCTATCATTATAGCTTATTAAAAGCAGAGCAGGAGGGTGTCATGCAGAGGTGCAGAACATAGATTTGCACCAGTGGGGCACTAATGGAGTACAACAGCCAGTTCTTGTATGCCACTAAATGGCAGCATTTTTTGCTATCATTATAGCTTATTAAAAACAGAGCAGGAGGGTGTCATGCAGAGGTGCTGCACATAGATTTACACCAGTGGGGCACTAATGGAGTACAACAGCCACTTCTTGTATGCCACTAAATGGCAGCATTTTTTGCTATCATTATAGCTTATTAAAAACAGAGAAGGAGGGTGTCATGCAGAGGTGCTGCACATAGATTTGCACCAGTGGGGCACTAATGGAGTACAACAGCCAGTTCTTGTATGCCACTAAATGGCAGCATTTTTTGCTATTATTATAGCTTATTAAAAACAGAGCAGGAGGGTGTCATGCAGAGGTGCTGCACATAGATTTGCACCAGTGGGGCACTAATGGAGTACAACAGCCAGTTCTTGTATGCCACTAAATGGCAGCATTTTTTGCTATCATTATAGCTTATTAAAAACAGAGCAGGAAGGTGTCATGCAGAGGTGCTGCACATAGATTTGCACCAGTGGGGCACTAATGGAGTACAACAGCCAGTTCTTGTATGCCACTAAATGGCAGCATTTTTTGCTATTATTATAGCTTGTTAAAAACAGAGCAGGAGGGTGTCATACAGAGGTGCTGCACATAGATTTACACCAGTGGGGCACTAATGGAGTACAACAGCCACTTTTAGGATGCCACTAAGTTTACTCATTTTTTGGTATTATAATGGCTTAGTAACAATGAGTTTGAGTGTGCAATGCAGGCAGAGGTGCTGCACATAGATTTGCACCAGTGGGGCACTAATGGAGTACAACAGCCAGTTCTTGTATGCCACTAAATGGCCGCATTTTTTGCTATCATTATAGCTTATTAAAAACAGAGCAGGAGGGTGTCATGCAGAGGTGCTGCACATAGATTTGCACCAGTGGGGCACTAATGGAGTACAACAGCCAGTTCTTGTATGCCACTCAATGGCAGCATTTTTTGCTATCATTATAGCTTATTAAAAGCAGAGCAGGAGGGTGTCATGCAGAGGTGCTGCACATAGATTTGCACCAGTGGGGCACTAATGGAGTACAACAGCCAGTTCTTGTATGCCACTAAATGGCAGCATTTTTTGCTATCATTATAGCTTATTAAAAACAGAGCAGGAGGGTGTCATGCAGAGGTGCTGCACATAGATTTGCACCAGTGGGACACTAATGGAGTACAACAGCCACTTTTAGGATGCCACTAAGTTTACTCATTTTTTGGTATTATAATGGCTTAGTAAAAATGAGTTTAAGTGTGCAATGCAGGCAGAGGTGCTGCACAGAGATTTGCACCAGTGGGGCACTAATGTAGTACAACAGCCAGTTCTTGTATGCCACTAAATGGCAGCATTTTTTGCTATCATTATAACTTATTAAAAACAGAGCAGGAGGGTGTCATGCAGAGGTGCTGCACATAGATTTGCACCAGTGGGGCACTAATGGAGTACAACAGCCAGTTCTTGTATGCCACTAAATGGCAGCATTTTTTGCTATCATTATAGCTTATTAAAAACAGAGCAGGAGGGTGTCATGCAGAGGTGCTGCACATAGATTTGCACCAGTGGGGCACTAATGGAGTACAACAGCCACTTCTTGTATGCCACTAAATGGCAGCATTTTTTGCTATCATTATAGCTTATTAAAAACAGAGAAGGAGGGTGTCATGCAGAGGTGCTGCACATAGATTTGCACCAGTGGGGCACTAATGGAGTACAACAGCCAGTTCTTGTATGCCACTAAATGGCAGCATTTTTTGCTATCATTATAGCTTATTAAAAACAGAGCAGGAAGGTGTCATGCAGAGGTGCTGCACATAGATTTGCACCAGTGGGGCACGAATGGAGTACAACAGCCAGTTCTTGTATGCCACTAAATGGCAGCATTTTTTGCTATTATTATAGCTTGTTAAAAACAGAGCAGGAGGGTGTCATACAGAGGTGCTGCACATAGATTTACACCAGTGGGGCACTAATGGAGTACAACAGCCACTTTTAGGATGCCACTAAGTTTACTCATTTTTTGGTATTATAATGGCTTAGTAACAATGAGTTTGAGTGTGCAATGCAGGCAGAGGTGCTGCACATAGATTTGCACCAGTGGGGCACTAATGGAGTACAACAGCCAGTTCTTGTATGCCACTAAATGGCAGCATTTTTTGCTATCATTATAGCTTATTAAAAACAGAGCAGGAGGGTGTCATGCAGAGGTGCTGCACATAGATTTGCACCAGTGGGGCACTAATGGAGTACAACAGCCAGTTCTTGTATGCCACTCAATGGCAGCATTTTTTGCTATCATTATAGCTTATTAAAAGCAGAGCAGGAGGGTGTCATGCAGAGGTGCTGCACATAGATTTGCACCAGTGGGGCACTAATGGAGTACAACAGCCAGTTCTTGTATGCCACTAAATGGCAGCATTTTTTGCTATCATTATAGCTTATTAAAAACAGAGCAGGAGGGTGTCATGCAGAGGTGCTGCACATAGATTTGCACCAGTGGGGCACTAATGGAGTACAACAGCCAGTTCTTGTATGCCACTAAATGGCAGCATTTTTGCTATCATTATAGCTTATTAAAAACAGAGCAGGAGGGTGTCATGCAGAGGTGCTGCACATAGATTTGCACCAGTGGGGCACTAATGGAGTACAACAGCCAGTTCTTGTATGCCACTAAATGGCAGCATTTTTTGCTATCATTATAGCTTATTAAAAACAGAGCAGGAGGGTGTCATGCAGAGGTGCTGCACATAGATTTGCACCAGTGGGGCACTAATGGAGTACAACAGCCAGTTCTTGTATGCCACTAAATGGCAGCATTTTTTGCTATTATTATAGCTTATTAAAAACAGAGCAGGAGGGTGTCATGCAGAGGTGCTGCACATAGATTTGCACCAGTGGGGCACTAATGGAGTACAACAGCCAGTTCTTGTATGCCACTAAATGGCAGCATTTTTTGCTATTATTATAGCTTATTAAAAAGAGAGCAGGAGGGTGTCATGCAGAGGTGCTGCACATAGATTTGCACCAGTGGGGCACTAATGGAGTACAACAGCCACTTTTAGGATGCCACTAAGTTTACTCAGTGTTTGCTAGTATAATGGCTTAGTTATAATGAGTTTGAGTGTGCAATGCAGGCAGACGTGCTGCAAATATCTTTGCACTAGTGGGACAATACAGAAGTCCAACAGCCACGTTTAGGATGCCACTAAGTTTACTCAGTGTTTGCTAGTAAAATGGCTTAGTAACAATGAGTTTCAGTGTGCAAAGGGCAGGAGGGTACAGTACCAGGGTTGTGGGTCTGGGTACAGGAAAGGAAGCCTCCCTTTCTATCCCTCCTAATGGGGAAATGCAGCGAGGAAATCCCTGGCCTTAGCTACACAGACGTTGTCATCTTGTGTAGCTGTTAAAATCTGTTTTCACTGCCCTGACTGTCACCTATGGCTCTGACCCTGCCGGTATTAGCCCTTAGAAGGGCTGAAAGAAACTTCCATCCCTATTCTGTATAGCGCTGTGTATAGAGCATACACAGCAGTATCGGAGACAGGAGCTACGCCGGCGGTGACTGACACCCAGACGCAGAAGGCAGATAATGGCGTGCTGGAGGAAAATGTCCGTTTTTATAATGCATGGACATGTGACCTGGACATCCTATCACACATGCCGTTGCTTCTCTGGCTAAAAGTCCACTTAGTTGTGTGTGTGTCTGGGATTGGCTGACATGCTGGCCCGCCCCACTTCACGCGCGCGCTTAGGGAAGGAAGACAAGGAAAAAAAAAAAAAAATGGCGATCGCCATTATACAAACAGCAGTGATCTGAATGCGCTGTTCCCGCACACTATACACTGAAATTTCATAATAGTGTGAGTCACAGAGTGACTTACACTATTACAGCGGAAAGCCAGCTAGTAATTAGCTTGGCTTTTTGCTGCTAGAACCGTTCTCGAACGTATCTAGAACTATCGAGCTTTAGCAAAAAGCTCGAATTCTAGTTCGATCTAGAACAGCCCCCAAAATCACTCGAGCCGCGAACTGGAGAACCTCGAACCGCAAACCGCGCTCAACTCTAGTCGGGATATGCCAGAATCTCATCTCCTGTCAGGGCCAACTTCATCTGTCTGAAGGAATTTTATTCTCCTTCACCCCATGTGAATGGAGGACCAGAAGTCTTGCCCTTCTTAGCCTAGCCCACCAGGAGCTGTAAGCGTGCAGCCATCTTCATGTAGCCCTTCACGAACCTCCGGTAGTATCCCACTAGACACAGGAACTGACATACCTCCTTGATGGTAGTTGGCCTAAGCCAGTTCTTGATAGCTGTTATCTTTTCCGGGTCGGGAGCCACTCCCTCGTCGCTGACCACATGCCCCAGATACTGAACCTTGGGTTTCAGCAGATGACACTTGGATGGCTTCAACTTTATCCCATACTTTGACATGGCTTTGAATACCTCTTCTAGGTGTTCTAGATGTTGTTCGTAGGTTTTTGAGTATATAATCACATCATCCAGGTAGACCAGTACGGTCTCGAAGTTGTGGTGGCCAAGGCAGCATTCCATCAGCCTCTGGAAAGTTCCTGATGCGTTGCACAATCCAAACGGCATACTGTTAAATTCACACAGACACATGAGGGTGGCAAAGGCAGTCTTCTCTCGATTCTCTTCAGCAACTGAGACATGCCAGTAGCCGCTGGTAAGATCTAGAGTAGAGAAGTAGTTAGCAGCCTTCAATGCAGCCAGTGACTCTTCAATACGAGGCAATGGATAGGCATCTGTTGTGAACGTCATCTGTGTGGGTGCTGTTCTGAAGCTCCCTCTGGTAGCAAGGAATGGTAGTGGAACTAAATCTAAGCCATTGACTCAGACAGGTGTCGATGTTAATTGGAAATTGGGGAAGTCCTATTACAGACAAGTCTGGTCTATAAAGAAGAGCACTTTCTGCCCGGCTGATGCCGGTTATAATAGTATATTCCCTGTCTCTGTTCCTGGCCTGGAGATTTGCCCTTCCTTGAGAAAGACATCTGCAGATAAGTTTCAGTTTTGCCTTGTTTTCTTGTTTACACCTTAGGGTGTTGTTTTTCCTAGTTTTGCTGTATATCTGTTTTCTTGCAGGTGAAGCTTTGTTTCAATTGTGCTGTGATCATAGGGGTTTCCCCTGTGCTGGCTTTCCTGCAGGAAAAGGGATTTTTATCCCTCTCTGATTTGATTATTTGCTCTTCTCTATTTTTGTGTTCTTTTTGGTATTTTGTCTCTCCCATTATTTACAGGAGTACCTGGAATAGTGGGGGTGAGGTCGTATGACCTCCAGCGCTATTTTTACTATCAGGAGTTTGGTATTTTTCTATAGGGATTTTGCACTGACCACAATCAGTTCTTTTCCTGTGCTTTGTATCAAGTTAGCCTTTGCTAATTCTATTTTCCTATCTGAGTATTATGTTTTTCTATATCACCGTAATCTTTATATGTGGGGGGCTACCTATTCCGTTGGGGACTACTCTGAGGCAAGATAGATTTCCTTATTCTATTCTGTGAAGTGTAGTTAGTTTTTCAGGCTGTGAAGTGGTATTTTTAGGAACGCACCAAGGCTCCTTCTAGTGTTGTCTGATAGTCAAGGGATTGCGGTTAGCCCAGGTTCCAAATACTTCTGTTTCTTGGTGGGTTTTTTTACCAATGGGGTTTTTTTGTAATCTTCCATGGTTACCGGATCATAACAGTATAACCGGCCTACAAAAGAAAAAAGGTACTCAAAAGAAGGGAAAATATTTTTTTTAGCTCCATTTATTTTTCCTCTTTTTCTTTAGGTACCATGGAAGATTTTTTTTTGTTGACATGGATACAAAGCAGTTGGTTGAGCGTGTTGAGTATCTCTCTTCTGAGGTCCAGGCAATTTCAGCTTACATTAGACAGAATCCTGTTTCAGACCCTAAAATTCCCATTCCTGAATTTTTCTCAGGGAATAGATCTACATTTTTGAATTTCAAAAATAATTATAAATTGTTTTTTGCCTTAAGGCCTAAGTCCTCGGGGAGTCCCGTGCAGCAGGTTCAGATTGTCATCTCCTTGTTGCGCGGTGACCCTCAGGACTGGGCTTTTTCATTGTATCCTAATGATCCGATTCTTGCTAATGTGGATTCCTTTTTCCAGGCCCGTGAATTGTTGTATGATGAACCCAATGTTGTTGATCAAGCAGAGAAAGCCTTGCTGGCTTTGATTAAGGGTCAGGATACCGCTGAAATTTTTTGTCAGTAATTCAGAAAGTGGGTGGTGCTTACCAAGTGGAATGATTATGCTCTTGCGGCACTTTTTCGTTAGGGTCTCGCGGATGCAGAGAAGGATGTTATAATGAGATTTCCTACTGCTTCTGGTCTCGATGCCTCTATGACTTTGGCCATTCCAATTAATAGGCGTTTACGCGAGCGTAAAACGATGCATTCTGATGTATTGCTTGCAGAACAGTTTTCAGAGCTGTTTTCTAATGCTGACCGGCAGGGGTTTAGACGGAAAAATAAGTTGTGTTTCTATTGTGGTGACGCGTCTCACACTATTTCTGTCTGCCCTAAATGGGAAAAGAGATTTGCTCGTTCATGTACTGTGGGTAATGTGCAATCTAAATTTTTTTTCTCTGTCTCTCTGATTTGCTCTTTATCCTCATTTTCGGCTATGGCCTTTCTTGATTCAGGAGGCCGCCCTGAACTTGATGGATTTTGGTTTTGCTAAGACTTGTGGTTTTCATATGGTACCTTTTCAAACTCCTATTCCTTTAAGAGGCATTGATGCTACTCCTTTAGCTGAAAATAAACCCCAGTTTTGGACCCAGGTAACTATGAAGGTTGTGCCAGCTCATCAGGAGGATTGTACATTTTTAGTATTACACAACTTGCATGATATTTTGGTACTGGGAATCCCTTGGCTGCAGACCCATAATCCAGTTCTTGATTGGAGATCCTTGTCTGTGGTTAGTAAGGGTTGTCCTCTAGGAATGTTCCTATGAGAGTTTCCTCACCTAAATTTATAAATTTAAGCCTAGATTTATTGGGCCCTATATGATTTCGGAGATTCTTAATCCCGTATTTTTTCATTTGGCTCTTTCTCAGTCGTTCAGAATTCACAATGTTTTCATTACTCTTTGCTGAAGAAACATGTGGAGCCAGTAGTTCGTCTTGATAGGCGAACATTTCAGTATCTTATTAAGTGGAAGGGTTATGGTAAGGAGGATAATTCTTGGGTCTTTGCTTCTGACGTTCATGCTGACGGATTGATTTGTGCCTTCTGCTGTGCCCATCCTGACAGACCCGGTGGTTCTGGTAAGGGTCGATGACCCCTCCTCAAAGGGGGGTACTGTTCTGAATGTTGTCTGTGTGAGTGCTGTTCTGAAGCTCCCTCTGGGGACCAGGAATGGTAGTGGAGCTAAATCTGAACCATTGACTCAGACAGGTGTCAGTGTTAATTGTGAATTGGGGAAGTCCTATTGCAGTCCTTCCCTGTATCACTGAGCAAGACGTCTGTAGATAAGTTTCAGTTTTGCTTTGCTTTCTTGTTTATACCTTAGGGTGTTGTTTTTCCTTGTTTTGCTGTGTATCTGTTTTCTTGCAGGTGCAGCTTTGTTTCAATTCTGCTGTGAGCATGGGGGTTTCCCCTGTGCTGGCCACAGATTATCAATTATGTTCAGAACAGGGGACTGTGAGGGCCATTGTAAAACCTTCAGCTTGTGCCTTTTGAGGCAGTCTATAGTGAAGAATGATGTGTGTTTAGGATCATTATCGATTTGTAGAAGCCATCCTCTTCTCAACATCAGCTTTTTACATCAAATTCTCTGAGAGCTGCTTGTAGGATTGTTAGAGAGGCAAATCAAAACCCCCACTTGACTGCAAAAGACCTTCAAGAAGATTTAGCAGACTCTTGAGTTGTGGTACATTGCTCTATTGTTTAGAGTGGTACATTGCTCTTTTGTTCAGAGACACCTGCACAAATATGGCCATAATGGAAGAGTCATCAGAAGAAAACCTCTCCTGCATCCTCACCATAAAATTCAGAATCAGAAGTATGCAAATGAACATCTAAACAAACCTGATGCATTTTGGAAACAAGTCTTGTGGACCGATGAAGTTAAAATAGAACTCTTTGGCCACAATGATCAAAGCTATGTGTGGCGAAAAAATGGCACAGATTTTCTGGAAAAGAACATAATCCGAACTATTGGATCAATCATACTTTGCAGTTGTGTTGTAGCCAATGTGTAACACTCGTGAGTAGACCCACTGGGACCCGGGCTTACACGTATGTTGGAGGGGCTTAACTAAGCACCTACCAGGTATTCACCAGAGCCTCTGATGGTGAGGTTGAACATGACTGCTGATAGATGCCAGGTGCCACTCCCAGTGCAGTGTCCGAGAATGTGGCAGCTGAGCAGAGCTGGGTGTCAGAAGGACAGGAGTAGAGCTATACACTGGACATGTACTAAAAGACTGATAGAGTATACACAGGAACCAGACAGGACGGGAACAGTTACACGGGTTTAGGCAAGTTTTGGAGCTCAAGATGGGTAATGGACACAGGAAGATACTTACTGGAGGACATCAGATGCTGTTAAGATGGCAGACACAGGCATCTTCATCAGGCTCTGGCATGGGTCTTCCAACACAGGACAGCTGATACTGGCAGGAAAGCAGGCACTGGCACTGTCGTCAGGTACTGGTAGGTACTGGCACAGGACTTTGGTTTCTGGCACAGGGCATCAAATACTGGCAGGCACAGGACATCAGGAAGAGGACATCTGATAAAGGTCTTCAGGTACAGGTTATCAGGCACAGGACATTAGGTACAGGCACGGGATAGCTGGCACAGATCTTTAGGAACAGGTCATCCGACATAGGACATCAGGCACAGGACATCAAGTACAGGTCATCAGACACTGGACGTGAGGAAGGACACAGGGCATCAGGCACAGTTCATCAGGCACAGGACATTAGGCACAGGACATCAGGCACAGGACATCAGGCACAGGTCATCAGCACAGGTCATCAGGTACAGGTAGGTACTTGGACACAGGCGAGGCTAGTGCAGGTACGCAGGTGAGGCAGGTGAAGGCTGAAAAGACTAGACTAAGGATAGGCTGAACCCTGGATAGGTCAGTCTCTTGATATGCCAATCCCTGGATATGCTAGACTCAGGCAGGACACTAGACTTAGGCAGGGCACCAGACTGAGGCAGGGCACCGGATTTTAGGTAGTACAAAAGACTTCAGGTACAGGACATTGGAATCAACATACAGGACATCAGACTTCAGGTACAGGACATACTTCAAGTGCATGATATTGGACCTCAGGTACAAGACATCGAACTTCAGGTACAGCGGCCCGCATCCCACAGCAGTTTATGGATCTTGCCTGCCTCAAGCCGCCCGCAGCGAGCATCTGGGACACCAACTGCACCGCCTTGCTCCACCACCGCCCCTGCCTCCTGTGACTTTGCTCCACCACCACTGCTGCCCCCTTCCAGTAAATCACCACTGGATTATAAAACGGATCCCTTTTTTTTACCTTTTTTTCCTCTAAATTTGAGGTGTGTCTTATAATCCAGTGTGTTTTATAAACTGAAAAATACGTTACATTTTTTGAGCCACTGTAATATTACACCAAAATACAATAAAAGGCAATCAAAACATTACATTCTCCCAAAAATGGTATCAGTAAAAACATCAGCTCAGGGCACAAAATATAATCCAACACTGAGCATTACATCCTGAAAATTATTTTTTTTTTACAAACTTCAGACTTTTTTTTCACCATTTAAATAAAAAAAAATTATATACATTGCAGAAAATAAGGATTTGATAAACTGCTGGTTTTGCAAGCTTTCCCAAATACAATGGAGAGGTCTATAATTTTTATTGTAGCTATACTTCATCTGTGACAGAAAGAGAAAAAACATCTGGAACATCACATTGTATGATTTTTAAATAGTTATAGGGGTTAACCGGCTTATTTTGCTTTTTTTTTCTCATTTCACTATTTGGCTACATAGGGGCAGGTAAGTAGATAGCAACCACCTACCTGCCCTGCTGTCAGCCCCTCTCCCCAGGCTGAGAGCGGTCATGTGACCGCTCCTGCCGTGATTTTGCTGCTTCCTGTGATGTCACATGGCAGGGGCAGGATCTTGTTGACAGGCATCACAGTCGACGTCAGTCTTGTAGCCGCCCTGCAAGGCAGGTACAGTGTAGCGCAGCTCCCGCCCCCCTTTCCCCGCACTCTCGCAACACATTCCATACTGCAGTGGTCTCAAAAACGCTGCCCGTAGGCCGCATGCAGCTCCTGATGCTTCTTGCAGCGCGCAGGTCCACAGCACTGTAGATGATCGCTGCCTGTGCTGGGGGGCCGTGCAGTCAGCGCTTTATATCAGATGACAGATATCTGGGCGTTGTGCAGATGCGATTTCTCTAGACAGCTACTGTAATGATCAGCGGCCGGTTGAATGTAAGATGTCTGATATATATTATAGATGTGTTTTTTGATAATGATTGTCTGAGTGTTGCTGAGCCGGAGCAGTGCTTTGGTTGGCGCCATCTAACGGCTAAAAGTTTAAAGTGCTTTTATTAATACTATGTTTTACTCTAATGTGTGTTTTATAGTAATATAAAGTATAATTTGTAATATGCGAGTAATGTGATAACAGTATGATGTAAAGTATAGAATGTTAGAAAGATAAGGATTAGAAAAAGAGAAAGTTTTAGTATGCATAGTGTAAAGTGGCGAGTCATATAATTAAAATCTTCATCTTTATTTTGCAAATTTTTAAAACATCATGATGGTTGAATTATAGTCTCAACATGTTTCAGGCAAGCCTGCCCTTAGTCACTGAGATACAGGTATCTAAGTGACTAAGGGCAGGCTTGCCTGAAACATGCTGAAACTATAATTCAACCATCATGATGTTTTAAAAATTTGCTGAATAAAGATGATTTTAATTATGGGACTCGCCACTTTATCCTTTTTCATGATCTGGTCACCGGCCAGAGCGACGTCGCAGGACAGGTGAGTCCATGTGAAGCTGCCGTAGCGATAATGTTCTCTACGGCAGCTATCACAAGGATATCGCAGCTGCGACGGGGGCGGGGACTATTGCGCTCGGCATCGCAGCATGGGCTTGCGATGTCGCAGCGTGCAAAGTACCCCTAAGTGTACGTATATATACACCTGTAATCAGGCATGTAAGTAATCATGCACCCACTTCTTCCACCTTTGAATCCCAGTCGTCCGATCTCCGATGCAGATTTAAAGCTAGGGGGTATAGCAATAGATGCATAAAGAAAGGTTATCTTCGTGCCAAAAATACCCCCAGGGAACAACTTCTCCAATACAAACCACGTCGGCCAACCATTGACAATCAAATCCGGTTTATTGGGACTTTTAACCACGAATGGGACACAATGAGGGGGATCCTGGGTAAACACTGGTCGGTACTTTTTACTGACCCTACTTTGGCTGAAGTGTTGCCCAGGAGACCCCTCATGACAGCTAGGAGAGCCAGGAACCGGGGGGATCTTCTCGTCACCAGCCACTACATTCCCCCCCGGCGGAATTTTTTCGGATCCAGAGGACCTCTATTGGGATTTTTCCCGTGTGGCCATTGTGTCGCTTGTAAAAATACTATCAGAGCGTCATCCTTTGTTTCCTCGGATGGGAAGAGTACGTTCTCCATCGACCAACAAATCACGTGTAGTACCACACATGTGGTTTACTACGCGACGTGCCCGTGCTCCCTGATGTATGTGGGGCTCACCTCACGTGAGCTCCACATACGAATCAGGGAGCACGTTAGAGATATTGCGGCAGCTGGTTCGGTGGAGGAAGTTACTCTGCTAAAAACACTCCCCCGTCATTTCAGGTCTTTTCACAACTGTAACCCCAAATCACTTATGATAAGGGGCATTGATGTGGTTCACGGGGGGTGATCGGGGTGGTAATCTACGCAGGACCCTTGCACAGCGAAATTCCAGGTGGATTGTCTCCTTGAACACCCTCGTTCCTTTTGGCCTGAACGAAACGGTGAGTTATGCCCCATTCCTATAGTGACTCTCCACTTCTTGGTCAGTTTCTGTGATATAAATCGTAACAATGCATGTGTGTTTTTGGCACCCTGTTGTTCATCCTTCCGGTTCTCCTCTTGTGATTTCCCTGTGCCATGTGCTTTTGTGATATGGAGATGTGATACACTAGAGATACCTGAGGTTGTGGGGTTTTTTGTTTTTATTATGTGTCTGCTCTGTGTTTTAAATATACAAATTTTAACTTTCTCTCTTATTTTTATTATTTTTTTGTCTATTATTTCTTTGTAGGTCCTTTTAAATGCCAATCCATATTGGGACTGAACTCTCTATGCGATATACTTTTGACTTCATTGCGTTATCATGGAGCGCCTTGTCCTTTTTGTGTTTATGTCAATAAAGTTTATCTTACCTTATGTGACGCCCCTCCATGCTCTGCCTTTAGTTGCAGTGGCGCGCGTTTTCCGGCTTCCTGACAGCGGACGTGGTTGGGAGCTGGGCCCGTCTGGTGCGCACGCGTGGGAGCCATGTTGACGCGTCCTATGGCCCTGCGCGCGTGCCGTACACCGCGGTGTCCCTGCTCCCTGCTTCCGTCCGAGCTCAATTGCCGTCACACGGGCACTACGTCCACTACAATCAAGCATGACTATTTGCACCTCTGCACTCCCAATATAGAACGGCTCCCCAGTGCACACAACACACTTCCTTTAGAAAAAGCCTGTGCAAAACAGCCGTTAAGGAGGTTTACCCTTGCCTCCAGATCCAGCCTCATACACCACCAGGTAATGCAACAAGCTCTTTTGAATTTAATGCAAGGTGCCTTCTACTCTCCTGCACACTCCTTCTGCCTTTGGTATTTTCCACTACTCAGTGCGCTTATTAATATATCAGTGATCAGGCAGAGTTGTGGTTCCTGAGAGTGGGTTTCACCTTGCTTATCACCGATGTTTCTATGAGGGGTGCATGATTACTTACATGCCTGATTACAGGTGTATATATACGTACACTTAATCTTTCAACGTGCACCACCATATATATAATTACTGGCTGGTTCTGCTCTGCTAGGCATCTTCCAACAAAACCCCCCAACCATTTTATGAAGGAACATTTCTCCTTTCCACACCCTTGGTGACCTATTCCATGTTCTGTATGTCCTTTTGTACTGTTTTGTATTTGTTATTTTAATCTTGACCAATAAAAACTTAATATTTTGATTCATAATTGTGCCTTACCTCCTTTTCCTCCTCTTTCGGAGTTGGCATTACCACCGAGGGATACTATTGTGTTATGCCCTCGGTGTATTAATCATGGCCAAATTTATTTATTTAATCATTCAAATAAGACATGGTGAGGTATGGTTATATACTGTATATAATTTATGCATAGTGTAGTAAGTTCTTACCGGTTGCCGATGTGATTTAGAGCCGAGATGGGAGGAGTGACAGAGAGCCGGAGGATTGGTTGGTAAGACAGGCCAGAGAGAGGCAGTTCTGCAGTGGGGTTCCTGGGGTACAGACGGTGCTTGGTACCTTGGGCCCATTGAGGAACCTTGAGGTATTCTCCCTGTGTCCAGAGCCTACGGCTCACCTCGAGACAGGCTGAGGGGTACTTTGCACACTACGACATCGCAAGCCGATGCTGCGATGCCGAGCGCGATAGTCCCTGCCCCCGTCGCAGCTGCGATATCATTGTGACAGCTGCCGTAGCGAATATTATTGCTACGGCAGCTTCACATGCACTCACCTGCCGTGCGACGTCGCTCTGGCCGGCAAACCGCCTCCTTATTAAGGGGGCGGGTCGTGAGGCGTCACTGCGACATCACACGGCAGGCGGCCAATAGGAGTGGAGGGGCGGAAATGAGCGGGATGTAAACATCCCGCCCACCTCCTTCCTTACGCATGGCCGACGGGAACCGCGGTGACGCAGGTAGGAGATATTCCTCGCTCCTGTGACTTCACACACAGCGATGTGTGCTGCCGCAGGAGCGAGGAACAACATCGGACCGTCACGTCAGCGTAATTATGGAATTCACCGACGCTACACCGATGATATGATTACAACGCTTTTGATTCCCTGCAGGTATTTAAGAAAAAGATATGTACTGTTCTCGATATGTATGCAATGACTGGCAAGCAGCGCGCATCCCTGGTGCTCAGACAGCTGACAGGCGCAGCCGAGCAGGAGGTAGAGACATGGGCATGGACTGATGAGGATCGAGCCTCAGTACCCGCCATATTTGATAAACTATTAGTAGCCTTTGAGACCCGCATGGAGGCGGAGCTAAGGATGCAATTTTACAACTGCAGGCAGCGTCCCCAGGACAACATTAGAGACTATGCCCTGAGGCTACAAACCGCCCTACGCACCCTAAAGCCAATTGACTCTATCAGTGAACCAAAGAGCAATAAGATGCTAGTAGAGCAGTTCCTGCAGGGGCTGGGGTCAGCAGAAGATCGCAATCACAATAGTCAAATCCGAGTGTGACAGGAACCCCAGGGGTTTCCTAACTATCCAAGTCCCATCAGAAGGCAACCGTCCGCACCGTGAGGATATACAGCCACCGCCACAGGCTAGAGATCCAAGGGCCAGCGCCTGCGGGCAAAACAGGCTCCTCCGGCACCTATACGCCGGGGAGCGGACTACCGTTGGGAAGCCATCGGAGTCAACACAAAGGTGCAGGGAAAGACAGCCACCATCACCTATCCGGAGAGAGACACTGCAGCCGGCTGCGGGACCCTTCCATCCAGCCATTTGGTTTACCCTAGACTTTGTGCATCTGTTGCTGAGTGAGTACACCAGTGCCATCTGGCACCGCGCCGCGCTGTCCCTGGAACCCTGCACCTCACCGACCCTGCCTCCCCGTCCCACCACCGGGCCCCGGGACCACCAACCCCTAACCACGGAGAGGGAGAACAACATCCCAGCTGCTCCCTACCATCGCTCCCGGGATCCCCATCACCAGCAGCGGTGGTGCCCATCTTCACCACAACCCGTGGGTGGTGTCACGGACTAAATCCCCAAACAAACCACCCCCTTTTCACTCACGGGCGACTGCTCGAGCCACCGAGCAGCAACAGCAGCGCCGGACCCCAGCGTTAGCTAGTTCAGCGCCCCACCGCCCGCGACAACTTGGCGTCACGAACAGGATTCTACCCATCTACTTACCAGTTGAAGTGCGCCTTGCAGTCCCCGCCGGCGGCGTCCGGCCGAAAAATTTGAAGCGCCGCCATCTTTGGCGCGAAGATTTCCCACTAGAGCGTCTTCCCCGAGCAGGGAAGGCGCGAAAGCAAAGCCCCGCCCCCAACAAGCCGAAGTGCTAGAAAGAACCAAGGGGGGCGGGTGAAAGCCTGCCTAATGTAACCGAGGCCATAAAAGCAGGGACGCCAGGACCCTGCAAGCGATATGGTTCCTGGAACACTGCTGCACAAGATGTCCCGTCCGTCCGGCACCGCTGAAACCTCAGAGCCCACGCCAGGAACAGCGGCGTGGGTGGAGGTCCGGACCGCACAAATGTGCAGCCGCCTGCAGGCCCAAGTGCAGTTCTTCTTGGAAGGATGGGTGGCCGACATGGCGGAAGTGGCGGCGGCCGTGCGGAGACGTGAGGTGAAGACAGAGTTGGAGGAGCGGGTAAGCGACCCACGCCCCTGTGTCCCAGAAGGACCGGTCGCTGCGGCTGAGGGGCCCAGTCTGCGCCCGCTCACCCTGCTGCCTCCCCCACTACCCGTATCGGTTGCTGCTACCCCGCCACTAGGTCCGCTACCCCCACCACCAGTAGCGGTGCTCCGCCCGTCCGCCCTGGAGGGCCAGCCTGCAAGCGATGTCCGCAGACGACCCGTACCGCTGCCATGGAAGATCCAGCGGGAGGTGCCCGTCCGCGAAGAGGAGCCGTCGGCACCGGAAGCGGCCGCACCAAAGACCGTCCCGGCTCCGGTAGTCCGTCCGGTTCAGAAGAAGGCAGAGGTCCAGCCGGTGAGGATCCCTGTTCCCAAACCCCAAACCTTGGCTGAGGCTGCGCCGAGTCGCCGCTGCGAAGCAGCACCCCAGGCCACGTCACCGCGGGACCTTCCAAAAAGGGCGCCAGTTGTGGGCAGCGTGAAGGAAGTCCCGCGGGGCCCGACCCGTGCACGGGGGCATGCAGACGCCCCTTACTGGGACAGGGAGCTGAACCCGCTGGGCCGTGAAATTGCTGAGAGAGAGCGCCAGAGGGCCGAGATGGTGGCCCGTACCATCCGTGAGAAGGACCACCTCCGAAATGCCACCTTCCGGGTACGGGGCCCGGTGTACGAGCGGCAGGTCCGGAGATTTGACCCTCACCGGGGGTACGTCTTTATAAACGAATGGGGCCTGGAGGCCGAAGTGTTTGTAGCCCGCCGGGATGTACATGCCCATCTGCCGACGGGCCACCCGGGCCGTGACCTGCTGCCGGGAGACCTGGTGGTCTACACTCGACACTGCGGGGAGAGGGGCTGGTATGCCCTCGATGTGAAGGTGAGGGAGGGCCGCAGTTTCCAGACGCAGTCCCAGTCCCCTCCCCCACCTTGCTGCCAGTATGTCGAAGTGGAGGAGGTCTATGAAGAAGTCGACCTAAAGTGAAGGCAGCGGTCCACCATTGCAACCTGTTGTCCCCGTTGGGACCTTTAGCACTGTTACTGATGTGAGTGAATGAAAATTAATCAATCCAAAAAATCACCAGATTACCGTCCGAGAAGAGAACCGTCCCCGTTGGGACTGGAGTTGCCCCTGTTGTTAAGTTCACTCCCCATACCCACATGAGAAACTCCTCATGAACATGGCCAAGAACTTGCAGGCCACCCACGAACTTATGGGCTTGTAAATAATGTTGTGGGATGGAAACCGTTGCCGCCTCCGGAGAGGCTGATTTGGAGGATGGGCCTGGAGGAAAGTGATGGCCCAGGCCCGCCACTACCGTAACCGGTGGCGATCCTCCGGGGGTCAGGGGTTCCCCCTTGGAAGTGGGGTCCCCTGAAGTGACAGTCGGGTGTGAGTTACCGTACCCGTTCCCGCTCGGGCAGCCTTAACCTGGACTGGGGCAAAGGGGTGCTGCCCACTTCTTAGGGGCAGCATCAGGGTTAGGTTGCTTGGGTGGGAGAGCGGAAGACATCCGTCCGTCCGTTATTAAAAATGTTTGTGTGTTGTAACGTTTAAGAGGACCTAAAGTATGCTTATGTTTCATATTTTACCGTTTTTCTCATGTTATTTATATTTTTTCAGTTTGAAAAATAAAACCGGTGATGGACGGGCAGCCCGCGGACGGTCTGCATTTTACCAAGGGGGAATGTGGCGCCCTGGACTAGCCAGGTAGCCACAGACAAAACACACACACACCCCCACCCCCCAGACAGTTACATTAGTCAGACAAAAACCCTTGTTGCCTCCCTCCAGGGTCTGATGTCCACACCAGGTGGGGCGGAGCCAGGCGGTTGGCCCCACCCACCGAGGAGTTCACAGGCCTGGAGGCGGGTAAAGCAGTAGATCAGTTTAGGAGGTGAAAGTGAGAGGTCACGAACTGCGAGTGTCTGGGTTGGAGCCCAGGCACTGACAGCAAGGTTGGCAGACGGTGGTGGCCGTCTGCAGGAGTGACGGATCTCTGCAGAACCGTAGGACCGGGGTTGGGCAGGGGCCCACCGGTACTGAATCGGGGACCGGAGTGAAGTTACGCACACAAGCAGGGCCATCGGACCCAGACCAGGCTTGGAGCCACCGACAATAGTCAAATCCGAGTGTGACAGGAACCCCAGGGGCTTCCTAACTATCCAAGTCCCGTCAGAAGGCAACCGTCCGCACTGTGAGTATAGACAGCCACCGCCACAGGCTAGAGATCCAAGGGCCAGCGCCTGCGGGCAAAACGGGCTCCTCCGGCACCTATACGCCGGGGAGCGAACTACCGTTGGGAAGCCATCCGAGTCAACACAGTACACAAAGGTGCAGGGAAAGACAGCCACCATCACCTGTCTGGGGAGAGACACTGCAGCCGGCTGCGGGACCCGTCCATCCAGCCGTTTGGTTTACCGGAGACTTTGTGCATCTGTTGCTGAGTGAGTACACCAGTGCCATCCGGCACCGCGCCACGCTGTCCCTGCAACCCTGCACCTCACCGACCCTGCCTCCCCGTCACACCACCGGGCCCCAGGACCACCAATCCCTACCCACGGAGGGGGAGAACAACATCTCAGCTGCTCCCTACCATCGCTCCCGGGATCCCCGTCACCAGCAGCGGTGGTGCCCATCTTCACTACAACCCATGAGTAGCGTCACGGACTAAATCCTCAAACAAACCACCCCCTTTTCACTCACGGGCGAGGAGCGCCGCTCGAGTCCATGGATCCGGCCCAGCAGCAGCAGCGCCGGACACGAGCGTTAGCGAGCGCAGCGCCCCGCCGCCTGCGACAAGAGCAATGCAGACTCATTCCGTGAACTGCTCCAATTTTAGAGGTGTGGCCCGCGGCTCACAGCTGATGTCCGGCTCCTCACCTCAGTGCATAATTAAATAAAATTATAATTATAAATAAATGATAATTATAATTTAAAAAAATAAATAAATTAAATTAAATTCTTTACCAGGATGGCCAGGACTCGAACTCGTGAACTACCGTAATTCTCCTTAGGCAGTAGCTATACCCATTGAGCCACTGCCTGTAATGAAAAGCATAGGAAGATTTGGTAATCTTGACCTCTGTATTGCAATAGAGAATTCAGAAGTAGATTATTCAGCTACAAAGATGAGAGAGATGAGTGAGAGATTGAGATGAGTGTGAGAGAGAGAGAGAGAGAGGAGAGAGAGACAGAGGAGGGAGAAGAGAGGGAAGAGAGGGAAGAGAGAGAAGAGAGGGAAGAGAGAGAAGAGAGAGAAGAGAGGGAAGAGAGGGAAGAGAGGGAAGAGAGGGAAGAGAGAGAGAGGAGAAAGCAATGCAGCCTCATTCCGTGAACTGCTCTGATTTTAGAGGCGTGGCCCGCTGCTCACAGCTGATGTCCGGCTCCTCCCCTCAGTGCATAATTAAATAAAATTATAATTATAAATTAATAATAATTATAATTTAAAATTATAAATAAATTAAATTCTTTACCGGGACGGCCGGGACTCAAACTCATGAACTAATTCTCCTTAGGCAGTAGCTCTACCCGTTGAGCCACTGCCTGTAATGAAAAGCATAGGAAGATTTGGTAAACTTGACCTCTGTATTGCAGTAGAGAATCCAGAAGTAGATTATTCAGCTACAACAATGAGAGAGAGAGATGAGTGAGTGAGAGAGTGAGATGAGTGAGAGAGAGGAGAGAGAGAAGAGAGGAGAGAGGAGAGAGAGAGAGGAGAGAGAGAGAAGAGAGAGAGAAGAGAGAAAGAGAGAAAAGCGAGAAGAGAGAGAGAAGAGAGAGAGGAGAGGGAGAAAGAGAGAGAAGAGAGCAGAGAGAGAGAAGAGAGAGGGAAGAGAGAGACACACACGCAGGCACTACCGCCCCCATCCTCATTATCGCACACACAAGCACTACCGCACTCATCATCATCATCCTCGCACACACAAGCACTCCCGCACTCATCATCATCCTCGCACACATGCAGGCACTACTGAACTCATCATCATCACTGCACACACATGCTCTACCGCCCCCATCATCATCCTCGCACACACGCAAGCCCTACCTGGGTTAAGTCTCCGGTGACAGCGCGGCTCGCTTCAGTTGCTGCGTGGAGCTGACACAGAGCTGTCGTGTTCTACGGCGCTCCCTGTCAGCTTCATGTAGCAGAGCTGAAAGCGTCGTGTGGATGGTGGCTCAGTGATTAGCACTGCAGTCTTGCAGTGCTGAGGTCCTGGGTTCAATCCCCACCAAGAACACCATCTGCAAGGAGTTTGTATGTTCTCCCCATGTTTGCGTGGGTTTCCTCCGGGTACTCCGGTTTCCTCCCACACTCCAAAGACATACAGATAGGGAATTTAGATTGTGAGCCCCAATGGGGACAGCATTCCCAATGTATGTAAAGCACTATGGAATTAATAGCGCTATATAAATCAATAAATTATTATTACTTCGGACCTGCATGGGTGTTTGGGATTAATAAAGTGGTAAATGAGGGTGTTTTTTTGTCTTTTATTCCAAATAAAGGATTTTTTCGGGCATATGTGTTTACTTACTTTCACTTACAGGTTAATCATTGAAGGTATCTCGGGGAGACGCCTGTCATGATTAACCTAACCTTATTACCCCGATTGCCACCACACCATGGCAATTCGGGATGAGCCGGGTAGAGTCCTGGGACTGTCACATCTAATGGATGTGGCAATTCCGGGCGGCTGCTAGCTGATATTGTTAGGGTGGTGGGCTGCCCATAACGTGGCACTCTCCATCCTGACAATATCAGCCTCCAGCCGTGTGGCTTTATCTTGGCTGGTATCAAAATTGGGGTGAACCGCAGTTTTTTTTTTTATTTATTATACTGTACGATATAGACCCGCCCACCGGCAGCTGTGATTGGTTGCCGTGAGACAGCTGTCACTCATCGTGGGGGCGTGTCTGACTGCAACCAATCATGGGCACCGGTGGGTGGGGAAAGCAGGGAATACCAGATTGAATAATGAGCCATTTTCAAAAGAGAAAAAGCTGCCGTAGCTTTGTGACAGCCATGCAACGCCGCGCCCGTGATCGGTGAGTAGGGATTGTGCTGGGGATGCAGGACGCATGCAGATACGCAACGTGCGCACATAGCCTTAGGGGTACTTTGCACACTACGACATCGCAGCTGCGATGTCGGTGGGGTCAAATCGAAACTGACGCACATCCGGCATCGCTGTCAACATCGGAGTGTGAAAATCGTTTTTTATACGATTAACGAGCGCAAAAGCAGCGAAATTGTATCATCGGTGTAGTCTCGGTCATTTCCATAATGTCGCGGCAGCGACAGGTGCAATGTTGTTCCTCGTTCCTGCGGCAGCACACATAGCTGTGTGAGAAGACACAGGAGCGAGGAACATCTCCTTACCTGCATCCCGCGGCTCACGCCGGCTATGCGTAAGGATGGAGGTGGGCGGGATGTTTACGTCCCGTTCATCTCCGCCCCTCTGCTTCTATTGGCCGCCTGCCGTGTAACGTCGCTGTGACGCCGCACGACCCACCCCTTGGGAAGGAGGCGGTTTGCCGGCCAGAACGACGTCGTAGGGCAGGTAAGTGCATGTGAAGCTGCCGTAGCGATAATGTTCGCTACGGCAGCTATCACAAGATATCGCAGCTGCGACGGGGGCGGGGACTATCACGCTCGGCATCGCTATCGTCGTCGATGTCGTAGTGTGCAAAGTACCCCTTACTGTGAAAAGCCACGGTTTTGGTGATCGAACCGTTATCGAACGGCCGAACTTGAAGCAATTCGTCGAACAACTCGAACACCACCCAAAATCCCTCGAATTTGAAATTGGCGAACGGTTCGATTCGAACATCGTTCATCTCTACTGCTTACTTCATGAGGGCGAGGTCTGGAAGATTGCTGGTGGATTTGGATATAGATGTTGAAGTCCATGAAACTATCTCCCCAACTACGGACTGGAACTCCAAACGTCAAATGCAGTACAAACAAATTCAGGAGTATGTGGAAAGGAACCTGAACCAAAGCAGGGAAAAGCAGGAGCAGCACTTTAACAAACAGGCAAAAGCTGCCCCCTTTTCACCGGGAGACGTGGTACTGAAGAGAAAAAGAAGACTACATAAATTGGACGACCAGTTGGAGAAAGCCCCCTATGTCATACAACCCCATGACTCCGATAATCAGAAAACCCATCTTGTCAGCAGAGACCAAGAAAAAACTACAGCTACCGTCTCCAGGGACCACTTGAAAAGGTGCCCAGAACCCCTAAAGGTCTTGGAAGAAGTTCCCACTCCAGACCTGGGTGTCGAGAAACGGAAGGAGGTGATCCACAATGTCCTAGGTGACTTCCCAGCAGATTGGCCTATGCAAAATAGAGCAGTGATTGTTCCCATTCTAACATTCCCACAATCTGTGGAGGAACCAGAATCAGAGAAGCCTGCGGACATTGCACCAGTACACACACCCAGAGTTGCACCTGTACCCATGCCACGCACCAGTCAGTCTCTACCCACACTACCCATCACGAGGAGTGAGGAACCCGCAGATAGTTCAACACTACAGGGCCTAGGAGAGAACTTAGGGTTGAGGAGGTCTACACGCCCTAACCTAGGTCAGCCACCACTCAGATACAGGGAGTGAGTGATGCCTGTATGTCCTTGTATATAGTAATATGCAAGAGGAACAAACAATGAAAAAGAAGCAGGAAAGCCACTGCATGGCACCTGTCTGAGCACACTCTGAACATCAAACAAAGACTGGAGGACAAGGAGTAAAGTGCAAATATGTTTAATAAATAGCAACTGGCACAAAGGAATCAGCGGCAAAAACAGGCCGGCAGATAAAATATAGATGTACTAGATGACAATTACATATAGGGCACAAGTAAAAATGAATGAATAACAGACTGGGTCAAAAACATGAACAGGGCATCCTGCACATAAAGAGCATGGTGTAAAATTTTGACAATTGTTACCCATAGACAGATGGTAAAAACCAGCATTGGATAAGCACAATGATAAAAGTGTATACTCTGAAATAACAGAGATATATAAAATATATAAAATAGGATCTAAGTCTCACTAATCACTAATAAACAGTGCTTGATACAGGTGCTGGTGAAGCAGCAACTTCTGAGGTGACAGAGTCAAATATTTAAACAGTCAAAAAAGCTATAAACAGATAAACAAGTTTAGGCACCATGAGGTGCTAATTAGATGCCAATGAACAGTCAGATTAAGTACAAAAACATGAATGCATGAACAGAATCCCAGCCGGTTAAATAAACATACCCATAAGTGCACAAAGCCGGCCTGATAAGCAGCAGAGCAGACCCCCCCCCGGAGAGAGCCCCTATGTATACGTTTCACAATCTCAGCTATAAGATTATTTCATCAGGGGGAGGTGGAACGCTGTGAAGCAGCCATGTGTTTTTATACATGGCGCTCCCACACTCCAGCTGCTCCACCCCCACTCTGTCAGCGCGACCGGACCAATCGCGGCCGGTAACCAGCACCGTCAGCAGTCAACGCCCTTTTTTTTAGGTAGCGTGCATGCACGGAAAGCGGGGACGCGTCACCCACGAACCGCACACGTGCGCAGGCGATGATGACGCCGACAGAGCTGGGCCAGCAGGTCACTGATGCAGCCGTGCCGACGGGGGGAGGAGAGGCGGGAGCGAGCATAAGAAGACAAGGATAAGTAAATATGCAATGTAACAGTGGTAAGAGAACATCAACTGTAACATGAAGTCTTAAATGAATGTAACTTGAAAGGTCCTAGCCGTGACCCAAGAGGAAGATACATGATAAATATCAAAAATATACATATGTAATTATAAACAATGTGCCACTGAGAAAAAGACATATATTATAACACCGAACCCTCAATATTAATGCAAGTGTCATAGTCGTGGTACAAAGAGGAAGGTAATCAATGCATAATACATGAGCTCCATATCAAAGTTAAACTAAATAAATATGAACAGTATAACACATAAGGAGATCATATACTGTAGCACAGATTGTTCAATATCACAAAAAACATCCCAAGTCGTGGCACAGGAGACGAATGACCAGTGTATAATATACATAAACTTCATGTCACAAGATGTTCAATGTAAATTGAGATCTCCTAGTCGTGGCACAAGAGGGAAATAATCATTATACAATAACTCCATGATAAAAATGAAACTATGAACAGTGGCGTAACTAGAGTTGGATGGGCCCCGGTGCAAAGTTTAGACCTGGGCCCCCCCTCCACATACACAGACACTTGGGGTAAGGCATACCTCCCAACTTTTAAAGAAGGAAAAGAAGGATAAAGTTTGCGGCGCGCGTAGCGCGCCTCGGCAAATTTTTAGGCCACGCCCCCTAACCACACCCATTTCACAGTCACGCCCATATCCACTCCCCATCCACACCCATTCAGCATGGACACGCAGGCAGCCGGCGGGCCTCCAGCATGGACACGCAGGCAGCCGGCGGGCCTCCAGCATGGACACGCAGGCAGCCGGCGGGCCTCCAGCATGGACACGCAGGCAGCCGGCGGGCCTCCAGCATGGACACGCAGGCAGCCGGCGGGCCTCCAGCATGGACACGCAGGCAGCCGGCGGGCCTCCAGCATGGACACGCAGGCAGCCGGCGGGCCTCCAGCATGGACACGCAGGCAGCCGGCGGGCCTCCAGCATGGACACGCAGGCAGCCGGCGGGCCTCCAGCATGGACACGCAGGCAGCCGGCGGGCCTCCAGCATGGACACGCAGGGAGCCACAGTGAGGCGGCCGGTCGCCCACACAGTGAGGTGGCCGGTCGCCTTCACAGACAGGCGGCAGGGGGGCGCCCGCACAGACAGGCGGCAGGGGGGCGCCCGCACAGACAGGCGGCAGGGGGGCGCCCGCACAGACAGGCGGCCGGGGGGCGCCCGCACAGAAAGGCGGCCGGCCGACCGCACAGACAGGCGGCCGGCCGACCGCACAGAGAGGCTCCGGCCGGGGGTGAGGGGGGGGGAGGGAGGGAAATCAGCGCTGGGGAGATTTTACTGTACCAGCAGCAGCACAGGCCGCGCTCCTCTCTGTTATGCCACGTCTACTGGGATGGT
This sequence comes from Anomaloglossus baeobatrachus, assembly GCF_048569485.1. NCBI lineage: Eukaryota > Metazoa > Chordata > Amphibia > Anura > Aromobatidae > Anomaloglossus > Anomaloglossus baeobatrachus. Next base: position 282,412,284 of record NC_134356.1, on the reverse strand, counting down.
AGGAGGGAAAAGCAGGGAGGCGGAGAGAGAGTGGGTGGGCGGAGCCCGGGAGCCGGCCGTCCCGATCGTGGCAACGGGACAAACAACGTAAAGCGTGAAAGTCCCGCTGTATCCGGGACGGTTGGGAGGTATGGGGTAAGGGATAATGACACTGACACTCGGGGTACAGGATAATGACGCTGACACTTGGCTCTCACCCACAGCACCCTGAAATCCCTCTATCAGCACCCAGCTTTCCTATGTTCTGATATTTATCTTGTCCTCAGCACCCAGCTTTCCCATATCAGAGCATGAGAAAGCTGGGTGCTGAGAGATGTATATCAGAACATGGGAAAGCTGGGTGCTGAGAGATGTATATCAGAACATGGGAAAGCTGGGTGCTGAGAGATGTATAGCAGAGCATGGGAAAGCTGGGTGCTGAGAGATGTATATCAGAGCATGAGAAAGCTGGGTGCTGAGAGATGTATATCAGAGCATGGGAAAGTTGGCTGCTGAGAGATGTATAGCAGAGCATGGGAAAGCTGGGTGCTGAGAGATGTATATCAGAACATGGGAAAGCTGGGTGCTGAGAGATGTATATCAGAGCATGAGAAAGCTGGGTGCTGAGAGATGTATATCAGAACATGGGAAAGCTGGGTGCTGAGAGATGTATAGCAGAACATGGGAAAGCTGGGTGCTGAGAGATGTATAGCAGAGCATGGGAAAGTTGGCTGCTGAGGGAAAGAGCCTTTTTCCCTCAGCACAAAACATTTCCATCCCATACTTGTATCTTTGTCCCCCCTGTATAAAGTTCTCAAAATACTATAACAGCCCCCACATAGCCTTCCAAATAATTGTATAAAGGGTCTCACATAACCCTTCATATATTAGAATGCAGATACATAGCCCTCCATATATTATAATGCACCCCCATAATCCTCCATGTATAAAGTAGCCCTTCAATTATAATGCATTTCCCATAGTTCTCCATGTATTAAAATTCACCCCATAGTTCTCCATATATTATACTGCACCACATAGTCCTCCATGTTTTATAATGCACTTCCATAGTCCGTGTATAAGGTAGCCTCCATAGTCCTCCATATATTATAATGCAGCCCCCATAGTCCTATATGTATTATAACACAACCCCATAAAACTTCAGATGGTATTATGCAGCCCCATACTCCTCCATGTATAATTCACCCCTATATTCCATGTATAAGGTGTCCCTTCATTTTGTATTATACAGCCCCCCCCGACCTCCATTTTAATGCAGCCCTATAGACCTCCAGTATAATGCAGCCTCATAGACCTCTATGTATATTACACCTCTATATTCAATGTATAAGGTGTCCTTCATGTTTATTATGCAGCCTCACCAGGCCTCCATATATAATAATGCAGCCAACCTCACCAGGCCTCCATATATAATAATGCAGCCAACCTCTCCAGGCCTCCATGTATAATATAGCAGCCAGCCTCCCAGGCCTCCATGTATAATATAGCAGCCAGCCTCCCCAGGCCTCCATGTATAATAATGCTGCCAGCCTCCCCAGGCCTCCATGTACAGTATAATGGAGTCTCCCCAGGCCTCCATGTACAGTATAATGCAGCCTCCCCAGGCCTCCATGTACAGTATCATGCAGCCTCCCCACCCCAGGCCTCCATGTACAGTATCATGCAGCCTCACCACCCCAGGCCTCCTTGTACAGTATCAGGCAGCCTCCCCACCCCAGGCTTCCATGTACAGTATCAGGCAGCCTCCCCACCCCAGGCCTCCATGTACAGTATCAGGCAGCCTCCCCACCCCAGGCCTCCATGTACAGTATCATGCAGCCTCCCCACCCCAGGCCTCCATGTACAGTATCAGGCAGCCTCCCCACCCCAGGCCTCCATGTACAGTATCATGCAGCCTCCCCACCCCAGGCCTCCATGTACAGTATCATCCAGCCTTCCCACCCCAGGCCTCCATGTACAGTATCATGCAGCCTCCCCACCCCAGGCCTCCTTGTACAGTATCAGGCAGCCTCCCCACCCCAGGCCTCCTTGTACAGTATCAGGCAGCCTCCCCACCCCAGGCCTCCATGTACAGATGCAGCCTCCCCACCCCAGGCCTCCATGTACAGTATCATCCAGCCTTCCCACCCCAGGCCTCCATGTACAGTATAATGCAGCCTCCCCACTCCAGGCCTCTGACCACCGTGTACTCATATATATATAAAAAAAAAAACAAGTACTCACCGCTCTCCTCCTTCCACTGCTGCTCTGTCCTGACGTCTCCTTGTTCCACTGATGCTGTACTCCCTGCTCTCCTCCTTCCACTGCTGCTCGTCCTCCCGGTGCTGCGGTCGGCGTCCTCCCTCCCTGCGCTCTGTGCACTCAGCACAGCAGTCGCACAGGAGTGACGTCACCGCCAGGGCCGGCTCCAGTTTTTTGTGGGCCCCGGGCGGAAGAGTCCCAGTGGGCCCCATCCACACGCAGACACACATACGTACACATACATATACATATTTAACGACAAACTCACAAAAATACATATAGAACTGACACATCTATACAGTCATATACACTGACATACATAGATACACATCATACATGCATACAGACAAACACACACAGCTCTGCTGGATACATACATATAGACACAGCGCTGCTACATACATACACACATAGCTCTGCCACATACATACACACATAGCTCTGCTATATACATGCACACATAGCTCTGCTACATACATAGCTCTGCTACATACATAGCTCTGCTATATACATACACACCTAGCTCTGCTACATACACACAGCTCTGCCACATACATACACACATAGCTCTGCTACATACACACATAGCTCTGCTATATACATACACACCTAGCTCTGATATATACATACACACATAGCTCTGCTATATACATACACACATAGCTCTGCTATATACATACACACATAGCTCTGCTATATACATACACACATAGCTCTGCTATATACATACACACATAGCTCTGCTATATACATGCACACATAGCTCTGCTATATACATGCACACATAGCTCTGCTATATACATACACACATAGCTCTGCTATATACATACACACATAGCTCTGCTATATACATACACACATAGCTCTGCTATATACATACACACATAGCTCTGCTATATACATACACACATAGCTCTGCTATATACATACACACATAGCTCTGCTATATACATACACACATAGCTCTGCTATATACATACACACATAGCTCTGCTATATACATACATACATAGCTCTGCTATATACATACACACATAGCTCTGCTATATACATACACACATAGCTCTGCTATATACATGCACACATAGCTCTGTTATATACATACACACATAGCTCTGCTATATACATACACACATAGCTCTGCTATATACATGCACACATAGCTCTGCTATATACATACACACATAGCTCTGCTATATACATACACACCTAGCTCTGCTATATACATACACACCTAGCTCTGCTATATACATACACACCTAGCTCTGCTATATACATACACACCTAGCTCTGCTATATACATACACACCTAGCTCTGCTATATACATACACACATAGCTCTGCTATATACATACACACATAGCTCTGCTATATACACACATAGCTCTGCTATATACATACACACCTAGCTCTGCTATATACATACACACATAGCTCTGCTATATACATACACACCTAGCTCTGCTACATACACACATAGCTCTGCTATATACATACACACATAGCTCTGCTATATACATGCACACATAGCTCTGCTATATACATGCACACATAGCTCTGCTATATACATACACACATAGCTCTGCTATATACATACACACATAGCTCTGCTATATACATACACACATAGCTCTGCTATATACATGCACACATAGCTCTGCTATATACATACACACCTAGCTCTGCTATATACATACACACATAGCTCTGCTATATACATACACACATAGCTCTGCTATATACATACACACCTAGCTCTGCTATATACATGCACACCTAGCTCTGCTATATACATACACACCTAGCTCTGATATATACATACACACATAGCTCTGCTATATACATACACACATAGCTCTGCTATATACATACACACATAGCTCTGCTATATACATACACACATAGCTCTGCTATATACATACACACATAGCTCTGCTATATACATGCACACATAGCTCTGCTATATACATACACACATAGCTCTGCTATATACATACACACATAGCTCTGCTATATACATGCACACATAGCTCTGCTATATACATACACACATAGCTCTGCTATATACATGCACACATAGCTCTGCTATATACATACACACATAGCTCTGCTATATACATGCACACATAGCTCTGCTATATACATACACACATAGCTCTGCTATATACATACACACATAGCTCTGCTATATACATACACACATAGCTCTGCTATATACATACACACATAGCTCTGCTATATACATACACACATAGCTCTGCTATATACATACACACATAGCTCTGCTATATACATACACACATAGCTCTGCTATATACATACACACATAGCTCTGCTATATACATACACACATAGCTCTGCTATATACATACACACATAGCTCTGCTATATACATGCACACATAGCTCTGTTATATACATACACACATAGCTCTGCTATATACATACACACATAGCTCTGCTATATACATGCACACATAGCTCTGCTATATACATACACACATAGCTCTGCTATATACATACACACATAGCTCTGCTATATACATACACACCTAGCTCTGCTATATACATACACACCTAGCTCTGCTATATACATACACACCTAGCTCTGCTATATACATACACACCTAGCTCTGCTATATACATACACACATAGCTCTGCTATATACATACACACCTAGCTCTGCTATATACATACACACATAGCTCTGCTATATACATACACACATAGCTCTGCTATATACATACACACCTAGCTCTGCTACATACACACATAGCTCTGCTATATACATACACACATAGCTCTGCTATATACATGCACACATAGCTCTGCTATATACATGCACACATAGCTCTGCTATATACATGCACACCTAGCTCTGCTATATACATACACACCTAGCTCTGATATATACATACACACATAGCTCTGCTATATACATACACACATAGCTCTGCTATATACATACACACATAGCTCTGCTATATACATACACACATAGCTCTGCTATATACATACACACATAGCTCTGCTATATACATGCACACATAGCTCTGCTATATACATACACACATAGCTCTGCTCTGCTATATACATACACACATAGCTCTGCTATATACATACACACATAGCTCTGCTATATACATACACACATAGCTCTGCTATATACATACACACATAGCTCTGCTATATACATACACACATAGCTCTGCTATATACATACACACATAGCTCTGCTATATACATACACACATAGCTCTGCTATATACATACACACATAGCTCTGCTATATACATACACACCTAGCTCTGCTATATACATACACACATAGCTCTGCTATATACATACACACATAGCTCTGCTATATACATACACACATAGCTCTGCTATATACATGCACACATAGCTCTGCTATATACATACACACATAGCTCTGCTATATACATACACACATAGCTCTGCTATATACATACACACATAGCTCTGCTATATACATACACACATAGCTCTGCTATATACATACACACATAGCTCTGCTATATACATACACACATAGCTCTGCTATATACATACACACCTAGCTCTGCTATATACATACACACATAGCTCTGCTATATACATACACACATAGCTCTGCTATATACATACACACATAGCTCTGCTATATACATACACACATAGCTCTGCTATACTACATACACACATAGCTCTGCTATATACATACACACATAGCTCTGCTATATACATACACACATAGCTCTGCTATATACATACACACCTAGCTCTGCTATATACATACACACCTAGCTCTGCTATATACATACACACATAGCTCTGCTATATACATACACACATAGCTCTGCTATATACATACACACCTAGCTCTGCTATATACATACACACATAGCTCTGCTATATACATACACACATAGCTCTGCTATATACATACACACATAGCTCTGCTATATACATACACACATAGCTCTGCTATATACATACACACATAGCTCTGCTATATACATACACACATAGCTCTGCTATATACATACACACATAGCTCTGCTATATACATACACACATAGCTCTGCTATATACATACACACATAGCTCTGCTATATACATACACACATAGCTCTGCTATATACATACACACCTAGCTCTGCTATATACATACACACATAGCTCTGCTATAACACACATAGCTCTGCTATACATACACACATAGCTCTGCTATATACATACACACATAGCTCTGCTATATACATACACACATAGCTCTGCTATATACATACACACATAGCTCTGCTATATACATACACACCTAGCTCTGCTATATACATACACACATAGCTCTGCTATATACATACACACATAGCTCTGCTATATACATACACACATAGCTCTGCTATATACATACACACATAGCTCTGCTATATACATACACACCTAGCTCTGCTATATACATACACACCTAGCTCTGCTATATACATACACACATAGCTCTGCTATATACATACACACTAGCTCTGCTATATACATACACACATAGCTCTGCTATATACATACACACATAGCTCTGCTATATACATGACACACATAGCTCTGCTATATACATACACACATAGCTCTGCTATATACATACACACATAGCTCTGCTATATACATACACACCTAGCTCTGCTATATACATACACACATAGCTCTGCTATATACATACACACCTAGCTCTGCTATATACATACACACATAGCTCTGCTATATACATACACACATAGCTCTGCTATATACATACACACATAGCTCTGCTATATACATACACACCTAGCTCTGCTATATACATACACACACTAGCTCTGCTATATACATACACACATAGCTCTGCTATATACATACACACATAGCTCTGCTATATACATACACACATAGCTCTGCTATATACATACACACATAGCTCTGCTATATACATACACACATAGCTCTGCTATATACATACACACATAGCTCTGCTATATACATACACACATAGCTCTGCTATATACATACACACATAGCTCTGCTTACATACACACATAGCTCTGCTATATACATACACACATAGCTCTGCTATATACATACACACATAGCTCTGCTATATACATACACACATAGCTCTGCTATATACATACACACATAGCTCTGCTATATACATACACACATAGCTCTGCTATATACATACACACATAGCTCTGCTATATACATACACACATAGCTCTGCTATATACATACACACCTAGCTCTGCTATATACATACACACATAGCTCTGCTATATACATACACACATAGCTCTGCTATCTATACATAGCACACTTAGCTCTGCTATATACATACACACATAGCTCTGCTATATACATACACACATAGCTCTGCTATATACATACACACATAGCTCTGCTATATACATACACACCTAGCTCTGCTATATACATACATACACACATAGCTCTGCTATATACATACACACATAGCTCTGCTATATACATACACACATAGCTCTGCTATATACATACACACCTAGCTCTGCTATATACATACACACATAGCTCTGCTATATACATACACACATAGCTCTGCTATATACATACACACCTAGCTCTGCTATATACATACACACATAGCTCTGCTATATACATACACACCTAGCTCTGCTATATACATACATACACACATAGCTCTGCTATATACATACACACCTAGCTCTGCTATATACATACATACACACATAGCTCTGCTATATACATACACACCTAGCTCTGCTATATACATACACACATAGCTCTGCTATATACATACACACCTAGCTCTGCTATATACAATACACACCTAGCTCTGCTATATACATACATACACACTTAGCTCTGCTATATACATACACACATAGCTCTGCTATATACATGCACACATAGCTCTGCTATATACATGCACACCTAGCTCTGCTATATACATACACACCTAGCTCTGCTATATACATACACACATAGCTCTGCTATATACATACACACATAGCTCTGCTATATACATACACACATAGCTCTGCTATATACATACACATAGCTCTGCTATATACATACACACATAGCTCTGCTATATACATGCACACTTAGCTCTGCTATATACATACACACATAGCTCTGCTATATACATGCACACTTAGCTCTGCTATATACATACACACATAGCTCTGCTATATACATGCACACATAGCTCTGCTATATACATACACACACTAGCTCTGCTATATACATACACACCTAGCTCTGCTATATACATACACACATAGCTCTGCTATATACATACACACATAGCTCTGCTATATACATACACACATAGCTCTGCTATATACATACACACATAGCTCTGCTATATACATGCACACTTAGCTCTGCTATATACATACACACATAGCTCTGCTATATACATACACACATAGCTCTGCTATATACATGCACACATAGCTCTGCTATATACATACACACATAGCTCTGCTATATACATGCACACTTAGCTCTGCTATATACATGCACACATAGCTCTGCTATATACATACACACCTAGCTCTGCTATATACATACACACATAGCTCTGCTATATACATACACACATAGCTCTGCTATATACATACACACCTAGCTCTGCTATATACATACACACTTAGCTCTGCTATATACATACACACCTAGCTCTGCTATATACATACACACTTAGCTCTGCTATATACATACACACCTAGCTCTGCTATATACATACACACCTAGCTCTGCTATATACATACACACCTAGCTCTGCTATATACATGCACACTTAGCTCTGCTATATACATACACACATAGCTCTGCTATATACATACACACCTAGCTCTGCTATATACATACACACCTAGCTCTGCTATATACATACACACATAGCTCTGCTATATACATACACACATAGCTCTGATATATACATACACACCTAGCTCTGCTATATACATACACACCTAGCTCTGCTATATACATACACACATAGCTCTGCTATATACATACACACTTAGCTCTGCTATATACATACACACATAGCTCTGCTATATACATACACACATAGCTCTGCTATATACATACACACATAGCTCTGCTATATACATACACACCTAGCTCTGCTATATACATACACACCTAGCTCTGCTATATACATACACACATAGCTCTGCTATATACATACACACATAGCTCTGCTATATACATACACACTTAGCTCTGCTATATACATACACACCTAGCTCTGCTATATACATACACACCTAGCTCTGCTATATACATACACACCTAGCTCTGCTATATACATGCACACTTAGCTCTGCTATATACATACACACATAGCTCTGCTATATACATACACACCTAGCTCTGCTATATACATACACACCTAGCTCTGCTATATACATGCACACTTAGCTCTGCTATATACATACACACATAGCTCTGCTATATACATACACACCTAGCTCTGCTATATACATACACACCTAGCTCTGCTATATACATACACACCTAGCTCTGCTATATACATACACACCTAGCTCTGCTATATACATACACACTTAGCTCTGCTATATACATACACACCTAGCTCTGCTATATACATACACACCTAGCTCTGCTATATACATACACACATAGCTCTGCTATATACATACACACATAGCTCTGCTATATACATACACACCTAGCTCTGCTATATACATACACACCTAGCTCTGCTATATACATACACACCTAGCTCTGCTATATACATGCACACTTAGCTCTGCTATATACATACACACATAGCTCTGCTATATACATACACACCTAGCTCTGCTATATACATACACACCTAGCTCTGCTATATACATACACACATAGCTCTGCTATATACATACACACCTAGCTCTGCTATATACATACACACATAGCTCTGCTATATACATACACACATAGCTCTGCTATATACATACACACCTAGCTCTGCTATATACATGCACACTTAGCTCTGCTATATACATACACACATAGCTCTGCTATATACATACACACCTAGCTCTGCTATATACATACACACATAGCTCTGCTATATACATACACACCTAGCTCTGCTATATACATACACACATACCTCTGCTATATACATACACACCTAGCTCTGCTACATACAGACACACCTAGCTCTGCTATATACATACACACCTAGCTCTGCTATATACATACACACATACCTCTGCTATATACATACACACCTAGCTCTGCTACATACACATAGCTCTGCTATATACATACACACATAGCTCTGCTATATACATACACACATAGCTCTGCTATATACATACACACCTAGCTCTGCTATATACATACACACATAGCTCTGCTATATACATACACACCTAGCTCTGCTATATACATACACACATAGCTCTGCTATATACATACACACCTAGCTCTGCTATATACATACACACATAGCTCTGCTATATACATACACACCTAGCTCTGCTATATACATACACACCTAGCTCTGCTATATACATACACACATAGCTCTGCTATATACATACACACATAGCTCTGCTATATACATGCACACATAGCTCTGCTATATACATGCACACATAGCTCTGCTATATACATACACACATAGCTCTGCTATATACATACACACCTAGCTCTGCTATATACATACACACATAGCTCTGCTATATACATACACACATAGCTCTGCTATATACATACACACATAGCTCTGCTATATACATGCACACTTAGCTCTGCTATATACATGCACACTTAGCTCTGCTATATACATACACACATAGCTCTGCTATATACATACACACATAGCTCTGCTATATACATACACACATAGCTCTGCTATATACATACACACATAGCTCTGCTATATACATACACACCTAGCTCTGCTATATACATACACACCTAGCTCTGCTATATACATACACACCTAGCTCTGCTATATACATACACACCTAGCTCTGCTATATACATACACACCTAGCTCTGCTATATACATACACACATAGCTCTGCTATATACATACACACATAGCTCTGCTATATACATACACACATAGCTCTGCTATATACATACACACATAGCTCTGCTATATACATACACACATAGCTCTGCTATATACATACACACATAGCTCTGCTATATACATACACACCTAGCTCTGCTATATACATACACACATAGCTCTGCTATATACATACACACCTAGCTCTGCTATATACATACACACCTAGCTCTGCTATATACATACACACATAGCTCTGCTATATACATACACACATAGCTCTGCTATATACATACACACATAGCTCTGCTATATACATGCACACATAGCTCTGCTATATACATACACACATAGCTCTGCTATATACATACACACATAGCTCTGCTATATACATGCACACATAGCTCTGCTATATACATACACACATAGCTCTGCTATATACATACACACCTAGCTCTGCTATATACATACACACCTAGCTCTGCTATATACATACACACCTAGCTCTGCTATATACATACACACCTAGCTCTGCTATATACATACACACATAGCTCTGCTATATACATACACACCTAGCTCTGCTATATACATACACACATAGCTCTGCTATATACATACACACATAGCTCTGCTATATACATACACACCTAGCTCTGCTACATACACACATAGCTCTGCTATATACATACACACATAGCTCTGCTATATACATGCACACATAGCTCTGCTATATACATGCACACATAGCTCTGCTATATACATAGCACACCTAGCTCTGCTATATACATACACACCTAGCTCTGCTATATACATACACACATAGCTCTGCTATATACATACACACATAGCTCTGCTATATACATACACACATAGCTCTGCTATATACATGCACACTTAGCTCTGCTATATACATACACACCTAGCTCTGCTATATACATACACACATAGCTCTGCTATATACATACACACATAGCTCTGCTATATACATACACACATAGCTCTGCTATATACATGCACACATAGCTCTGCTATATACATACACACATAGCTCTGCTATATACATACACACATAGCTCTGCTATATACATGCACACATAGCTCTGCTATATACATACACACATAGCTCTGCTATATACATGCACACATAGCTCTGCTATATACATACACACATAGCTCTGCTATATACATGCACACATAGCTCTGCTATATACATACACACATAGCTCTGCTATATACATGACACACATAGCTCTGCTATATACATACACACATAGCTCTGCTATATACATGACACACATAGCTCTGCTATATACATACACACATAGCTCTGCTATATACATACACACATAGCTCTGCTATATACATACACACATAGCTCTGCTATATACATACACACATAGCTCTGCTATATACATACACACATAGCTCTGCTATATACATACACACATAGCTCTGCTATATACATACACACATAGCTCTGCTATATACATACACACATAGCTCTGCTATATACATACACACATAGCTCTGCTATATACATGCACACATAGCTCTGCTATATACATACACACATAGCTCTGCTATATACATACACACATAGCTCTGCTATATACATGCACACATAGCTCTGCTATATACATACACACCATAGCTCTGCTATATACATGCACACATAGCTCTGCTATATACATACACACATAGCTCTGCTATATACATACACACCTAGCTCTGCTATATACATACATACATAGCTCTGCTATATACATACACACCTAGCTCTGCTATATACATACACACATAGCTCTGCTATATACATACACACCTAGCTCTGCTATATACATACACACCTAGCTCTGCTATATACATACACACATAGCTCTGCTATATACATACACACCTAGCTCTGCTATATACATACACACATAGCTCTGCTATATACATACACACCTAGCTCTGCTATATACATACACACCTAGCTCTGCTATATACATACACACCTAGCTCTGCTATATACATACACACCTAGCTCTGCTATATACATACACACATAGCTCTGCTATATACATACACACCTAGCTCTGCTATATACATACACACATAGCTCTGCTATATACATACACACATAGCTCTGCTATATACATACACACATAGCTCTGCTATATACATGCACACATAGCTCTGCTATATACATACACACTTAGCTCTGCTATATACATACACACCTAGCTCTGCTATATACATACACACATAGCTCTGCTATATACATACACACCTAGCTCTGCTATATACATACACACCTAGCTCTTCTATATACATACACACATAGCTCTGCTATATACATACACACATAGCTCTGCTACATACATACACACCTAGCTCTGCTACATACATACACACCTAGCTCTGCTATATACATACACACATAGCTCTGCTATATACATACACACATAGCTCTGCTATATACATACACACCTAGCTCTGCTATATACATACACACATAGCTCTGCTATATACATACACACCTAGCTCTGCTATATACATACACACCTAGCTCTGCTATATACATACACACATAGCTCTGCTATATACATACACACCTAGCTCTGCTATATACATACACACATAGCTCTGCTATATACATACACACATAGCTCTGCTACATACACACATAGCTCTGCTATATACATACACACATAGCTCTGCTATATACATACACACCTAGCTCTGCTATATACATACACACATAGCTCTGCTATATACATACACACATAGCTCTGCTATATACATACACACATAGCTCTGCTATATACATACACACATAGCTCTGCTATATACATACACACATAGCTCTGCTATATACATACACACCTAGCTCTGCTATATACATACACACATAGCTCTGCTATATACATACACACATAGCTCTGCTATATACATGCACACTTAGCTCTGCTATATACATACACACATAGCTCTGCTATATACATACACACATAGCTCTGCTATATACATACACACATAGCTCTGCTATATACATACACACCTAGCTCTGCTATATACATACAGACACACATAGCTCTGCTATATACATACACACATAGCTCTGCTATATACATACACACATAGCTCTGCTATATACATACACACATAGCTCTGCTATATACATACACACCTAGCTCTGCTATATACATACACACATAGCTCTGCTATATACATACACACCTAGCTCTGCTATATACATACATACACACATAGCTCTGCTATATACATACACACATAGCTCTGCTATATACATACACACCTAGCTCTGCTATATACATACATACACACCTAGCTCTGCTATATACATACATACACACTTAGCTCTGCTATATACATACACACATAGCTCTGCTATATACATGCACACATAGCTCTGCTATATACATGCACACCTAGCTCTGCTATATACATACACACCTAGCTCTGCTATATACATACACACCTAGCTCTGCTATATACATACACACCTAGCTCTGCTATATACATACACATAGCTCTGCTATATACATACACACATAGCTCTGCTATATACATACACACCTAGCTCTGCTATATACATACACACCTAGCTCTGCTATATACATACACACCTAGCTCTGCTATATACATACACACATAGCTCTGCTATATACATAGCACACATAGCTCTGCTATATACATACACACATAGCTCTGCTATATACATAGCACACCTAGCTCTGCTATATACATACACACCTAGCTCTGCTATATACATACACACATAGCTCTGCTATATACATGCACACTTAGCTCTGCTATATACATACACACATAGCTCTGCTATATACATGCACACTTAGCTCTGCTATATACATACACACATAGCTCTGCTATATACATGCACACATAGCTCTGCTATATACATGCACACATAGCTCTGCTATATACATACACACATAGCTCTGCTATATACATACACACATAGCTCTGCTATATACATGCACACTTAGCTCTGCTATATACATGCACACATAGCTCTGCTATATACATACACACCTAGCTCTGCTATATACATACACACATAGCTCTGCTATATACATACACACATAGCTCTGCTATATACATACACACATAGCTCTGCTATATACATACACACATAGCTCTGCTATATACATACACACCTAGCTCTGCTATATACATACACACCTAGCTCTGCTATATACATACACACCTAGCTCTGCTATATACATACACACATAGCTCTGCTATATACATACACACCTAGCTCTGCTATATACATACACACATAGCTCTGCTATATACATACACACCTAGCTCTGCTATATACATACACACCTAGCTCTGCTATATACATACACACCTAGCTCTGCTATATACATGCACACATAGCTCTGCTATATACATACACACCTAGCTCTGCTATATACATACACACATAGCTCTGCTATATACATACACACCTAGCTCTGCTATATACATACACACATAGCTCTGCTATATACATACACACATAGCTCTGCTATATACATGCACACTTAGCTCTGCTATATACATACACACCTAGCTCTGCTATATACATACACACATAGCTCTGCTATATACATACACACATAGCTCTGCTATATACATACACACCTAGCTCTGCTATATACATGCACACTTAGCTCTGCTATATACATACACACATAGCTCTGCTATATACATACACACATAGCTCTGCTATATACATACACACCTAGCTCTGCTATATACATACACACCTAGCTCTGCTATATACATACACACCTAGCTCTGCTATATACATACACACATAGCTCTGCTATATACATACACACCTAGCTCTGCTATATACATACACACCTAGCTCTGCTATATACATACACACATAGCTCTGCTATATACATACACACCTAGCTCTGCTATATACATACACACCTAGCTCTGCTATATACATACACACCTAGCTCTGCTATATACATACACACCTAGCTCTGCTATATACATACACACCTAGCTCTGCTATATACATACACACTTAGCTCTGCTATATACATACACACATAGCTCTGCTATATACATACACACATAGCTCTGCTATATACATACACACATAGCTCTGCTATATACATACACACCTAGCTCTGCTATATACATACACACATAGCTCTGCTATATACATACACACCTAGCTCTGCTATATACATACACACCTAGCTCTGCTATATACATACACACATAGCTCTGCTATATACATACACACATAGCTCTGCTATATACATGCACACATAGCTCTGCTATATACATAGCACACATAGCTCTGCTATATACATACACACATAGCTCTGCTATATACATACACACCTAGCTCTGCTATATACATACACACATAGCTCTGCTATATACATACACACCTAGCTCTGCTATATACATACACACATAGCTCTGCTATATACATACACACATAGCTCTGCTATATACATACACACATAGCTCTGCTATATACATGCACACTTAGCTCTGCTATATACATGACACACCTAGCTCTGCTATATACATACACACATAGCTCTGCTATATACATACACACATAGCTCTGCTATATACATACACACATAGCTCTGCTATATACATACACACATAGCTCTGCTATATACATACACACCTAGCTCTGCTATATACATACACACCTAGCTCTGCTATATACATACACACATAGCTCTGCTATATACATACACACCTAGCTCTGCTATATACATACACACCTAGCTCTGCTATATACATACACACATAGCTCTGCTATATACATACACACATAGCTCTGCTATATACATACACACCTAGCTCTGCTATATACATACACACATAGCTCTGCTATATACATACACACCTAGCTCTGCTATATACATACACACATAGCTCTGCTATATACATACACACCTAGCTCTGCTATATACATACACACATAGCTCTGCTATATACATACACACATAGCTCTGCTATATACATACACACCTAGCTCTGCTATATACATACACACATAGCTCTGCTATATACATACACACATAGCTCTGCTATATACATACACACATAGCTCTGCTATAATACATACACACATAGCTCTGCTATATACATACACACCTAGCTCTGCTATATACATACACACATAGCTCTGCTATATACATGCACACTTAGCTCTGCTATATACATACACACATAGCTCTGCTATATACATACACACCTAGCTCTGCTATATACATACACACCTAGCTCTGCTATATACATACACACATAGCTCTGCTATATACATACACACATAGCTCTGCTATATACATACACACCTAGCTCTGCTATATACATACACACCTAGCTCTGCTATATACATACACACCTAGCTCTGCTATATACATACACACCTAGCTCTGCTATATACATACACACCTAGCTCTGCTATATACATACACACCTAGCTCTGCTATATACATACACACCTAGCTCTGCTATATACATACACACCTAGCTCTGCTATATACATACACACATAGCTCTGCTATATACATACACACATAGCTCTGCTATATACATACACACATAGCTCTGCTATATACATACACACCTAGCTCTGCTATATACATACACACACTAGCTCTGCTATATACATACACACCTAGCTCTGCTATATACATACACACATAGCTCTGCTATATACATACACACATACACATAGCTCTGCTATATACATACACACCTAGCTCTGCTATATACATACACACATAGCTCTGCTATATACATACACACCTAGCTCTGCTATATACATACACACATAGCTCTGCTATATACATACACACATAGCTCTGCTATATACATACACACATAGCTCTGCTATATACATACACACATAGCTCTGCTATATACATACACACCTAGCTCTGCTATATACATACAACACACATAGCTCTGCTATATACATACACACCTAGCTCTGCTATATACATACACACATAGCTCTGCTATATACATACACACCTAGCTCTGCTATATACATACACACATAGCTCTGCTATATACATACACACCTAGCTCTGCTATATACATACACACCTAGCTCTGCTATATACATACACACATAGCTCTGCTATATACATACACACCTAGCTCTGCTATATACATACACACCTAGCTCTGCTATATACATACACACATAGCTCTGCTATATACATACACACCTAGCTCTGCTATATACATACACACCTAGCTCTGCTATATACATACACACCTAGCTCTGCTATATACATACACACATAGCTCTGCTATATACATACACACATAGCTCTGCTATATACATACACACATAGCTCTGCTATATACATACACACATAGCTCTGCTATATACATACACACCTAGCTCTGCTATATACATACACACATAGCTCTGCTATATACATACACACATAGCTCTGCTATATACATACACACATAGCTCTGCTATATACATACACACATAGCTCTGCTATATACATACACACATAGCTCTGCTATATACATACACACCTAGCTCTGCTATATACATACACACATAGCTCTGCTATATACATACACACCTAGCTCTGCTATATACATACACACATAGCTCTGCTATATACATACACACATAGCTCTGCTATATACATACACACATAGCTCTGCTATATACATACACACATAGCTCTGCTATATACATACACACATAGCTCTGCTATATACATACACACATAGCTCTGCTATATACATACACACATAGCTCTGCTATATACATACACACATAGCTCTGCTATATACATACACACATAGCTCTGCTATATACATACACACCTAGCTCTGCTATATACATACACACCTAGCTCTGCTATATACATACACACCTAGCTCTGCTATATACATACACACCTAGCTCTGCTATATACATACACACCTAGCTCTGCTATATACATACACACATAGCTCTGCTATATACATACACACCTAGCTCTGCTATATACATACACACCTAGCTCTGCTATATACATACACACCTAGCTCTGCTATATACATACACACCTAGCTCTGCTATATACATACACACATAGCTCTGCTATATACATACACACCTAGCTCTGCTATATACATACACACCTAGCTCTGCTATATACATACACACATAGCTCTGCTATATACATACACACATAGCTCTGCTATATACATACACACCTAGCTCTGCTATATACATACACACATAGCTCTGCTATATACATACACACATAGCTCTGCTATATACATACACACATAGCTCTGCTATATACATACACACCTAGCTCTGCTATATACATACACACATAGCTCTGCTATATACATACACACATAGCTCTGCTATATACATACACACATAGCTCTGCTATATACATACACACATAGCTCTGCTATATACATACACACATAGCTCTGCTATATACATACACACATAGCTCTGCTATATACATACACACCTAGCTCTGCTATATACATACACACATAGCTCTGCTATATACATACACACATAGCTCTGCTATATACATACACACATAGCTCTGCTATATACATACACACATAGCTCTGCTATATACATACACACCTAGCTCTGCTATATACATACACACCTAGCTCTGCTATATACATACACACCTAGCTCTGCTATATACATACACACATAGCTCTGCTATATACATACACACCTAGCTCTGCTATATACATACACACCTAGCTCTGCTATATACATACACACCTAGCTCTGCTATATACATACACACCTAGCTCTGCTATATACATACACACCTAGCTCTGCTATATACATACACACCTAGCTCTGCTATATACATACACACCTAGCTCTGCTATATACATACACACCTAGCTCTGCTATATACATACACACATAGCTCTGCTATATACATACACACATAGCTCTGCTATATACATACACACCTAGCTCTGCTATATACATACACACATAGCTCTGCTATATACATACACACATAGCTCTGCTATATACATACACACCTAGCTCTGCTATATACATACACACATAGCTCTGCTATATACATACACACATAGCTCTGCTATATACATACACACATAGCTCTGCTATATACATACACACCTAGCTCTGCTATATACATACACACCTAGCTCTGCTATATACATACACACATAGCTCTGCTATATACATACACACCTAGCTCTGCTATATACATACACACATAGCTCTGCTATATACATACACACATAGCTCTGCTATATACATACACACATAGCTCTGCTATATACATACACACCTAGCTCTGCTATATACATACACACATAGCTCTGCTATATACATACATACACACATAGCTCTGCTATATACATACACACCTAGCTCTGCTATATACATACACACATAGCTCTGCTATATACATACACACCTAGCTCTGCTATATACATACACACCTAGCTCTGCTATATACATACACACCTAGCTCTGCTATATACATACACACATAGCTCTGCTATATACATACACACCTAGCTCTGCTATATACATACACACCTAGCTCTGCTATATACATACACACCTAGCTCTGCTATATACATACACACCTAGCTCTGCTATATACATACACACATAGCTCTGCTATATACATACACACCTAGCTCTGCTATATACATACACACATAGCTCTGCTATATACATACACACATAGCTCTGCTATATACATACACACATAGCTCTGCTATATACATACACACCTAGCTCTGCTATATACATACACACATAGCTCTGCTATATACATACACACATAGCTCTGCTATATACATACACACATAGCTCTGCTATATACATACACACCTAGCTCTGCTATATACATACACACCTAGCTCTGCTATATACATACACACCTAGCTCTGCTATATACATACACACATAGCTCTGCTATATACATACACACCTAGCTCTGCTATATACATACACACCTAGCTCTGCTATATACATACACACATAGCTCTGCTATATACATACACACCTAGCTCTGCTATATACATACACACCTAGCTCTGCTATATACATACACACATAGCTCTGCTATATACATACACACATAGCTCTGCTATATACATACACACCTAGCTCTGCTATATACATACACACATAGCTCTGCTATATACATACACACACTAGCTCTGCTATATACATACACACCTAGCTCTGCTATATACATACACACATAGCTCTGCTATATACATACACACCTAGCTCTGCTATATACATACACACATAGCTCTGCTATATACATACACACATAGCTCTGCTATATACATACACACATAGCTCTGCTATATACATACACACCTAGCTCTGCTATATACATACACACATAGCTCTGCTATATACATACACACATAGCTCTGCTATATACATACACACATAGCTCTGCTATATACATACACACATAGCTCTGCTATATACATACACACATAGCTCTGCTATATACATACACACATAGCTCTGCTATATACATACACACCTAGCTCTGCTATATACATACACACCTAGCTCTGCTATATACATACACACCTAGCTCTGCTATATACATACACACATAGCTCTGCTATATACATACACACATAGCTCTGCTATATACATACACACATAGCTCTGCTATATACATACACACCTAGCTCTGCTATATACATACACACCTAGCTCTGCTATATACATACACACATAGCTCTGCTATATACATACACACCTAGCTCTGCTATATACATACACACCTAGCTCTGCTATATACATACACACATAGCTCTGCTATATACATACACACATAGCTCTGCTATATACATACACACCTAGCTCTGCTATATACATACACACATAGCTCTGCTATATACATACACACCTAGCTCTGCTATATACATACACACCTAGCTCTGCTATATACATACACACATAGCTCTGCTATATACATACACACATAGCTCTGCTATATACATACACACATAGCTCTGCTATATACATACACACCTAGCTCTGCTATATACATACACACATAGCTCTGCTATATACATACACACATAGCTCTGCTATATACATACACACATAGCTCTGCTATATACATACACACATAGCTCTGCTATATACATACACACATAGCTCTGCTATATACATACACACATAGCTCTGCTATATACATACACACCTAGCTCTGCTATATACATACACACATAGCTCTGCTATATACATACACACATAGCTCTGCTATATACATACACACATAGCTCTGCTATATACATACACACATAGCTCTGCTATATACATACACACCTAGCTCTGCTATATACATACACACCTAGCTCTGCTATATACATACACACCTAGCTCTGCTATATACATACACACATAGCTCTGCTATATACATACACACATAGCTCTGCTATATACATACACACATAGCTCTGCTATATACATACACACATAGCTCTGCTATATACATACACACCTAGCTCTGCTATATACATACACACATAGCTCTGCTATATACATACACACCTAGCTCTGCTATATACATACACACCTAGCTCTGCTATATACATACACACATAGCTCTGCTATATACATACACACATAGCTCTGCTATATACATACACACATAGCTCTGCTATATACATACACACATAGCTCTGCTATATACATACACACATAGCTCTGCTATATACATACACACATAGCTCTGCTATATACATACACACATAGCTCTGCTATATACATACACACATAGCTCTGCTATATACATACACACATAGCTCTGCTATATACATACACACATAGCTCTGCTATATACATACACACATAGCTCTGCTATATACATACACACCTAGCTCTGCTATATACATACACACATAGCTCTGCTATATACATACACACATAGCTCTGCTATATACATACACACATAGCTCTGCTATATACATACACACATAGCTCTGCTATATACATACACACCTAGCTCTGCTATATACATACACACCTAGCTCTGCTATATACATACACACATAGCTCTGCTATATACATACACACCTAGCTCTGCTATATACATACACACCTAGCTCTGCTATATACATACACACCTAGCTCTGCTATATACATACACACATAGCTCTGCTATATACATACACACCTAGCTCTGCTATATACATACACACCTAGCTCTGCTATATACATACACACATAGCTCTGCTATATACATACACACCTAGCTCTGCTATATACATACACACATAGCTCTGCTATATACATACACACATAGCTCTGCTATATACATACACACCTAGCTCTGCTATATACATACACACCTAGCTCTGCTATATACATACACACCTAGCTCTGCTATATACATACACACCTAGCTCTGCTATATACATACACACCTAGCTCTGCTATATACATACACACATAGCTCTGCTATATACATACACACCTAGCTCTGCTATATACATACACACATAGCTCTGCTATATACATACACACATACACACATAGCTCTGCTATATACATACACACCTAGCTCTGCTATATACATACACACCTAGCTCTGCTATATACATACAACACACTAGCTCTGCTAT